>NC_138315.1:27987500-28077500 GCF_965601325.2 Salmo salar | reverse complement strand
CTGTCTGTCTGTCTGTCTGTCTGTCTGTCTGTCTGTCTGTCTGTCTGTCTGTCTTTCCATCCACCCCAGGGAAACAGCTACAGTAGACAGGGCAGAGATTCACAACAAGCACTTCAAGTACAGACCGACTGTGTCTGGACTGGAACATTGCTCTTAAAAACTGAACTTCCCCTTCCAGTGCTGTCTGTGTGTATTTTTGGTGGTAGTGGTTTGTCCAAAGGTAGGACCTGATGTTAGCTTGTTTTTTATTCCTGATAGTCTTTGTGTATCGGGAATGTCTATATTTGAAGTTAGTTTATTGGGTCAATTAAGCTTTCCCCCTCTCTTATACTGTACCTTTAATGATGACATGGAAGTACTTGCCATGAGTGAGCTGACTATGTGTGTGTAGAGGATACGAGTCAATAAGGTCCGATAATCAGAGAGGAGGAAGTGTATATTCCATCTTTGTGAAGGTGCCCTCTGTCTAGTACTGAGTGTAGATAGAGCCACTAGTGCGTCAGTCTGGTCTAAACTCTTAGAAAAAAAAAGTGCTATCTACATGGAACCCAAAATAGTTCTACTCGGAACCAAAAAGGGTTCTACCTGGAACCAAAAAGGGTTCTCCTATGGGGAGTGTAGTGGAAGTGCTGCAGACTCCGAACCACCTATCCCTCACGGTGATGGGGGTTTGAGCCCCCTTTCTGATTACTCTGTCTAAGCTCCTCTATCTCTGTAACTTCCAATTGTCCTTTCTTAAAATAATTAAAAAGTGAAAGGGCATTAGAAATCTGATGTCCTTTTTGAAAGAATAGAGAGGCCTCCATTCCTCAGGGAAGTGCCTTCTCCTGCTCCTCCTAGGTCTATTGGCTGAAACAGCATGTTGGGACATCCAGACTCCCAGACATAACACACCGCTGTGCTCATTGACACTGAGTCACTGGCACCATGCAGCCAAAGACAACTCCCCCAGAAGAACATTGTGTAATCTGATGTAGTTTTTTGTCTTTGGTCTGGTTTTGGATGAATTCATATTTTCCTCACACAAGTATTTAAGTCCTGGTGAGACATGGAAGACAGACACCTCGCTAACTTAGTTGTGGGTTGTCCCTTCTCCAGAAACAAATTTGTGTCCAAAATGGCACCCTATTTCCTATAGTGAACTACTTTTGCCATTTGAGACACATGAAATGGAGCGCTGTAGAGGATTGCCACCGAGTGTTCTGATATTGGGTAGAGCTGCAGAGCTTTGTTTTCACTGTAGTTGAAATTTTATCAGGTTCACTCTTGTGGGAAGTTGTAGACTGGAGATGATAATATTGCCTTAAGAGTATGGTCAAATTATTCCATGATGTGGTGTATTAATACCCCTGATGTCTTTGTGGATGTTTGCCATATGGTTCTAATCAAGTTAAATGCAGTGATTTCAAAGAAAAGGCCAATTGTTTATTTGCTGCATCTGTCAATTTGATACCGGATCCGATTTCCTTTTATCTAATATGGTGGTGGTCATTTCTTTGCTTATTGACCAATTCTAAAATTGTTTGGTTGGAATTGCTTTTCACATGTTGTCTGTAGCTGTAGCTCTGCCACACAATTACACATAACCTGCTGACTATTACATGTCTTTTGTCTAGACATTGCTCTCTCTGATGGATTTTATACAATGAGAACAAATATTTACTTTGTTGTAATCCAATAGTTTTGTAGGGGAGGACATTGTGTGAATAACTCCTTCTGACTGTGTATGTTTACTGATTGGTTTGTAGATTTAGCTTATCTGAAGACATGCGAAAGGGAGGGCTTAGCGAGGACATCTGCGTCCCAAATGGCACTCTATTCCCTATTTAGTCCACTACTTTTGACCGGGCCCATCGGGGCTCTGGTCAAAAGTAGTGGACTATTTAGGGAATAGAGTGCCATTTGGGACGCAGCTTGTGAATATAAGCCCTCTTTGATTACAATATTCTACTGAAGTGAAATGAGCCTTCTGTTTTCATCACACAGTGTTCACAGTTCACGCTTTGGCTGCCCCATCGGATGTGTGTGTGTGTGTGTGTGTGTGTGTGTGTGTGTGTGTGTGTGTGTGTGTGTGTGTGTGTGTGTGTGTGTGTGTGTGTGTGTGTGTGTGTGTGTGTGTGTGTGTGTGTGTGTGTGTGTGTGTGTGTGTGTGTGTTTGTGACTGCGGGTGTTTGCTTCCATCTGTGTGTGCCCATGTGTATGTGGGGGGGCGTGGGAGGGGGGCAGTGTGTGGTAATTAGAGTACCAATGAATAGAGCTGCTGATGGGGGTGAGAATCTGTGAATTATGACCCTTTATTCATTCTGAGGTATATTGCAGGTGTATTACAACTTGGAGGTACGGAATCACGATAGACATTCTGATTGAACTGTATGAAAGGCCACCTAAAGACAGAGGCATGTGGGGGATGACTTAGGGAAGGTGATGCATTAGTAGCCTGGTCCCAGATCTGTTTGTGCTCTCACCAACTTGTATATAGTCGTTATCATGCCAATAACCACAGGAGTTCCATATACAACACAAACAGATCTGGGAATAGGCGATGTTCACAGCACTTCTGGGCTGGTTTTGTCTTGACCACTGAGGATTTATTAAACAGGATTTTATTTTACCTCCGATATGTTCTCTGTTGACCTGGATTAATATAAAGTATATAGCCTCTGAATAGCCCCTTCTCAAGACTCCTCTCTCGCTTTCTCCCTCTCTCTTTCTGCTTCTCTCTCTCTTTCCATCCCCCCTCAGGCCCCCTCTCTCCCTTAATGTAGCCCAATGTCCTCTGATTACCACTGTGCAGTTTGCATGGTGTTGAAATTGAAATGTGCTGTACTAATATCCACCATTAATTATTGCCAGGGAAAAGAGAGGAATTCCAGTTATTCCTCTCTCTCTCGTTCTCTGTCTCCTCTCATGCTCTCTCTTTCACTCTCCTCCTTATTCTTCTCGTTTCCATTCTATGCTAGGAAGCAGGATTTAGCAATCATTATTACCCATCTGGATTCATATTCACCACCCACTCAGCAACATTTCAAACCAGTCTGACCCAATGTCAATCTGAATTGGTTAACATGATCAGAATCCATCCCTACGCGAATAGACCTCAACACAAAACGGTGTAATGAAATGTATTTGCCTTAATGTCTATCTCACAGCCATAAGTAAAAGGTGCTATAAAATACATAGTGACTGTGGCAGTTTAGATTGAGAATCATCTATGATGACTCTCTGATGACTTGAGCAGAGCAGAGTTTTAAATACACTTTTCAAGGCCACACAGATAGAGGCAGGCTGCTCCAGAGGCACTCTACTCTTTATAAATGCGCTCACACACACACACACACACACACACACACACACACACACACACACACACACACACACACACACACACACACACACACACACACACACACACACACACACACACACACACACACACACACACACACACACACACACACACACACACACACACACACACACACACAAAGCTCTTTATGGGCAAACTGCCACATTCAAATTTCATCAGATGAAGAGCATCTAGCATCCCTCCCTCATAGGACTGTCTGTCACCATGTCTGGTCTATAGTTCAGCTGAGGGATGATCTATTTTACTGTTGAGGTGGTTCCTTCCAGGTTTGACCAGGCTAGCTGCATTTTGGCAGAAATTTAGACTCAGGCCATACCCAGTGGGCAAAACTGGTGGAAATGATTTCAACAACCAGATTACAACCAACCGTGTGACAATACATTACATTTGTAAACTGGTTGTAATGATGTCAACAACCAGATTACAACCAACCGTGTGACAATACATTACATTTGTAAACTGGTTGTAATGATGTCAACAACCAGATTACAACCAACCGTGTGACAATACATTACATTTGTAAACTGGTTGTAATGATGTCAACAACCAGATTACAACCAACCGTGTGACAATACATTACATTTGTAAACTGGTTGTAATGATGTCAACAACCAGATTACAACCAACCGTGTGACAATACATTACATTTGTAAACTGGTTGTAATGATGTCAACAACCAGATTACAACCAACCGTGTGACAATACATTCAGCTTGTAAACTGGTTGTATTGATGTGTCACAACGTGGCCCTTTTGGGTGTATATCGTGGCTCTCTCACTCTCTCCTACATCAGGTTTTACAACGGTCATACATTCCTGGTAGAAACTCTCAGTTTAGAGGGAGAGAGCCTATGGAGAACAAAGACATTCTCCTTGCCAAAACTCCTAATCCCCCAAAATGGGAGAATTAAACAATATTTATATTTTTGAGAATGTGGGAATGGTCCATGGACACTTATGGGACAGTTCTGTTGAGTGTGTTTCATTTGGTGATCTCATGAAGGACAGGAAACACACATTACTGTGTCTTTGTTTGGATACACTTCTCAGTTGTGGGGTTTACATCTAAATGTTGTGAAACGTATATGATTACATATTAGACTATTCGTGAAAGATGAAATGTGATGTTAGCCTTCTAAATGAGAGTATGGATTTTCATATAAAGTTTAACTGGTCAATGGCCACACCCCCGTGAGCCCAGCCATAACAGCAGGCATCATGGGACGCCCCCTTCTTCTACTAAGTATGAAACCCACTTCAGACAAAATTTACATTAGATCAGAAAACATGAAGCGGTAGCTACATGTTGAAATGGTTGGCAACTGTGCCAAAGAGACGTAAGCCAGACGTCTTGAATTGTTAAGAAGACTAGAAAACCTGGAGCTGACGCTACATGTTGAAATGGTAAAGAACTACAACTCTACCAAAGGACAAGACCAGAGAACGTGGAGCTCTTTCCCACGTTGAAATGGCAAAGAAATCTACAAACTAAAGATCAATTATTCAGACTACATCTGTTTAAATACTTTAGTCTGGTAAACACATTCGATCTAAGAACATTTCCAAATAGTACTCTGAAGTATCCATTCTAAAAACCTACGACTCAGTCGACCAGAGGCTCTCTGTCGACTGACTATCCAGCAGACGGACCGGCAATCGCAGAGAGGGACAACAAAGGTAGACACTCGTAGATATATAATTGCAATTTATTTTCAAATGAGCGGTTGTTCATGCTCAAAGGATTAGCAATTTCTATGAGTTTAGTAATCCTCTATGAGTTTCCCGCTCTTGAGCGGTCCCCACCGCCTTTCCTTTGTCTACAATGCCGTTATATCAGTTTCGTCCGCTAGGAACATTTTCTTTGTATCATGTAGTAACAAATGTATGAACTATTTGTGTGTGTGTTTATGTAATTTTGTGATTGATTAAGTGAGTTAGTAAATAAATAATTAAGCCAGTTTGCATATCGCTGATTCATGATTCTATGCTAGGGTTTGTGCAGATATCCAAGGGTTTGCGACGTTCAGTAATGAGACTGATGAGGTAATAAAATTCATTAATAAGATATGAAAATATCTGAAGAGTTATATTCGGGAAATTGACACTCTATAAACAACATTTTTCTGTGGTGCCCTGACTTCCTAGTTAAATAAAGCTACATGATTAGTTTAATCGCGTAATTAAATTACACAGAGAATGATAGTCAACGACATGACAGATGTCAACAACCAGATTACAACCAACCATGTGACAATACATTCAGGTTGTAATGATGTCAGCAACCAGATTACATCCAACCATGTGACAATATATTCAGGTTGAAAACTGGTTGTAAGACACAATTACTGAGTGCTGACCATCAGGTTCTTATTAATCAAATCAACAAATCAATAAATAATTATATGGCCATTGCAGCCAATCAAAACAGCTTAATTCTTAGAAAAACAGTGTTGAATATAATATATTACAAGATGTATGCTGTGTATGCAGCAAAGTGCTATGTATATCAGATTAAAATCTGCATTATTCTGTTAGTGTCTGGAGGTCAGTGTGAGGTCAGTGTGTTGATAACTGAGATAAGAGTTTCCTGTGAGAGACTGATAGGTACAGTTGAAGTTGGACGTTTACATACACCTTAGCCAAATACATTTAAACTCAGTTTTTCACAATTCCTGACTTTTAATCGTGGTAAAAATTCACTGTTTTAGGTCAGTTAGGATCATCACTTTAGTTTAAGAATGTGAAAAGTAGAGAATAAAAGTAGAGAGAATTATTTATTTCAGCTTTTATTTCTTTGGCCACATTCCCAGTGGGTCAGAAGTTTACATACACTCAATTCGTATTTGGTAGCATTGCCTTTAAAATGTTTAACTTCGGTCAAACGTTTCGGGTAGCCTTCCACAAGCGTCCCACAATAAGTCGGGCAAATTTTGGCCCATTCCTCCTGACCGAGCTGGTGTAACGGGATCAGGTTTCTAGGCCTCCTTGCTCGCACATGCTTTCTCAGTTCTGCCCACAAATGTTCTATAGGATTGAGGTCAGGGCTTTGTGATGGCCACTCCAATACCTTGACCTTGTTGTCGTTAAGCCATTTTGCCACAACTTTGGAAGTATGCTTGGGGTCATTCTCCATTTGGAAGACCCATTTGCGACCAAGTTTTAACTTCCTGACTGATGTCTTGAGATGTTGCTTCAATTTATCCACATAATTTTCCTCCCTCATGATGTCATCTATTTTGTGACGTGCATCAGTCCCTCCTGCAGCAAAGCACCCCCATGACATGATGCTGCCACCCCTGTGCTTCACGGTTGGGATGGTGTTCTTCGGCTTGCAAGCCTCCCCCTTTTTCCTCCAAACATAACAATGGTCATTATGGCCAAAAACTTTTTTTTTTTTTCATTAGACCAGAGGACATTTCTCCAAAAAGTACAATCTTTGTCCCCATGTGCAGTTGTGTCACGTCCTGACCAGCAGAGGGCGTAATTGTATTAGTTTGTTCAGGACGTGGCAGAGTTTTAGTTAATTGTTTAGTTAATTGAGGTTGGACTCCCAATTGAAGGCAGGTGTGTTGAGTTGCCTTTGATTGGGAGTCCTATATAGTAGTGTGTGTTTTTCTTTGGGGTTGTGGGTAATTGTTTCTTGTTTAGCCTCTCTGGGCTAGGCGGGACGAATTCGTTCCACCTACGCAACAGCCAGTTGAATCCCGTGGCGCGATTTTCAAATACCTTAGAAATGCTATTACTTCAATTTCTCAAACATATGACTATTTTACAGCATTTTAAAGACAAGACTCTCGTTAATCTAACCACACTGTCCGATTTCAAAAAGGCTTTACAACGAAAGCAAAACATTAGATTATGTCAGCAGAGTACCCAGCCAGAAATAATCAGACACCCATTTTTCAAGCTAGCATATAATGTCACAAAAACCCAGAAGACAGCTAAATGCAGCACTAACCTTTGATGATCTTCATCAGATGACACACCTAGGACATTATGTTATACAATACATGCATGTTTTGTTCAATGAAGTTCATATTTATATCAAAAACCTGATTTTTACATTAGCATGTGACGTTCAGAACTAGCATACCCCCCGCAAACTTCCGGGGAATTTACTAACAATTTACTAAATTACTCACGATAAACGTTCACAAAAAACATAACAATTATTTTAAGAATTATAGATACAGAACTCCTTTGTGCAATCGAGGTGTCCGATTTTAAAATAGCTTTTCGGTGAAAGCACATTTTGCAATATTCTCAGTAGATAGCCCAGCCATCACGGCTAGCCATTTAGACACCCACCAAGTTTAGCCCTGACCAAAGTCAGATTTACTATTACAAAAGTTTGATTACCTTTGTTGTCTTCGTCAGAATGCACTCCCAGGACTGCTACTTCAAAAACAAATGTTGGTTTGGTCCAAAATAATCCATCGTTATATCCAAATAGCGGCGTTTTGTTCGTGCGTTCCAGACACTATCCAAAATGGTAAATCAGGGTCACGAGCATGGCGCAATTCGTGACAAAACATTTCTAAATATTCCATTACCGTACTTCGAAGCATGTCAACCGCTGTTTAAAATCCAATTTTATGCCATTTTTCTCTTAAAAAAGCGATAATATTCCGACCGGGAATCTCCGTTTAGGTAAACAGAGGAAAGAAAACAAAGCATTCGGTCGACGCGGGCACGCGCCTGAGTCTCACAGTACTGTAACCAGCCACTACCCAAACGCGCTACTTTTTTTCAGCCAGAGCCTGCAAAGCCACGATTCAGCTTTTTGCCGCCTTCTGAGAGCCCATGGCAGCCGTAGGAAGTGTCACGTAACAGCAGAGATCCTTTGTAATGGATAGAGATGGCAAAGAAGGCCAAGAAATGGTCAGACAGGGTACTTCCTGTACAGAATCTTCTCAGGTTTTGACCTGCCATTTGAGTTCTGTTATACTCACAGACACCATTCAAACAGTTTTAGAAACTTTGGTGTGTTTTCTATCCAAAGCCAATAATTATATGCATATTCTAGTTACTGGGCAGGAGTAGTAACCAGATTAAATCGGGTACGTTTTTTATCCGGCTGTGTCAATACTGCCCCCTAGCCCTAACAGGTTAGTGTGTTTGCACCTGACAGGACTGTTGGCTGTCAGTTTCCTTGTTTTGTTTGTTATAGTGTTCTTTCTAATTAAATTGAAAGATGAATACTAACTCCGCTGCATTTTGGTCCATTCCTGAAGACAAGCCTTACAGAATTACCCACCACAACAGGACCAAGCAGCGGAGGAATTCTGGCGAGGACTGGGGAACACAGTGGGTAAGTGAACCCAAGAGGCAGCCCCAAGATTTTTTTTGGGGGGGGCACAAGGACTGTTTGACGGGACGAGGATGGAGCCCCAGGCCAGCTCCCCGTACCCTGTTTAGGCTGAAACAGACTGGACAGGTCCCGTGCTTTGGGGTTGGGGCTGTGGTGAGGCCCAGGATTTTCAGGTCGGTAGTCACAGTACCAGCGCCCCGCATGTGCCAGGGCGAAGTAAGCATCGAGCCTGAAGGGGTGATGCCAACCCTGCGCTCAAGACCGCCAGTGCGCCTCTACGGTCCGGTGTTTCCCGCTATACGCACTAGCATTGAGGTGCGTGTCTCCAGGCTGGCACGTCCAGTACCAGCCCCACGCATCAGGCGTCTAGTGCGTCAGCCCAGCCTCGCCAGTCAGGAGCTGCCAGAGCTGCCCGCCAGTCAGGAGCCGCCAGAGCTGCCCGCCAGTCAGGAGCCGCCAGAGCTGCCCGCCGGTCAAGAGTCGCCAGAGCTGCCCGCCAGTCAGGAGCCGCCGGAGCCGCCCGCCAGTCAGGAGTCGCCGGAGCCGCCCGCCAGTCAGGAGTCGCCGGAGCTGCCCGGAGAGCCGGAGTGGCCCGTCTGCCCGGAGATGCCAGAGTGGCCCGACTGCCCGGAGATGCCAGAGTGGCCCGACTGCCCGGATCTGCCAGAGTGGCCCGACTGCCCGGATCTGCCAGAGTGGCCCGACTGCCCGGATCTGCCAGAGTGGCCCGACTGCCCGGATCTGCCAGAGTGGCCCGACTGCCCGGATCTGCCAGAGTGGCCCGACTGCCCGGATCTGCCAGAGTGGCCCGACTGCCCGGATCTGCAAGAGTGGCCCGACTGCCCGGATCTGCCAGAGTGGCCCGACTGCCCGGATCTGCAAGAGTGGCCCGACTGCCCGGATCTGCCCGAGTGGCCCGACTGCCCGGATCTGCCCGAGTGGCCCGACTGCCCGGATCTGCCAGAGTGGCCCGACTGCCCGGATCAGCCCGAGTGGCCCGACTGCCCGGATCTGCCCGAGTGGCCCGACTGCCCGGATCTGCCCGAGTGGCCCGACTGCCCGGATCAGCCCGAGTGGCCCGACTGCCCGGAGCTGCCAGAGTGGCCCGACTGCCCGGATCTGCCCGAGTGGCCCGACTGCCCGGATCAGCCCGAGTGGCCCGACTGCCCGGAGCTGCCAGAGTGGCCCGACTGCCCGGAGCTGCCAGAGTGGCCCGACTGCCCGGAGCTGCCAGATTGTCCCGACTGCCCGGATCAGCCAGGGTGCCCCGTCTGTCCTCCGGCCCAGCCCGAGTGGCCCGCCTGTCCTCCGGCCCAGCCCGAGTGGCCCGCCTGTCCTCCGGCCCAGCCCGAGTGGCCCGCCTGCCCTCCGGCCCAGCCCGAGTGGCCCTCCTGCCCTCCGGCCCAGCCCGAGTGGCCCGTCTGCCCGGCGCAGCTAGCAGCGCCACCGAAGTGGGCGACGCCGAAGGTGGAGCGAGGTTCACATCCCGCACCTGAGCCACCTCCAGGATAGGTGGGTTGGGGAGGGAGGGTGTAGCACAGTGCCGTCGTTGACGGCAGCCACCCTCCCTTCCCTCCCTTATTGTTTAGGGGGTATTGTTTATTGGTTTTGTTGGGGAATTTTTGTGTTTTCTTTTTTAAGGTGCATTCCAGGGTCTGCACCTTTAGGGGGGGTACTGTCACGTCCTGACCAGCAGAGGGCGTAATTGTATTAGTTTTGGTCAGGACGTGGCAGAGTTTTTGTTTTTCTATGTTTAGTTAATTGAGGTTGGACTCCCAATTGAAGGCAGGTGTGTTGTGTTGCCTTTGATTGGGAGTCCTATATAGTAGTGTGTGTTTTTCTTTGGGGTTGTGAGTAATTGTTTCTTGTTTAGTGTGTTTGCACCTGACAGGACTGTTGGCTGTCAGTTTCCTTGTTTTGTTTGTTATAGTGTTCTTTCTAATTAAATTGAAAGATGAATACTAACTCCGCTGCATTTTGGTCCATTCCTGAAGACAAGCCTTACAAGTTGCAAACTGTAGTCTGGCTTTTTTATGGCAGTTTTTGAGCAGTGGCTTCTTCCTTGCTGAGTGACCTTTCAGGTTATGTTGATATAGGACTTGTTTTACTGTGGATATAGATACTTTTGTACCTGTTTCCTCCAGCATCTTCACAAGGTCCTTTGCTGTTGTTCTGGGATTGATTTGCAGTTTTCTAACCAAAGTACGTTCATCTCTAGGAGACAGAACGCGTCTCCTTCCTGAGCGGTATGACGGCTGCGTGGTCCCATTGTGTTTATACTTGTGTACTATTGTTTGTACAGATGAGTGTGGTACCTTCAGGCGTTTGGAAATTGCTCCCAAGGATGAACCAGACTTGCGGAGGTCTACAATTCCTTTTCTGAGGTCTTGGCTGATTTCTTTAGATTTTCCCTTGATGTCAAGCAAAGAGGCACTGAGTTTGAAGGTAGGACTTGAAATACATCCACAGGTACACCTCCAATTGAGTCAAATTATGTCAATTAGACTATCAGAAGCTTCTAAAGCCATGACATAATTTTCTAGAATTTTCCAAGCTGTTTAAAGGCACAGTCAACTTAGTGTATTTAAACTTCTGACCCATTGGAATTGTGATACAGTGAATTATAAGTGAAATGATCTGTCTGTAAACAATTCATTGGAAAAATTACTTGTGTCATACACAAAGTAGATGTCCTAACCGACTTGCCAAAACTATAGTTTGTTAAAACCTGTTATGGCTTGAATCCCGTTAGCGGGATCGATACGACGACAGCCAGTGAAAGTGCACGGCGGCATATTCAAAACAACAAAAATCTCATACTTAAAATTTTTCCAACATACAAGTATTATAGACCATTTTAAAGATAAGATTCTCCTTAATCTAACCACAGTGTCCGATTTCAAAAAGGCTTTACGGCGAAAACAAAACATTAGATTATGTTTGGACAGCACCTAAACAAGAAAAACCACACAGCCATTTTCCAAGCAAGCAGAGGCATCACAAAAAACAGAAAGTCAGCTAAAATCAATTACTAACCTTTGATGATCTTCATCAGATGACACTGCTAGGACTCAATGTTACAAAATACATGTACGTTTTGTTCATATTTATATCCATAAACCCCATTTTACATTGGCGTGTGATTTTCAGAAAATGTATTCCCACCAAAACTTCCGGTGAATGAGCACATCAATTTACAAAAATACTCATCATAAACGATGATAAAATTTACAACAGTTATTGAAAGAATTATAGATATACTACTCCTTAATGCAACTGCTGTGTCAGATTTTAAAATAGCTTTTCGGCGAAAGCACATTTATCAATATTCTGAGTACAGAGCTCAACCATCAAAGCAAGCTATACAGATACCAGCAAAGTTCTGGAGTCAACTAAACTCAGAATTAGTATTAGAAATATTCCCTTACCTTTGCTGATCTTGGTCGGAATGCACTACCAGGACTTCTACTTCCACAAGAAATGTTATTTTTGTTAGAAATACTCCATATTTATGTCCAAATACCTCAGTTTTGTTCATGCGTACAGATCACTATCCAAAGGCATGACGTGTGAGCGTAAAATAAGAGACAAAAAGTAAAATAGTTCCATTACCGTTCGTAGAAACATGTCAAACGATGTTTACAATCAATTCGTAGGGTCTTTTTAAAATAAAACGTCGATAATATTCCAACCGGACAATAGCGTATTCATTACAGAAGAAAAAGAATGAGCGGCGCGCCAGCGTGAGTGCGCAGTAAACAACTCACTGCTCCCAGGCAGTCCACTGATAGACTGGGCTCCTATTCTCTTCCCAGTAACAGGAGACGCATGAAACAAGTTTCTAAAGGCTGTTGACAGCCAATGGAAGCCTTAGGAAGTACAAAATGACCCCACAGACACTGTAGTTTGAACAGGGATTAGATAGAAGAACTACAAATCACTTCCTGGTTGGATTTTTTCTCAGGTTTTTGCCTGCCATATGAGTTCTGTTATACTCACAGACATCATTCAAACAGTTTTAGAAACTTCAGAGTGTTTTCTATCCAGATCTACGAATATCTTAGTTTCTGGGAGTGAGTAGGAGGCAGTTTACTCTGGGCACGTCAGTCATCCAAGCAACTCAATACTGCAACCACCCATAAGAAGTTTTAACAAGAAATGTGTTGAGTGGTTGAAAACCGAGTTTTAATGACTCCAACCTAAGTGTATGTAAACTTCCGACTTCAACTGTATGTGACTAAACGTCTTCTGTTCTGTTCTGGGGACATGCTTAGTTGCTGAATGGCACAACATAGGAATTAAGTGTGATTTCACTGTCATTCCTTACAATAGAGTCTGATAGAGGAAGATTATAACAGATTACTGTAGGAGAAGAGTTTGGCTCATTACTTAGTAAGAGAATGAGAGAGACAGAGGGAGAGAGAAAAACCTTGACTATGTACTCACACTCAGTGAGCATAGCCTTGCTATTGAGAGAGGCAGGCATAGGCAGACCTGGCTCTCCAGAACAGACAGGCTATTTGCTCACTGCCCACAAAAATTGGTGGAATCCGAGCTGCCCTCTTAACCTCCTGCCAAATGTACGACCATATAAGAGACACATATTTACCTAAAATTACACAAACCCACAAAGAATTCAAACACAAATCAAATTTTGACAAACTCCTGTATCTGTTAGGAGAAATACTGCAGTGTGCAATCCCTGCAGCAAAATGTGATCTGCTGTCATGCCACAAGAAACGTTCAACCAGTGGGTCAGAAACACCAAAGTAAATTTAACCTATATTTATCTGCCTATTCATTTCCCCCCGTCATTCGTACATTCTACTATTTGCACATTGCCACAACACAGTTAAAATGTTATACACATTTTTTTACTGCTAATAATATATTTTAAACCTTATTATTCTCTTAACTTGTTGTGTGTGTAATGTTTACTGTAATTAATGTCTAATTGTTTTTGTTTTATTTAATTGACTACGTTGGTTTTTGTCATTGTTGTTTTTTTTGTTTTTTTGTCACTTGGATTAGCAATGTAAAGAAGATAGAATATTGCCGGGGGTGATGGCCGCCATTTTATGGGCTCCGGACCAATCGTGCTATTCTGTGTTTTTTTTGCGTTGATCCGTACATAATGTTTAGGCCATCGTTTGATATGACTGAAAATAGCTTCTGGACATCAAACCAGTGATTACTGACCTATTTTTGGATAAGGACTTCTATTTCAATGAATCGGAGGCGAAGGACATAATGCTAATACCAGACCTGGCCCAAATCCCTGTCACTCAGGGCTATAGGGGCCAGCGTGCAGGATACAGTACCTAACGATAATGCAACGGCGAGTGGATAAGTTGCCCTTATGTTCTATTGGCAAACGTTCAATCACTGGAAAATAAACTGGATAAGCATCGCTCGAGACTATCCTATCAAAGTGATCTGAAGAACTGAAATATCATATGTTTCACAGAGTTGTGGCTGAAGAAGCACATGGAAAATATGAATCTAGCTGGTTTTTCTATACATCAGCAGAACAAAACAGCTATGTCTGGTAAGCTGAAGGGGGGGGGTTCTTTGTCAACAACTGTTGGTGAACGATCTCTAATATTAAAGAAGTCTCAAGATTCTGCTCGCCTGAGTTAGAATAACTCATGATAGCTGTAGACCACACTATTTACCAAAAGTGTTCATTTAAATTATCCGTAGCTGTCTATTTACCACCACAGACTGATGCTGGCACTAAGACCACACTCAACAAGCTGTATAAGGCCATAAGCAAAAAATAAAATGCTCACCCAGATGTTGCGCTCCTAGTGGCCAGGCATTTTAATGCAGGGAAACTGAAATCTGTTTTACCTCATTTCTACCAGCATGTCTCCTGTGCAACTAGAGTAGAAAACAATTCCAGATCACCTTTACTCTACACTCTTACGGTCTCACTCTGCCTCCATTTGGCAAATCTGACCATAACTCCATCCTCTTAATTCCTGCTTACAAGCAAAAACTCAAACACCAGTGATGCGCTCAATATGGAAGTGGTCCAATGAAGCGGACGTTAAGCTACAGGACTGTTTCGTTTTCACAGATTGGAATATGTTCCGGGATTCATCCGATGGCATTGAGGAGTTTATCACATCAGTCACCAGCTTCATTAATAAGTGCATTGACGAAGTATACCACACAGTGACCGTACGCACATACCCTAACCAAAAGCAATTGATTACAGGCAACATCCACACTGAGTTAAAGGCTAGAGCTGCCGGGACACAAATCCATTTACTTAAAAGAAATCCTGCTACACCCTCCGAGAAAGCATCAAACAGGCAAAGTGTCAATACAGGTCTAAGATAGAATCCCTACACCGTCTCTGACGCTCGTCAGATGTGGTAGGGCTTGCAAACTATCACGGATTACAAAGGGAAACCCAGCTGTGAGCTTCCCCGTGACGAGAGCCTACCAGACAAGCTAAATGCCTTCTATGCTAACTTCGAGGCAAGCAACACTGAAGCATGCATGAGAGCACCAGCTGTTCCGGACGACTGTGTGATCACGCTCTCCGTAGCCAATGTGAGCAAGACCTTTAAACAGGTCAACATTCACAAGGCCGCAGAGCCAGACGGATTACCAGAGCATGTGCGGACCAACTGGCAAGTGTCTTCACTGACCGAGTCTGTGATACCTACATGTTTCAAGCAGACCACCATAATCCCTGTGCCCAAGAAAGCGAAGGTAACCTGCCTAAATGACTACCGCTCCGTAGCACTCACGTCGGTAGCCATGAAATGCTTTGAAAGGCTGGTCATGGCTCACATCAACACCATCATCCCGGGAAACACTAGACCCACTCTAATTCACATACCACCCCTCACATAGCGCAATCTCAATCGCACTCCACACTTCCCTTTCCCACCTGGACAAAAGGAACACCTATTTGAGAATGTTGTTCATTGACTACAGCTCAGCATAGTCAGCCCACAAAGCTCATCACTAAGCTAAGAACCCTGGGACTTAACACCTCCCTTTGCATCTGGATCCTGGACTTCCTGACGGGCCGCCCCCAGGTGGGAAGTGTAGGCAACAACACATCTGCAACGCTGATCCTTGACATGGGGGCCCCTCAGGGGTGTGTGCTTAGTCCCCTCCTGTACTCCCTGTTCACCCACAACTGCGTGGCCAAGCACGACTCCAACACCATCATTAAGTTTGCTGATGACACAACGGTGGTAGGCCTGATCACCGACAACGATGAGACAGCCTATAGGGAGGAGGTCAGAGACCTGGCAGTGTGGTACCTGGACAACAACCTGTCCCTCAACGTGAGCAAGACAAAGGAGATGATCGTGGACTACAGGAAAAGGAAGGCTGAACACGCTGGGGCTGTATTGGAGCGGGTCGAGAATTTCAAGTTCCTTGGTGTCCACATCACCAACAAACTATCAAGGGGCCTAGTGGCTCTAACCACTAGTAGCCTAGTGGTTAGAGTGTTGGACTAATTACCAAAAGGTTGCAAGATCAAATCCCAGAGCTGACAAGGTCTGTCGTTCTGCCCCTGAACAAAGCAGTTAACCCACTGTTCCTAGGCCATCATTGAAAATAAGAATTTGTTCTGACTTGCCTAGTTAAATAAAGGTAAAAGTAAAATCATGGTCCAAACACACCAAGAAAGTTGTGAAGAGGGGACGACAATGCCTTTTCCCTCTCAGGAGACTGAAAAGATTTGGCATGGATCCGTTGCATCACCGCCTGGTATGGCAACTGCTCGTAAGGCACTACTAGGGTAGAGAGTACAGCCCAGTACATCACTGGGGCCAAGCTTCCTGCCATCCAGGACCTATATACTAGGTGGTGTCAGAGCAAGGCCCAAAAAATTGTCAGACTCCAGCTACCCAAGTCACAGTCTGTTCTCTCTGCTACAGGACATTAAGCGGTACCGGAGAGCCAAGTCTGGAGCACTAAGACCGCTGAACAGATAATCAAAAGTCTACCAGGACTTTGCTTTTCACCCCTACCTACATTTTTATTGTGTATTTATTTATTTAACCTTTAATTAACTAGGTAAGTCAGTTAAGAACAAATTCTTATTTACAATGACGGCCTACCAAAAGGCAAAAGACCTCATGCGGGGACGGTGGCTAAGAACCCTGGGACTCATCTACCAATCACTGCTCTTCTTTATGAGGCTTTCGGAATGCTCCCTGGTCTTTGTAGTTTAATCTGTCCTTAAAATTCTTAACTGAGGGGCCTTACATATTCTGTATGTATGGGGGACAGAAGGGTTAGTCATTCAAAAATCATGTCAACCCCTATTATTTCAGTGAGTCCATATTATGTGATTTGTTAATCCACATTTTTCTCCTGAACTAATTTAGGCTTGCCTAAACAAAGGGGCTGAATACTTATGCAACTACTATATCTAAGTTATCAAAAGTTTATTTATCTTGTTTTTTTATTTTGACATATTTTGAGTTCATTGTTGACAACAAATGTCAATTAAATACACTTTATTCTCACTTTGTAACATAATAAATGTGAAGAAATTCAAAGGGTATGAATACTTTTGCAAGGCACTGTATACAGTTCTTTGCAAAAGTATTCATCCCCTTGGTGTTTTTCCTATTTTGTTGCATTACAACCTGTAATTTATATTAATTTTTATTTGGATTTCATGTACAAAGTTGTGGAGATTTCAGGGACAAAGTTGTGGAGAACTACATATCAGGGTTGGGTTATAAAAAAATATAAAAAACTTTGAACATCCCACGGAGCACCATTAAATCCATTATTAAAAAATGGAAAGAATATGGTACCACAACAAACCTGCCAAAAGAGTGCTGCCCACCAAAACTTACAGACCAGGCAAGGAGGGCATTAATCAGAGAGGCAACAAAGAGACCAAAGATAACCCTGAAGGAGCTGCAAAGCTCCACTGCGGAGATTGGAGCATCTGTCCATAGGACCACTTTAAGCCGTACACTTCACAGAGCTGGGCTTTACGGAAGTGTGGCCAGAAAAAAGCCATTGCTTAAAAAAAAAAAAATCAAACGTTCGGTGTTCGCCAAAAGGCATGTGGGAGACTCCCCAAACATATGGAAGAAGGTACTCTGGTCAGATGAGACAACATTTTTTTTTTGTTGCTTTTTGGCCATCAAGGAAAACGCTATGTCTGGCGCAAACACAACACCTCTCATCACCCAGAGAATACCATCCCCATGGTGGTGGCAGCATCATGCTGTGGGATGTTTTTCATTGGCAGGGACTGGGATACTAGTCAGAATGGAAGGAATGATGGATGGCGCTAAATACAGGGAAATTCTTCAGGGAAACCTGTTTCGGTCTTCCAGAGATTTAAGACTGGGACGGAGGTTCACCTTCCAGCAGGACAATGACCCTAAGCATACTGCTAAAGGAACACTCGAGTGGTTTAAGGGGAAACATTTAAATGTCTTGGAATGGCCTAGTCAAAGCCCAGACCTAAATCCAATTGAGAGTCTGTGGTATGACTTAAAGATTGCTGTACACCAGCGGAACCCATCCAACTTGAAGGAGATGGAGCCGTGTTGCCTTGAAGAATGGGCAAAAATCCCAGTGGCTAGATGTGCCAAGCTTATAGAGACATACCCCAAGAGGCTTGCTGTCACGGCTGTTCAAATGATCGGACCAAAGCGCAGCGTGTTCGTAGTTCCACATCTTTATTAACCGTAAAACTAAATGCAATACACCAAACACTTGAAATATCAAACCATGACACAGAGGAAAACACACTACTCAAAAATGAACAACCCACAAAACCAAAAGGAAAAACCCCCTACATAAATATGATCTCCAATTAGAGACAACGAGAACTGGCTGCCTCTAATTGGAGATCATCCCAATAATCGCAACATAGAAATAGAAATCTAGAAAACCCACATAGAAACAGAAAACAAGAAAACCACCCAAAACACCCCCTGTCACGCCCTGACCACTCTACTATAGAAAATGACCTCTTACAAGGGTCAGGACGTGACACTTGCAGCTGTTTATTTGTCTTATTTCTTGTTTGTTTCACCCCCCAAAATATTTTGCATCTTCAAAGTGGTAGGCATGTTGTGTAAATCAAATGATACAACCCCCCCAAAATCTATTTTAATTCCAGGTTGTAAGGCAACAAAATAAGAAAAATGCCAAGGGGGTGAATACTTTCACAAGCCACTGTATTTATAGTGTACTTGACGACTCACAAGCAAAGTTTCATAAAAACCCAAACCAATTCTTCAACTTAAAAACAACTCCAAGTGTATTTTGAATGGATATACTAAATTAGAATTAAAGCGTTTGAAATTAAAATACAGTTTTAACGAGTGTGTTTAAGTTTAATGATAGTGAACATATAGTATTCTTAAAGACTGAAAAACGATGTATTTAAAGTACACTTTTAATAAGTGTATTGAAGATTGATTATACTATATTTATAGTATACTAAAAGACTGAAAAACAATGCACTTAAAGTACACTTTTAATAGGTGTATTGAAATGTGATGATAGCATATTTATTGTATACTAAAAGACTGAAAAAACAATTAACACACTTTTAGTAAGTGTGCTGAAGTGTAATGATATTATATTTATAGTATAATTAAGATATACTAGAAAAGTACATCTCATATTTGAAGTATATTATTATAGTTTTTTGTAAATTTAAGTATACTATTTTTTTCGCTTGGGGTATTCGGCCCAAGTGACATGACATTTGATTTGATTTAAACATGTTTCACATGTCAATAAAGCCCCTTTGAATTGAATTGAGAGAGAGGGGGAAAATTGAGAATGAGAGACACACACAAACACAGAGCGAGAGCGGGAGAGAGAGAGAGACATAGACAAAGAGAGAGAGAGAGGAGAGGAGCGATAGAGAGACCTTGATCACAGATTTACACACAATATCCTCTGTCTCTAACTTTAGGGGATGTTCCAAACATCTGCTCTCTGAAACTATTGTTCTTGAGATGATTATCCCAGTAATAACTGTATTTTTCTCTTCTCATTTGTGTCACAATGGGTTTGGAGTATCACGATTAATATATAGAGGGGGAATGAAAAGGAGGGAAACTGAATGGGAAGGGGGGCCTCTCCGCTTCTCTCTCTCTCTCTCTCTCTCTCTCTCTCTCTCTCTCTTTCTCTCTCATTCCCTTTGTTGTCTTTAGAGCATCTAGGGATATTACTTCCAGTTTGCTGTGTTAGCCCGGGGCAGAGATAGAGGATTACAGAACATAAAAAGGGACCGTCTCAAATGGCACCCTATTCCCTTTATATTGCAGTACTTTAGAATAGGGCCCATAAGGCTCTGTACAAATGCAGTGCACTATATAGGGACTAGAGTGGCATTTGGGACGAGTGGCATTTGGGACGCACACAAAGACAGCAGTTGATGTTATGTTACATCGCTACATCCGTTTTGATTATTTTGCCCTCTTTTTGAGTCTAGGGTGTTTCTATGCAGGCTCAATTAGGATACAGTGTTGTATTTTATATAGTGGTTTTACTATAAAAGACGGTTGGAACAATGGAAAGCAGGGATGTATGATTTTCACTGTTTCCTGTTCGTTTTCTATATAATTTTAAAAAACCTGTTCATCTTCAGAAGTGATGATTTTAGTTTTGTTCATCTTCAAAAGAAATGACTATTGTTACTTGTCAGGGTGCCCATTGTCTGTCTTACACTTACACTTACACTGTAGTCTCTCAATCTCTCTCAAGACAGTTTATCATATTTTACATTTATATGTAGATCAGAACTCACTGTGCTTCAAGCGTCAAGTACTCTCTCCATCTTCTCCTCCTCCTAATCTCTTCCTCCAGTCCTCTCTTCATTCCTCTCTTCACAGCTGTCATCCTCACGCTGGTCTCTTTGTACTTTTATAGGACATCTTGTCTTTATTGTTGATGCCTGCAATTCTCCACCTCTCCTTCACACAGGTGCGTCCTGTATGGCACCCTATTCCCTATATAGTGCACTACTTTTGACCAGGGTAGTGCACTATATAGGGAATAGGGGGCCATTTGGGATGCAAACACAGTCAGCTGGATGGTTGGCAGTGAATTACTGAGTAGGCGGTCTGTCGTGAGAAAATGCTTATAGGCACAGAGGACAATTCTGTTACTATCCAATCAACTGAGCCAGTGTAGCGAGGGCCCCTGCGCAGCTTTACAACTATTCTCATGCTATTTCACACATTTTGCCATGAGGCTGAGGGAAAATGTTTCTGTTTTAGAGCTAATTTCCTGTTATTCTACACATTTTGCCATGAGGCTGAGATACATTTAGCAGTTTTGAAGCTCATTTCTTATCGTTCTAAACATTTTGTTCATGGCTTATGACGTGTTCATACACTATCTGGGGGGCCTTGCGGGGGCTGCGGGTTGGTCTATAAAGAGTATATGACATACTAGGGGGTAGGTAGCCTAGTGGATAAGACTGTTGGGTCAGCAAATGAAAGGATGCTGGTTCAAATCCCAGAGCCAACTAGGTAAAAAAAAATGGTGCACTTGTTCCTTACTCTGAAGCTATATGACATATATTGATATATGTATTCATGGAAATAAAATCATAACATTTTATTCTTCGTATACACTTTCTTCACTCGGTAGGATCTGGTGGGTATATCTTGGCTGTACAGTTGTAGTCAGAAGTTTACATACACTTAGGTTTTTCAACCACTCCAAAAATGTCTTGTTAACAAACTATACTTTTGGCAAGTCGGTTAGGACATCTACTTTGTGCATGCCACAAGCAATTTTTCCAACAATTGTTTACAGACAGATTATTTCACTTATAATTCACTATATCACAATTCCAGTGGGTCAGAAGTTTACATACACTAAGTTGACTGTACCTTTAAACAGCTTGGAAAATTCCAGAAAATTATGTCATGGCTTTAGAAGCTTCTGTTAGGCTAATTGACATAATTTGAGTCAATTGGAGGTGTACCTGTGGATGTATTTCAGTGCCTACCTTCAAACTCAGTGCCTCTTTGCTTGACATCATGGGAAAATCAAAAGAAATCAGCCAAGACCTCAGAAAAAAATGTGTAGTCCTCCACAAGTCTGGTTCATCCTTGGGAGTCATTTCCAAACGCCTGAAGGTACCACGTTCGTCTGTACAAACAAGTATAAACTCCATGGGACCACGCAGCCGTCATACCGTTCAGGAAGGAGACGCGTTCTGTCTCCTAGAGATGAACGTACTTTGGTGTGAAAAGTGCAAATCAATCCCAGAACAACAGCAAAGGACCTTGTGAAGATGCTGGAGGAAACAGGTACAAAAGTATCTATGTCCACAGTAAAACGAGTCCTATATCGACATAACCTGAAAGGCCACTGCTCCAAATCCACCATAAAAAGCCAGACTACGGTTTGCAACTGCACATGGGGACAAAGATTGTACTTTTTGGAGAAATGTCCTCTCGTCTAATGAAACAAAAATAGAACTGTTTGGCCATAATGACCATCGTTATGTTTGGAGGATAAAGAGGGAGGCTTGCAAGCCGAAGAACACCATCCCAACCGTGAAGCATGGGGGTGGCAGCATCATTTTGTGGGGGTGCTTTACTGCAGGAGGGACTGGTGCACGTCACAAAATAGATGGCATGATAAGGTAGGGAAATTATGTGGATATATTGAGGCGGCAGAGTAGCCTAGTGGTTGGACTAGTAACCGAAAGGTTGGAAGTTCAAATCCCCAAGGTACAAATCTGTTGTTCTGCCCCTGAACAAGGCAGTTAACCCACTGTTCCTAGGCTGTCATTGAAAATAAGAATTTGTTCTTAACTGACTTGCCTAGTAAAATAAAGGTAAATAAAAAAAAGCAAAATCTCAAGACATCAGTCAGGAAGTTGCAAATGGGTCTTCCAATGACCCCAAGCATACTTCCAAAGTTGTGGCAAAATGGCTAAAGGACAACAGAGTCAAGGTATTGGAGTGGCCATAACAAAGCCCTGACCTCAAGCCTATAGAACATTTGTGGGCAGAACTGAAAAAGTGTGTGTGAGCAAGGAGGCCTAGAAACCTGACTCTGTTACACCAGCTCTGTCAGGAGGAGTTTGGTGAAGATTCAGCCAAATTATTGTGGAAGACTACCTGAAACATTTGACCCAAGTTAAACATTTTAAAGGCAATGCTACCAAATACGAATTGAGTGTATGTAAACTTCTGACCCACTGGGAATGTGGTGAAAGAAATACAAGCTGAAAACAATAATTCTCTCTATTATTTTGACATTTCACATTCTTAAAATAAAGTGGTGATTCTAACTGACCTAAGACAGGGAATTTTTACTCTGATTAAATGTCAGGAATTGTGAAAAACTGAGTTTAAACGTATTTGGCTAAGGTGCATATAAACTTCTGACTTCAACTGCATCTACCCCAGATATATTTCCGTTTAATCTAAGCAGCCATTTGTTCCAGTAAGGTTGGAGCTGACCTTGGATCCTGATAAATACCTGATTGATGGTGCCCCTGTGGTGCTGGCTGGTTATAGTATGATAAAGGGATGAAGAGCTGAGGGTTGGACACAGTTCCCTTTAGAATCAGCTGCGCAGGGAAGAGGGAGAAGGGAGGACAGTCTATGTTGACTGTAAAGAATAAAGGTTAAATAAATAAATAAATAAGTGCATTCTACGAACATGTCATAAAAACATTACAGGAAAAACTATGCTAAATTAAATGATGATCATATCACTCACCATACTGTTTTTACAGTGTCCGATCAAGCAATCAGCCGATTCTTAGGTTATGTCCAAAATGGCATCCTATTCCCTATATAGTGCACTACTTTTGACCAGCGCCATTAGGGACACAGTGTGTGATCACAATTAGTGGTGAAAATCAATGAATTCTGAATGCTCCACTCACCCATTATATTACAGCCTTCAATAAACATCCAATTGAGAGGGACAGAGAGAACTGCTTCATAATGTTTCAGGTATTCTTTATCATTTACATGCTAATTGACACCCTGGGGTGCAGTGCATGAGAATAGATTATTTGTTTTATTGACAGCAGCATGAGTGATGACACTCTCCTTTCAATCTCACTCCACTATTAAGGATATCCCCAACTGACAACCCCCTCCTCTGGTGGCCATTGACAGTGTGATGTGGTGTGTGTTAATGTACCCTATTCCCTACATAGTGCACTACTTTGACCAGGGCCCATTGTGCACTATGTAGGGAATAGGGTGCCATTTGGGATGCAGTCAGTAGATACCCAGGCCCCATAAGCATCAATTTTCAACTGCCATGTTCGAGATATTCAAAACTTCTAAATTACAGATTTTTCCCCAAACAGAACACTGTTTTTATTTAAACAGATACTAGATATACCTTTACAGCCCAGACTTTATTTATGTCTCTCTCTGTTGAGAATCATGTTTTGGCAAGACATGTACCAGCAACCTCTAAATCGCCCAGGTTCAGTTCCAAATGGCACCCTATTCCCTATTTAGTGCACCTTAATAGGGAATAGGGTGCCATTTTGGACGTATACTCCCAGTCAGCTCCCTCAGCTCCGGGGCAGCTGTAGATTTTAATGTGGCTGTTGGAGTGACATAAAAAACAGCTTAAGAAACATTATAATTTAGCAGCCAAGGTTTTGAAAGGTGGCTGCCACAGAGCTATCTGGGGAAAGCGACATGAGAGAGGGCAGAGAATGATGGTGTGTATGTGTGGTTGTCTCCTGCTCCTACAGCTCTCAGCACATGATTGAGCCAACGGACCTAAATGCACTCTAAAAATACAAGGTGCTGAAAAATATGACAGCTCCGGGAGACGGCAGGGGGTTTCTCAGATTGCACTCTGACAACTCCTGTCCTATCTTGGCCCTCTGGGGCTGGGGGTGACCTGGATCTTGCTCTCTTGGAGGACCTGGGGAGGGAGGGAGATTTGGAAATATTTTGTGCATTTAAAAGTAAAATGTAATGTATTTGTAATAAATATATTTTTGAATTAAAATGTAAAAAAAATGGCCAAATCAAATATTTTGTCGAAATGCATTTTTATTGTACTTGACACATACCAAAAGCACTAAAATGCTATTAAATGACCACACTTTTATACAAACATGATACATTATCTGCCATGTAGTGACAAATAAATAAACGATCTCGGGCACTATATTTGTATTTTTAAGAGGCACTTACTATAGTCATATTTTTTGTTATCTCTTGAGATGGGAAAACATGTTTTTTATTAAGTTGAATATGTGCTCTTTATGACAGAAAGTTAAAGCTGCAATATGTAACTTTTTGGGCAGCCCAACCAAATGCAGATAGAAAAAAATGAGTTATAGATCTGGCATTCTCATTGAAAGTAAGTTTAAGAAGCTGTATATCTGTTATATCTGTTCTGTGTGCGCTATTTCTATGCTTCCTGTGATGATGTTTCATTTTTGTATCTTTGACTTTCAGTTTTGTACACCAGCTTCAAACAGCTGAAAAAACTATATTTATGGTTATTGAAAATATATTTCACAGCAGTTTAGATGGTACAATGATTTTCTACACTATACATACCTTGCTTGTTTTGTCAAAAACTGAAATAAGGCGAACAATTCGAATTTTAGCAAGCAGGAAATGGCGCAGCAATTTCTGCATATTAGACCTTTAAAATTAGATTAGGTGTTTTTTTTTACTCATCATCACAAATGTAAATTATATCACTGCCAAAGTTTTGGCTTGGAGGCCCAAAAAATTATCTCCATTAATCATGTAAAGAGCAATTTAAGAAGCCAAACCACTTTGGCAACCCTGTAGATTACATGTCATAGCCATGCATTTATGGAATATTGTCAGGCATTGCATGCATTTGAGCAAATATGCACATTAATCTACATGTCCCTCTCTCTGTCTGTCCCTCTGTCTGGTGCTTAGATACAATGCCTTTTCTGAAAATATTCAGACCCCTTGACTTTTTCCACATTTTGTTACATTACAGCCTTATTCTAAAATTGATCAAATTGTTTTTCTATGCACAATACCCCATAATGATAAAGCAAAAACAGGGTTTTAGGTATTTTTGCTAATTTATAAAAATAAAAATAAAAAAATGAAATATCACATTTACATAAGTATTCAGACCCTTTACTATGACGCTACAAGCTTGGCATACCTCCAGACGTGACGCTTGGCATTCAGGCCAAAGAGTTGAATCTTGGTTTCATCAGCCTTTTGGCAAAGTCCAAGTGGGCTGTCATGTGCCTTTTGCTGAGGAGTGGCTTCCGTCTGGCCACTCTACCATAAAGGCCTGATTGGTGGAGTGCTCCAGAGATGGTTGTCCTTCTGGAAAGTTCTCGCATCTCCACAGAGGAACTCTAGAGCTCTGTCAGAGTGACCATCGGGTTCTTGGTCACCTCCCTGACCAAGGCCCTTCTCCCCAGATTGCTCAGTTTGGCGGCCATCTCTAGGAAGAGTCTTGGTGGTTCCAAACTTCTTCCATTTAAGAATGATGGACGCCACTGTGTTCTTGGGGACCTTCAATGCTGCAGAAATGTTTTGGTACCCTTCCTCAGATCTGTGCCGTCGACACAATCCTGCCTCAGAGTTATACGGGCAATTCCTTCAACCTCATGGCTTGGTTGGGAGAGAGAGGGAGAGAGAGAGAGAGAGAGAGAGAGAGAGAGAGAGAGAAGAGGGAGAAGAGAGAGAGAGAGAGAGACACAGACAGAGACAGAGCAAGACAGACAGAGCAAGACAGACAGAGAGAAAGAGACAGAGAGAGACATGGAGAGAGAGAGACAGAGAGAGACAGAGGGAAAGACAGAGAGTCAGAGGGAAAGACAGAGAGTCAGAGGGAAAGAGCGAGACCGAGAGAGAGATACTTTTGACATTGTCTTTCTTTAATGATACATCCTCCTTTCATTAAAACCACACCACCACCCCGTGACCCCCCTTTAAAAACAAATATCCCCTGTACTGCAAACTCACCTTGCCCGCTACCCCACGATACAAAACAACACCACCCATCACAATAACCAAAATAACCCATCTTCCCCAGCTGTACAGACGCCCCCCCCCCCTCCGACACACCATATCTACTGAAACACCTCCACACTTTTTATCATTTTATAGAACTCAAATGCCACCCTAAGTTGCGCAGAGACCATCCCATATAATACAGGGTCTGTTATCCCCCCACTTTTGACCCTGCTCCTCCTTAGCCAAACAGAAAATTCAATAACCCACATTTGGCCTTTATCTTATTCAAATACCTGTAGCCCATTATAAATATTCAGACAGAAAACTCTCACACAGACATTCCAACAGAGACATTAATTGCATTAACCTGAGTTGAGGACAGGCAATTTAAGCCATAGGGAGGATGCCGCCAGATTGTTGATTATCAGCACCCTCCCTCTATATGACACTTGGGACAGGAGCCACCTCCACCTGGCCAGTCTTGACATCCCTACCTGTGAGAACCCCTCCCAGTTCTTTCTGAGCCCAGGTACACCCCCAAAATGTTAAGCCCTTCACAACCCCACTGCAAACTCCCTTGAAGCAGAGGGGGGGCTATTCCTCCATGCCCCACATAACAGAGCTTTGCTCTTGCCCCAGTTCACCTTAGCTGACAAGCTCCCTAACCATCACAGAAACGTCATCTGCATACGCCGACACTGCTATACCTGTCAACATACCCATGCCTGTCCAGCACACTCCTTGCAGTCTCCTGCATAGCAGGCCTGAAAAAAGGCTCAATGTCTATCACTGCCCCAATAGAGGGCATCCTTGCCTGATTCCCCACCTAAACCCAGACTGGCCTACTGAGCCCCCCTCCCACCTTGTCCAAGCATGATGCCCCAGCATACAACATCTTCACACAGGCCAAAAACCAAACACAGACATCACATTAAACAGATACTCATGGTCCACTCTATGAAAAGCCTTCTCTTGGTCTAAAGACACCAATCCAAAGTTCACATTAGAAACTCTCAACAAGTCCAACATGTTCCTGATTATGAACAAGTTGTCTTTCATTCAGCGTCCCAGTACACAATATGTCTTGTCCTTGTGTACTATAGAGTCCAGATGGGACTTCAGTCTGTTAGCGAGGACATTGGCAAGTATCTTAAAAGTCCGCAGAGAGCAATGACACAGGCCTCCAGTTCTTAAGCCCCCTTTCTTGGGCAGGAGAGTTAGAGCCGCCCGATGACAGCGGCAACTCTCCTACTCCGACGCACTCATGCAACACACAAAAGAAGTCCAGTCCAATTATTCCCTAGAATTTTTTATAAAACTCCACTGGGAGTCCATCGACTCCCGGTGCACGGCCGGGGAACATCTGTGTTACGGCCTCTGCCAGTTCGTGGGACAACAGGGGAAGGTCCATTTCATCCCTCTGTGCCAGAGAGAGCTTAGGGACTTCTGCAAACAAAACCTGAGCACACATAGGATCACACAGTTCTGCCCTACACATCTCAGTATAAAACTCCACAGTCCGCTCCCGCATCTCCCGCACCACAGAGGTCATCCGCCCATCCAACAGCCGTAGACAATGCATACCCTTGGCTTCACCGCTCTGTCTTTCCAAATTAAAGAAGAAGGAGCTGGGAGCATCCATCTCCTTGAGCATGGAGAACCTAGCTCTTACAAGTGCTCCCTTTGCTTTAACCTGGAAAAAAACTGCCCAGGCCCCAGGTAATTCAGCTAAATTAGCCTGGAGGCCTACATTGCCTTGCCCCACCATCTCTACCTCCACCTCACTGATACTACACTTGAGTTCCCCCAACACTCTCCTACTCTCTGAAGATGAGAGAGCTGTATACTCTTGACAGAAAAAAAGAATTTGGAATATTCCCGTACACCACCATCTATAGCATGACTAGGCCCAGCCTCTGCTGTCTGCGTCTCATCGACCCCTGCACATTGACCTCGATTTCCCTCACTGGCGCTTGTAGCCTCACCTTGTCTACGACCTTTATGTGGGCACCCAAAGCTCTTATGCCCCAAATCCCACACTCAAAGCACCACGGACTATCTGTGCTGGCAAACCCCATGTAGAGCCCCTCCCCATGCCTCACTTTAAAATTCACATTGTTATTGAGAAACTTGAACACTTGCCTCCGGAACGAAACAACATGCTTAAGTGCATCTGTTTGAAAAACTGCCGACAGTACACGAAAACTGCTAGCAAATTTACCAAAATGACTCTTTCCGGATTTGATTATCCGTAATAAATGCAACTACCACTCTTGTCGAAGGAGTCAAAAGAGGAGAGATCAGTATCAGCACATCCCTTACAAATATTTCAATAGCAATCAGCCTACCCACTAAATGTACTATTTTCATGAACACAACCACAGATTTGTTCATTTTGGATGCAGAATGTATAAATTCAGCTCCTACCTGTTCGCCGACCGCGAGCAGAACCTGCTCCACCTTATCTCCATTCTCAGAAACACACCTGAATCCATGTACCGATAGTGTCTCCTCCGTGCAAGGCTGCAAAGTCATCGCGCACACCACACCGTTCAAACCCCAGGAAACTAAAACTCCATCCTCTTCCTCCCTAACTTTGAACAAAATCAGTGGTACCTCTAAACTAACAGTGCGTTAACCCTCCACCATAGAAAATAAAATTTGAAATAAAATACCAAGGAAAGAATCAAGAAAAGAAATACGGACAGAGACCTCCACACGGCCTCTCAACTACAAAACACTCCCAGCATGCACTGAGATAGAGAAAGAGAGAGACAGAGAGAGACAGCGAGAGAGAGAGAGAGAGAGTTCCCTCAGATTACACAGACCCACAAAGAATTTGAAAACATATCCAATTTTGATAAACTCCCATGTCTATTGAGTGAAATACAGCAGCGTGCCATCACAGCAAGATTTGTGACCTGTTGCCACAAGAAAAGGGCAACCAGTGAAGAACAAACACCATTGTAATTACAACCCATATTTATGTGGATTTATTTTCCCTTTTCTACTTGACTATTTGTACATCGTTACAACACTGTATATAGACATAATATGACATTTGAAATGTCTCTATTCCTTTGCAACTTTTGTGAGTTTAATGTTTATTTCACTGTTGTTTAATATCTATTTCACTTGCTTTGGCAATGGAAACATATTTCTCATGCCAATAAAGCCCATTGAATTGAATTGAATTGAGAGAGAAAGAAAGAGAGAGGGGCAATATTTGCAGGTTATGTTATCTGCCTAGGGGAGCTCTGCTCTGCTCTACTTAGCTCTGCTGTCTGACATGATGCTGCAATAATGATTTAAGACTGACTGGCTCTTCAGCCTGCATTTCATTTTGCACAGCTGTTGCAAATGACTGCATCCCTAGTCCCCAGCATCTCAAACACACACACACACACCACACACACACACACACACACACACACACACACACACACACACACACACTATGCACACACACACACAAACCCACACGTCCGTCTGCTCAATGACTATATCAGTGACTATGAAAGACTACCACACACTGGAACAAATGTGGCAGCCGCTGCACCGCGTAGCGCCTCACAGTATTATATTATGTTGATTAAATCTTTCCTGCAGGGGCAGGTAATAATTACAAACAATATCCATGCAATTGATGGAGACTTTTCATTGAGTGAGAGACTAGATGCAAGAATTGCATTATTTATTTTCGAGGACGGATTTTTTATTTATAAGTATGAAGGCTCTTCTGATTAGACATCAGGTTTACCTTGCCAGCGTCCAAATTAGAACACTAAAAATTAGTGCACTACATAGGAAATAGGGTGCCACTTGAGATGCTACCTAGTAAGTATATGTTTGACTGAGGATTTCCCTACACGTATGTTCATACCACAACTCAATGGATGATTTATGAGCAAGCACAGTTTGAGCATTCATAATGATTCATAATCTAGAATGAAACACCACATGTATTACTTCCTCCTCTCCATTTTTTTGTAGTTGAAAACCAATACAAATCATCTTGATATTTTGAAATATTATGTATTTTGTTACTGTGTCTATGGCACATGTCAGTGCAATGGGAGTAAGTTCACACAAGGCTCCAGTGTGTTTTTCTTCACAGTTTATCAGTGCTGTGATTCTGATGTGAATGGCTATTACTGTCTGTGGAGCATGGGCTATACATGTGTAGTGTGGAGGATAATGAAATTGAGATGCGTCCTGTGAAGAGCTGTATTACTGGCCTGTATTCAGCTGTGATACCCTCAGGAGAAGACACAGCAAATGCTATCTCACCAGGAGGATAGCAGCCTGACACCCCTACACAACAGACTACAAACTACACATACCCATACTGATTCCTTCACTCAGGCTACAAACTACACCTACCTACTGATTCCTACACAACAGACTACAAACTACACATACCCATACTGATTCCTTCACACAGGCTACAAACTACACCTACCTACTGATTCCTACACAACAGACAACAAACTACACATACCCATACTGATTCCTTCACACAGGCTACAAACTATACCTACCTACTGATTCCTTCACAACAGGCTACAAAATACACATATCTACTGATTCCATCACAACAGGCTACAAACTACACATACCCATACTGATTCCGTATCACAGGCTACAAACTACACATACTCCTACTGATTCCTTATCACAAGCTACAAACTACACATACTCCTACTGATTCCTTATCACAGGCTACAAACTGCACATACCCCTACTGATTCCTTCACACAGGCCACAAACTACACATACCCCTACTGATTCCTTCACACAGGCTACAAACTACACATACCGCTACTGATTCCATCACAACAGGCTACAAACTACACATACCCCTACTGATTGCTTCACACAGGCTACAAACTACACATACCCCTACTGATTCCTTCACACAGGCTACAAACTACACATACCCCTACTGATTCCTTCATACAGGCTACAAACTACACATAACCCTACTGATTCCTTCACACAGGCTACTAACCCGTTGTAGTAAAGTGAGTGTGATGAATTAATTCATTTCCACACGGTGTCTGTCTTATTTGTGATGGTTTATTTAAACTCTCCGTAACAGTAAAACCCATTAGTCCAACTCTGAATTAACAGGACCCCTGCATAGTTATTTACCTTCTGTTTAGGTGGGGTTTATAATGCCTGTATAGAAACACGCCTGTAATACTAGAAAAATGATCTGAAAACACACAGACTACAAACTGAAAAGACTGGAAAATAGGCTGCAAACCCATAGACTGCAAAGTCCACCCCACTATACACTGAAAACATTTTTGTGAACAACACCTCTAGTCACCCAAAGAAATCTTAAGACTTGTGAATGAGATAGATCTATTCTATTGACGCCTGTTGTGTGGTGGTCTGTGCCACAGTAGAAGGACTCAGTCATATTCCGACTAAGACGGATACTGTAAGGGGCTGGTGGCTTGGTGTACTTGAGAAAGTCCTGGGTGATTAATCACAGTGACTCCTCCCCCTGCAACCTGCCATGGGACCCACCAACCTCCATGCCTCAGTACAGACAGCAGGGCCTGACCCAGACATACAGTAGATGCTGGGCCAAAACAAGTGCACTGCTAATGCACTGTGCCAGTCTGTGTGCACGTCCATCACAGAACAAAGGGGGTTCTTGTACAACCATGGATCTAATAGACACACAAGTATCATACCCCCATGACATGCTAACCTATGATATTTATGCCTCTAACTTTCTCACTCACCATTATTCACGGTTCATTTAGGACTATCTGTAATCATGGTAGCATCCACATTAGTGTCGAAGTGTTTAGAAACGTATTCTAATGTTGTTTACATTTAAAGTGACTGGGCACAAAATAATCTGAAACACAACCAAAACAAATAGCAAATGCATCCAACACATTTTTAATCACAAGCTTGATGTAGTCATTGCCTGCTATGCATTTGGGACCAAATACTACACTTTTGACTACTTTTAATACACATACAGTGGCTTGCGAAAGTATTCACCCCCTTGGCATTTTTCTTATTTTGTTGCCTTACAACCTGGAATTAAAATAGATTTTGGGGGGGGTTGTATCATTTCATTTACACAACATGCCTACCACTTTGAAGATGCAAAATATTTTTTTTATCGTGAAACAAACAAGAAATAAGACAAATAAACAGAAAACTTGAGCGTGCATAACTATTCACCCCCACCAAAGTCAATACTTTGTAGAGCCACCTTGTAACGGCTGTCAGCGGGAATAGAGGACCAAAACGCAGCAGGAATGTGGATGCTCATCTTGTTATTTATTTAAAATAAAGAGACCAAAATAACAAAAAAAACGAAGAACGCACGAACAGCAAAACAGTCTTGTCAGGCTCACACAGGCAAAACAAGAAACAATCTCCCACAAACACTTAACCAAACACATACCCATATATAGGACTCTCAATCAGAGGCAACTAGAAAACACCTGCCTCCAATTGAGAGTCCAACCCCAATAAACTAGACATAGAAATACAAAAGACTAGAGACCACATAGAAAATACAAACCTAGAACATAACCCCAAAAACCCGGAAATAATACATCAAACACCCTACTACATAAAACACCACCCCGAACCACATAAACAAAATACCCTCTGCCACGTCCTGACCAAACTACAATAACAAATAACCCTTATACTGGTCAGGACGTGACACACCTTTTGCAGCAATTACAGCTGCAAGTCTCTTGGAGTATGTCTCTATAAGCTTGGCACATCTAGCCACTGGGATTTTTGCCCATTCTTCAAGGCAAAACTGCTCCATCTCCATCAAGTTGGATGGGTTCCGCTGGTATACAGCAATCTTTAAGTCATACCACTGATTCTCAATTGGATTTAGGTCTGGGCTTTGACTATGCCATTCCAAGACATTTAAATGTTTCTCCTTAAACCACTCGAGTGTTGCTTTAGCAGTATGCTTAGGGTCATTGTCCTGCTGGAAGGTGAACCTCCGTCCCACTCTCAAATCTCTGGAAGACTGAAACAGGTTTCCCTCAAGAATTTCCCTGTATTTAGCGCCATCCATCGTTCCTTCAATTCTGACCAGTTTCCCAGTCCCTGCCGATGAAAAACTTCCCACAGCATGATGCTGCCACCACCATGCGGGATGAGATTCTCAGGGTGATGAGAGGTGTTGGGTTTGCGCCAGACATAGCGTTTTCCTTGATGGCCAAAAAGCTCAATTTTTGTCTCATCTGACCAGAGTACCTTCTTCCATATGAGTCTCCCACATGCCTTTTGGCGAACACCAAACATGTTTGCTTATTTTTTTCTGGCCACACGTCCGTAAAGCCCAGCTCTGTGGAGTGTACGGCTTAAAGTGGTCATATGGACAGATACTCCAATCTCTGCTGTGGAGCTTTGCAGCTCCTTCGGGGTTACCTTTGGTCTCCTTGCTTCTCTGATTAATGCCCTCCTTGCCTGGTCCGTGCATTTTGGTGGGCGGCCCTCTCTTGGCAGGTTTGTTGTGGTGCCATATTCTTTCCATTTTTTAATAATGGATTTAATGGTGCTCCATGGGATGTTCAAAGTTCCTAATATTTTTTTATAACCCAACCCTGATCTGTAGTTCTCCACAACTTTGTCCCTGACCTGTTTGGAGAGCTCCTTGGTCTTCATAGTGCTTGGCGGTGCCCCTTGCTTAGTGGTATTGCAGACTCTGGGGCCTTTCAGAACAGGTGTATAATGTATGTACACTGAGATCATGTGACACTTAGATTGCACACAGGTGGACTTTATTTAACTAATTATGTGACTTCTGAAGGTAATTGGTTGCACCAAATCTTATACAATCCAAGGGGGTGAATACTTTACAGTACCAGTCAAATGTTTGGACACACCTACTTTCAAATTCTATTTTCTACATTGTAGAATAATGGTGAAGACCTCAAAACGATGTAATAACACATATGGAATCATGTAGTGCCCCAAAAGTTTTAAACAAATCAAAATATATTTTAGATTCTTCAAAATAGCCACCCTTTGCCTTGATGACAGCTTTGCACACTCTTGGCATTCTCTCAAACAGCATTTATGAGGTAGTCACCTGGAATGCATTAACATTTTGTATTTTATTTTTATTTCACCTTTATTTAACCAGGTAGGCAAGTTGAGAACAAGTTCTCATTTACAGTTGCGACCTGGCCAAGATAAAGCAAAGCAGTTTGACACATACAACAACACAGAGTTACACATGGAGTAAAACAAACATACAGTCAATAATATAGTAAAAAAATAAGTCTATATACAAAGTGAGCAAATGAGGTGAGATAAGGGAGGTAAAGGCAAAAAAGGCCATGGTGGCGAAGTAAATACAATATCGCAAGTAAAACACTGGAAAGGTAGATTTGCAGTGGAAGAAAGTGCAAAGTAGAAATAGAAATAATGGGGTGCAAAGGAGCAAAATAAATAAATACAGTAGGGGAAGAGGGAGTTGTTTGGGCTAAATTATAGATGGGCTATGTACAGGTGCAGTAATCTGTGAGCTGCTCTGACAGCTGGTGCTTAAAGCTAGTGAGGGAGATAAGTGTTTCCAGTTTCAGAGAATTTTGTAGTTCATTCCAGTCATTGGCAGCAGAGAACTGGAAGGAGAGGCGGCCGAAGGAGGAATTGGCTTTGGGGGTGACCAGAGAGATATACCTGCTGGAGCGTGTGCTACAGGTGGGTGCTGCTATGGTGACCAGCGAGCTGAGATAAGGGGGAACTTTACCTAGCAGGGTCTTGAAGATGACCTGGAGCCAGTGGGTTTGGCGACGAGTATGAAGCGAGGGCCAGCCAACGAGAGTGTACAGGTCGCAGTGGTGGGTAGTATATGGGGCGTTGGTGACAAAACAGATGGCACTGTGATAGACTGCATCCAATTTAATGAGTAGGGTATTGGAGGCTATTTTGTAAATGACATCGCCGAAGTCGAGGATCGGTAGGATGGTCAGTTTTACGAGGGTATGTTTGGCAGCATGAGTGAAAGATGCTTTGTTGCGAAATAGGAAGCCAAATCTAGATTTAACTTTGGATTGGAGATGTTTGATGTGAGTCTGGAAGGAGAGTTTACAGTCTAACGAGACACCTAGGTATTTGTAGTTGTCCACATATTCTAAGTCAGAACCGTCCAGAGTAGTGATGCTGGATGGGCGGGCAGGTGCAGGCAGCGATCTGTTGAAGAGCATGCATTTAGTTTTACTTGCATTTAAGAGCAGTTGGATGCCATGGAAGGAGAGTTGTATGGCATTGAAGCTCGTCTGGAGGGTAGTTAACACGGTGCCCAAAGAAGGGCCAGAAGTATACAGAATGGTGTCGTCTGCGTAGAGGTGGATCAGAGACTCACCAGCAGCAAGAGCGACATCATTGATGTATACAGAGAAAAGAGTCGGCCCAAGAATTTAACTCTGTGGCACCCCCATAGAGACTGCCAGAGGCCCGGAAACAGGCCCTCAGATTTGACACACTGAACTCTGTCAGAGACGTAGTTGGTGAACCAGGCGAGGCAATCATTTGAGAAACCAAGGCTATTGAGTCTGCCGATGAGGATGTGGTGATTGACAGAGTCGAAAGCCTTGGCCAGGTCAATGAATACGGCTGCACAGTATTGTTTCTTATCGATGGCGGTTAAGATATCGCTTAGGACCTTGAGCGTGGCTGAGGTGCACCCATGACCAGCTCTGAAACCAGATTGCATAGCGGAGAAGGTGTGGTGGGATTCGAAATGGTCGGTAATCTGTTTGTTGACTTGGCTTTCGAAGACTTTAGAAAGGCAGGGTAGGATAGATATAGGTCTGTAGCAGTTTGGGTCAAGAGTGTCCCCCTTTTGAAGAGGGTGATGACCGCAGCTGCTTTCCAATCTTTGGGAATCTCAGACGACACGAAAGAGAGGTTGAACAGGCTAGTAATAGTGGTTGCAACAATTTCGGCAGATCATTTTAGAAAGAAAGGGTCCAGATTGTCTAGCCTGGCTGATTTGTAGGGGTCCAGATTTTGCAGCTCTTTCAGAACATCAGCTGACTGGATTTGGGAGAAGGAGAAATGGGGAAGGCTTGGGCGAGTTGCTGTGGGGGGTGCAGTGCTGTTGACCGGGGTAGGGGTAGCCAGGTGGAAAGCACTGCCAGCCGGAGAAAAATGCTTATTGAGATTCTCAATTATAGTGGATTTATTGGTGGTGACAGAGTTTCCTATCCTCAGTGCAGTGGGCAGCTGGGAGGAGGTGCTCTTATTCTCCAAGGACTTTACAGTGTCCCAGAACTTTTTTGAGTTTGTGTTGCAGTAAGTAAATTTCTGCTTGAAAAAGCTAGCTTTTGCTTTTCTAACTGCCTGTGTATATTGGTTTCTAACTTCCCTGAAAAGTTGCATATCACGGGGTCTGTTCGATGCTAATGCAAAACGCCACAGGATGTTTTTGTGTTGGTTAAGGGCAGTCAGGTCTGGAGAGAACCAATCTGTTCCTGGTTCTAAATTTCTTGAATGGGGCATGCTTATTTAAGATGGTGAGGAAGGCATTTTTTTAAATAACCAGGCATCCTCTACTGAAGGTATAAGGTCAATATCCTTCCAGGATACCCGGGCCAGGTCAATTAGAAAGGCCTGCTCGCTGAAGTGTTTCAGGGAGCATTTGACAGTGATGAGTGGAGGTCGTTTGACCGCTGACCCATTACGGATGCAGGCAATGAGGCAGTGATCGCTGAGATCTTGGTGGAAAACAGCAGAAGTGTATTTAGAGGGCAAGTTGGTTAGGATGATATCTATGAGGGTGCCCGTGTTTACGGCTTTGGGGTGGGACCTGGTAGGTTCATTGATCATTTGTGAGAGATTGAGGGCATCAAGCTTGTAGGGTGGCTGGAGTGTTAAGCTGGGGTGTTACGCATGTCCCAGTTTAGGTCACCTAGCAGCACGAGCTCTGAAGATAGATGGGGGGCAATCAGTTCACATATGGTGTCCAGAGCACAGCTGGGGGCAGAGGGTGGTCTATAGCAGGCGGCAACGGTGAGAGACTTGTTTTTAGAGAGGTGGATTTTTAAAAGTAGAAGTTCAAATTGTTTGGGTACAGACCTGGATACTAGGACAGAACTCTGCAGGCTATCTCTGTAGTAGATTGCAACACCGCCCTCTTTGGCGGTTCTATCTTGTCTGAAAATGTTGTAGTTACGGATGGAGATTTCAGAGTTTTTGGTGGTCTTCCTAAGCCAGGATTCAGACACGGCTAGGACATCCAGGTTGGCAGAGTGTGCTAAAGCAGTGAATAAAACAAACTTAGGGAGGAGGCTTCTAATGTTAACATGCATGAAACCAAGGCTATTACGGTTACAGAAGTCATCAAAAGAGAGCGCCTGGGGAATAGGAGTGGAGCTAGGCACTGCAGGGCCTGGATTCACCTCTACATCACCGGAGGATCAGAGGAGGAGTAGGTTAAGGGTACGGCTAAAAGCTATGAGAAATGGTCATCTAGGACGTCCGGAACAGAGAGTGAAAGGAGCAGGTTTCTGGGGCGATAAAATGGCTTCAAGGTATAATGTACAGACAAAGGTATGGTAGGATGTGAATACAGTGGAGGTTAACCTAGGCATGGAGTGATGATGAGACAGATATTGTTTCTAGAAACATCATTGAAACCAGGTGATGTCATTGCATGTGTGGGTGGTGGAACTGAGAGGTTGGATAAGGTATAATGAGCAGGGTTAGAGGCTCTACAGTGAAATAAGCCAATAAACACTAACCAGAACAGCAATGGACAAGGCATATTGACATTAAGGAGAAGCATGCTTAGCCAAGTGATCAAAAGGGTCCAGTGAGTAGTGAGGTCGGTTGCGGTCACGGCGATTCAGACAGCTAGCCGGGCCATGGGTAGCAAGTTGGCAGAAGATGGTGTCACGTCCTGACCAGTATAAGGGTTATTTGTTATTGTAGTTTGGTTAGGACGTGGCAGAGGGTATTTTGTTTATGTGGTTCGGGGTGGTGTTTTATGTAGTAGGGTTTTTGATTTATTATTTCCGGGTTTTTGGGGTTATGTTCTAGGTTTGTATTTCTATGTGGTCTCTAGTCTTTTGTATTTCTTTGTCTAGTTTATTGGGGTTCGACTCTCAATTGGAGGCAGGTGTTTTCTAGTTGCCTCTGAGAGTCCTATATATGGGTATGTGTTTGGTTAAGTGTTTGTGGGAGATTGTTTCTTGTTTTGCATGTGTGAGCCTGACAAGACTGTTTTGTTGTTCGTGAGTTCTTCGTTTTTGTTATTTTGGTGTTCTCTTTAGTTAAAATAAATAACAAGATGAGCATCCACATTCCTGCTGCGTTTTGGTCCTCTATTCCCGACGACAACCGTTACAGATGGTCTGTTTTTAGCCCCCTCGTGCGTTTCCGTCGGTAGATTAGTGGGGTTCCGTGTGGTAGAGGGGACCAATCCAATTGGCAAAAATAGTTATATTTAAAGTGGCCCAAGAAAATTGGCCGATAGACCTATTCAGATAGCAGCCGATAACACAGCTAACGATTAGCTGGCCGCAGATGGGCGTTCAGGTTACATCGCGACGGAGGGGCCAGTTGGATAACTCCCTCGGGCAGATAACGTCGGTAGTCTAGTTATGAAGGCCCGATGGGGCTCTGCATCGGCAGTAAAACGGGTCCGGATAGGTGATTGTAGCCCAGGAGTGGCTGATGGAACTCTTCAGCTGGCTAGCTCCGGAATAATTGATGTTAGCTCCGAGACCGATGTTAGCCAATAGTCACTCGGATAGCAGCTAGCTAGCTGCAATATCCAGGTGTAAATGTCCAGAGCTTGCGGTAGAAATCCGGGGATATGGAGAGAAAATAGGTCCGCTATGCTCTGGTCTGAATCGCGTTGTACAAAACTGGCGATAGCTTTTCGAGCTAAGGGATAGCTGATGACCGCCAACCGTGGTAGCTGAATTCTAACGTTAGCTAGTGAACTGGCTAACTTCTGGCTAACTTCTGGCTAGCTTCTGTTGTGGATTTCAGATTTGAGGTATATAATACTTTTTTTTTTTTAATTGGTGAGGCGGGTTGCAGGAGAGTGTTTTGAAGTTGAGTTTTTAGAAAAGAATATATAAAAATATATGCGAAGAAAAGATGTAAATATATATATATACACGGGACACAACAAGACGAGGACAAAGGACGTCTGACTGCTATGCCATCTTGGATTGTTAATTAACAGGTGTGCCTTGTTAAAAGTTTATTTGTGGAATTTCTTTCCTTCTTAATGCATTTGAGCCAATCAGTTGTGTTGTGACAAGGTAGGATTGGTAAACACAGTGGTGAAAAGTACTAAAAATAAAAATACTTGAAGGTACTACATAAGTCTTTTTTTGGTATCTGAACTTTACTTTAGTATTTACATTTTTTACCATTTTTACTTTTAGTTCACTACATTCCTAAAGAAAATTATGTATTTTTTACTCCATACATTTTCCCTGACACCCAAAAGTACTCGTTACATTTTGAAAGCTTACAGGAAAGGAAAAGGGTCTAACTTACACACTTATCAAGAGAACATCCCTGGTCATCCCTGCTGCCTCTGATCTGGCGGACTCACTAAACACATGCTTCATTTGTAAATGATATCTGAGTATTGGAGTGTGCCCCTGGCTATCAGTAAATTTAAGAAACAAGAAAATGGTGCTGTATGGTTTGCTTAATATAAGGAATTTGTAGTTATTTATACTTTTACTTCTACTTTTGAAACTTAAGTATACTTTAGCAATTACATTTACTTTTGATACTTAAAACCTCTTAAATGTAAATCCCCATATTTGGGGACTCTATTAGACTTTTAAAATGTAATTTAGTCTGGTATGAAAACGGTAGCCCCTATTTGCAAAAGCAGGGTGTCTGTGGAATTATCTAATTTACAGACATATGCCACTTTGGAGAGGTTTTGGGACACTTGGAGAAGTCCCGTGACCACATCTGACACCACTTCCTAAAACATCCGCCCATTTCCAGATGTTTGGTCTATCAATCCCATTTTTATAATGATATTGTTCACATGTTGTGGAAGCCATCTGATATGTTTCCAGCTCTGGGCATCAATAATTCACTTATAGCTTGTCAATGAAAGATTACTTTCAAAATAAAAAAAAAGGTTATTTTGTGTGTGCTTGATATTGTGTATTCTGAACTATGTAACTCCTATCTTTTGATCATTTCCAAATAATCTCCCAGATGTCTCCTTTCTAAATATACCAAGGTTTGGCATGTCAGAATCATGTAATTACACATGAATAGCAGTTACTCTTGGGTATGTCTATTTAGGTGGAAATCTACATTTTGCCATTACATTTAAGAGGTTATTATATTTAAACCCAGATACTTTTAGACTTTTTCTCAAGCAGCATTGTACTCGGTGACTTTCACTTTTACTTGAGTTATTTTCTATTAAGGTATCTTTACTTTTTGTCAAGTACGACAATTGGGTACTTTTTCCACCACTGGGTATACAGAAGATAGCCCTATTTGATAAAAGACCAAGTCCATATTATGGCAAGAACAGCTCAAATAAGCAAAGAGAAATGACAGTCCATCATTACTTTAAGACATGAAGGTCAGTCAATCTGGAACATTTCAAGAACTTTGAACGTTTCTTCAAGTGCAGTCGCAAAAACCTTCGAGCGCTATGATGAAACTGGCTCTCATGAGGACCGCCACAGGAAAGGAAGACCCAGAGTTACCTCTGTTGCAGAGGATAAGTTCATTAGTTACCATTCTCAGAATTTTCAGTCCAAATAAATGCTTCATGGAGTTCAAGTAACAGGCACATCAACATCAACTGTTCAGAGGAGACTGCATGAATCAGGCCTTCATGGTCGAATTGCTGCAAATAAACCACTACTAAAGGACACCAACAATAAAAAGAGACTTGCTTGGGACAAGAAACACAAGCAATGGACATTAGACCGGTGTAAATCTGTCCTTTAGTCTGATGAGTCCAAAAGTGAGATCTTTGGTTCCAACCACCGTGTCTTTGTGAGACGCAGAGTAGGTGAACGGATGATCTCTGCATGTGTGGTTCCCACCGTGAAGCATGGAGGAGGAGGTGTGATGGTGTGGGATTGCTTTGCTGGTGACACTGTCTGTGTCACCAGCATTCTGCAGCGATACGCCATCCCATTTGGTTTGTGCTTATTGGGACTATCATTTGTTTTTCAACAGGACAATGACCCAACACACCTCCAGGCTGTGTAAGGGCTATTTGACCAAGATGGAGAGTGATGGAGTGCTGTATCAGATGTACTGGCCTCCACAATCACCCAACCAACCTCAACCCAATGGAGATGGTTTGGGATGAGTTGGACCGCAGAGTGAAGGAGAAAGAGCCAACAAGTGCTCAGCATTTGTGGGAACTCCTTCAAGACTTTTGGAAAGAATTCCAGGTGAACCTGGTTGAGAGAATGCCAAGAGTGTGCAAAGCTGTCATCAAGGCAAAGAGTGGCTACTTTGAAGAATCTCAAATATAAAATATATTTTGATTTGTTTAACACTTTTTTTAGTTTCTACATGATTCCATATGTGTTATTTCATAGTTTTGATGTCTTCGCTATTATTCTAAAATGTGGAAAATAGTAAAAATAAAGAAAAATCCTAGGTGTGTCCAAACTTTTGGTCCCCTGAAATGGGGGGGACTATGTACAAAAAGTGCTGTAATTTCTAAACAGTTCAATCGATATGGATGAAGGTACCCTCAAATTAAAGCTGACAGTTTGCACTTTAACCTCATCGTCATTGTATCATTTCAAGTCCAAAGTGCTGGAGTAGAGAGCCAAAACAACAACAAAATTGTCACTGTCCCAATACATCTGGAGCTCACTGTATGTGCTTGGCTGATGGCTTTGTCTGGTCCCTGGAAGCAGCTGTAAAAGCCATTATATCCATTCAACCCAGTCACCTGTTGATGTCAGAAAACACACACACACAGACACACGGACCCAAACATGGACACACGCAGCATAGACTAGAGGTATGACCGAGTTGCTGAAGAATGTGGGTCATGATTTAGTCTTAGCTGTGTAGGTGTGTCTTTCTATGTGTATGCTTGTGTGTGTGTGTATGTGTAATGTGTAGGAACCCACCCGATCTTCCCCATAAAGGTTTGGAATCCATCTATGGGAGCCAGATGAATGTAAAGCATTTGTTTTGCCTTTACAGTCCCCATTTACTCTGCATCACCCCTAAGGGAGTGCCCATAAAACCCGCCCTGACATTTTACACAAAGCTAATTTGTCTCCTGTGTTAAAGGCAGGGCAGGGTATCACTATCACTATCGCACAGGGCCCAACCTCAGTAGGCTAACCATACCCACTTATGGCTGTGATTGGATATCATCACTCATTATTATATATAAGTATCATTGGACTTCAGCAAAAAAAGGAACACATGTTACAATAAAGTAATATCTTCTCATCATTATCATCCATGCAAATGTAAGCAGACAGCCAGGCAGACAGTGTGAGGAAAGAGACAGAACTGAAAGGGCCAGGTCTCAGGTTTATTGAATGACTCAAACAATCTCGATCATCTCCTGTGAGCTTCATCAATAAGCACATACTGTCGTTTTAAAGAGGCACATTTTTTTTTAAATACGCAGCACTAACGATGCAATTAATCCCACAGATCAGACTCTAGTCACAGTACACGCAGGACAGCTGGAACACATAGGCTTAATGCTGAGAATGCATTTCTTCTGCCTTCCAAAAAAATCCCCCAACAATATGGTTTACTCAAATATTTTTGGGCTAGATAACACAGTTCTCTGTAACAATGCCTTTGCTGTCTGTTGGGCCTGCTTGTCTGTGCATTTGTGTCTTAATATGTTTTCCTGTGTGTCTGTGAGGTTCCCCAGCTGAAGGCAGGGCTGAAAATGTGGGCCTACTGACAGAGACAGGGGAGAGGGGGAGACTGGGTAGAGAGGGGGGAAGACACATTCCCTCAGGGTAGCCTTTGGAGGAGGGAGGAGAATGAACAGCACAGGCACAATGGCAGCAGCAGCTGCAGCTGCATACTAAACAATGTGCTCACACTGTGGGGGCAGAGTGAGGAGGGGGGAGCTGGTCTGCATCCCAAATGGCACCCTATTCCCTATTTAGTGCATTACTTTTGACCAGGGCCCATAGGGTTCAAAGTCGTGCACTAAATAGGGAATAGGGTGCAATTTGGGACACAAACTCTGTCTTACACATTGTTCCTCTACACTACATTAGACAACAGAATGGGAAGGGGCAGGTTGTCGTTGTCAAACAACTACAGCTCTATTTTAGGCTGGCATTAAGTCAGCGCAATTGTCAAACGCACTCTCCTTTGCAATTTCGACCTATTAAATCCGGCACTCTTCTCTTTTCAAACCCTAGCGCCAGGGCAATATATGAGGTTTGTCCTTAAAAAACAGACGCCAAAGTGGCAATTTCAGCAATGCTGATGAGGATATTCAAGACCAACCAAAATCTGGTTTAAGCGGTAACGCGGTTGGTTATGGCATGGGTTACGATATGGATTTTGACAGTGGAAGCGCAGCCTATCCAGCCGTGCCCATATGCTCATGGAACAAGAGATATGTGCTTTTTGTGCACGTAAACCTCGTATTTAGAAACATTAAAAAAGTATGTTTTTTCCCGTTTCGTTTAATTTGATTAAAAACCAAGTATTGCCTCCCCTCCTCTCAATGAAGGCTGTTTTGTTTTGTCCTGCCCAATGCATTCGCCAAGTAGTCTAGACTGTTGATAAAGCGTTTGGCTTGTGAGACCGCTTTGAAATAAATCTTAATCACTAAAGCTTTATTAAAATATCAAGTTTGGGAGCAGAAAAACAGTGAGTGGACATCCCCTTTTGATCTATGTATTGTACATTATTTTAGACAGCTCCTGTTATTATTTTGAATGTGCATAAAACTCCATGTAGGCTATATACCCTTGGAATGAGATGATCTGGTGACATTTGTATTTAGAAGAATTTAGGTTATTTTCCTGTAACAATTGCTTGTTTTCAGTTTTGTTTGATTAAAAAACAAGCCCTTATTGGCTACCCATACCCTGCTATTGTGCTCATAATTCCTGCAGTGAATATAGCAAAAATACTTTTGACACCTCCTGGACCTATCACACTACCCTTGGCACTAAGATTTTCCATGACATGTTTTTACATTTTAATAATTTAACAGACATTCTTATCCAGAGCATCTTACAGTTAGTGCATTCATCTTAAGATAGCTAGGTGGAACAACCACATATCATTCATAGTATGTACATTTCTTTCCTCAATAACGTAGCTATCAGCAAAGTCAGAGCTAGTAAGGGGAGGTTTGTTAAAATACAGCCCTTAGACCTGATCTGATCCCTAGTCAGGATGAGTTGTGGTGATTGTAGCAGGTAAAACAGGAATAGTGCTCAGTCTTGTCTGTCAGATAACCAGAACAGAATCCATCCAGGTCAGGTTGTTGAGGGTGGTTGCACATGGAGATGATGGAGGTGTATCTGTTTCTATCGGTCTCATCTTGCTCTGACAATGGAGGTGTATCTGTTTCTATCGGTCTCATCTTGCTCTGACAATGGAGGTGTATCTGTTTCTATTGGTCTCATCTTGCTCTGACAATGGAGGTGTATCTGTTTCTATCGGTCTCATCTTGCTCTGACAATGGAGGTGTATCTGTTTCTATTGGTCTCATCTTGCTCTGACGTAGGATGTGAGGTTGATGCGTAAACTCAAATAAGCAAGTAATATTGGCGAGTGCAGTGTGGAGGATTTTCATATCTTTCTTATGCTCAAGCCTTCATTTGGTGATCCTCTTCTCATGTGGACGGACACCATTATTCCACAGCCAGCCTGTGAGTCAGTGAAGTGTCTCCTCTCCTCTAAGGAGAGAGAGGGAGGAGGTGATGGATTGGGTGGTGTGGCCCCTGGGAAGCTAGCTGCAGCCAGGGACAGGGGAGGTACGGTGGCTAAGTCTGAGCCCTGCTCCATCCATCTGCAGCATCTGGCCCTCACACCCAGCCAAGTCAGCCTACTCCACTGGGGGACTGGCGGGGGACTGGCAGCCCTCTGTTCCGCTCTTTCATTCCAGGCTGAGAGGAAGAGAAACAAGCTCTGTCTGTCTCTGTCCTGCTGGGGAGTAAGGAGGAGAACATAGGAGCCAGGAGGACAGTTGCATGGCGCAAATCAGACTCTCTCTCCCTCTCCCTTCTTCCCCCTCTCCTCGTCTCCACAGTAGCTACTGTACATCCAGAAGTGTTGCATGGTGCAAATATATCTCTCTCTCAGTTTCCACAGTAGAGAAGCCAGATTAGGTTTACTCTATATTCTGGTAGTCTCCCTCTCTCAACACCCTTGGGATCTGTCATTCTCATTCATGTGCTGTAAAAGACCAGATAGCCGACTCCTCTTGTCTCTTGTATGGCATCCCGTGCCTGTGCTGCATTTGGCTCTAACTACAGCAAGGTGTTGTGTTGTGAGATTGTTTTGTGGAAGGAAGGGGGTGAAGAAGAAGAAGACTAGGGGGAATTAAATGAGCCTTGAAGGGAATGGGTTTAGGTAAGTGAAACAAGTTCAGGTGTCAGTTCACACACACAGGACATTTTACATTTTAGTCATTTAGCAGACGCTCCTCTCCAGAGACATACAGTAGTGAGTGCATACATTTTCATTTGTATTGGTCCCCCATGGGAATCAAACACACAATCCTGGTGTTGCAAGTCCCATGCTCTTTCAACTGAGCCACACGAGGCCATGTCCATGACTGTGTCATTGCAATGTGTCATTGATCATGATTCAAAGGAATCTATTACACAGTACGTGATGCATAAAGATAATCTCACAAAACTGACCTGGCATCAGTCAATTATTGACTGATGAGTCAATTCTCATTATGGTGGTCCTGTGTGTGTTACTTCACTGACTTGATTGCTGATCAGCCCTCCTGACTAAGCCGATAACATAACATTACATTACATTACCAATTTTAACGTTGAACTTTTATAGACAGTTTAAGATAGTTACAGTTAAAGTTTCAAGATAGTTAACCACATTATGACAACATGCACCTGTACTGTACTTCCTATTCTGATCCATGCTGCTTTGACAAGGCTTTCACCACAGAGATCTATTCTCCTGCCCTGTGCAACTGGGTCCTGGACTTCCTGACGGGCCAACCCCAGGTGGTGAAGGTAGGCAACAACACCTCCGCTCCACTGGTCCTCAACACAGGGGCCCCACAAGGGTGCATGCTCATCCCTTTCCTGTACTCTCTGTTCACCCATGACTGCGTGGCCACGCACGTCTTCAACTCAATCATTAAGTTTGCAAACACAACAGTGGTAGGCCTGAAGTCCCAACAACGACGAGACAGCCTACAGGGAGGAGCTGAGTGCCCTAGTGGAGTGGTGCCAGGAAAATAACCTCTCCCTCAGCGTCAACAAAACAAAAGAGATGATCGTGGACTTCAGGAGACAGCAGAGGGAGCACACCCCCATCCACATTGACAGGGCCGTGTGGAGAGGGTGGAAAGCTTCAAGATCCTCTGCGTGCACATCACTGACAACCTGAAATGGTCCATCCACACAGACAGTGTGGTGAAGAAGGTGCAACAGTGTCTCTTCAACCTAAGGAGGCTGAAGAAATGTGTCTACAGATGCACCATTGAGAGCATTCTGTTGGGCCACCTGGTACGGAAACTGCACCGTCCACAACAACAGGGCTCTCCAGAGGGTGGTGCGGACAGCCCAATGCATCAACGGGGTACACTGTCTGCCCTTCAGGACATCTACAGCATCTGGTGTCTCAGGAAGGCCAAGAAGATCATCAAGGAACACTTGAGCCACGGCCTGTTTACTCCACTATCATAAAGAAGACGGAGACAGTACAGGTATATTAAAGCTGACCGATAGACTGAAGTTTCAGGCCATCACTAGCAGGCCTCCACCCAGTACCCTGCTCTGAACTTTAGTCACTGTTACTAGTCAGCTACCACGCGACACTCAACCCAGCACCTTAAAGACTGCTGCCCTATGTACATAGTAATTGAACACTGGTCACTTTAATAATGTTTACATACCGTTTTACACACTTCATACAGTGCCTACAGAAAGTATTCACACCCTTTGACTTTTTCCAAATTTTGTTGTGTTATAGCCTGAATTTAAAATGGATTACATTGAGATTGTGTCACTGGCCTAAACACAATACCCATCATTTCAAAGTGAATTGTGTTTTTAGACATTTTTACAAAGGAAAAGCTGAAATGTCAATAAGTCAATAAGTATTCAACCCCCTTTGTTATGGCAAGCCTAAATAAGTTCAGGAGTAAACATTTGCTTAACAAGGCACATAAGTTCCATTGACTCACTCTGTGTGCAATAACACTGTTTAACATGATTTTTTAATGACTGCCTCATTGATGTACCCCACACATACAATTATCTGTAAGGTCCCTCGGTCGAGCAGTGAATTTCAAACAAAGATTCAACTGCAGGTTGTCCAATGCCTCACAAAGAAGGGCACCTATTGGTAGATGGGTAAAAAAATAAAAGCATACATTGAATATCCCTTTGAGCATGGTGAAGTTCAATGTATCAATGCACCCAGTCACTACAAAGATACAGGCGTCCTTCCTAACTCAGTTGACGGAGAGGAAGGAAACCGCTCACAGATTTCACCATGAGGCCAATGGAGAATTTAAAACAGTTACAGAGTTTAATGGCTGTGATAGGAGAACTAAGGATGTATCAACAACATTGTTGTTACTCCACAATACTAATCTAAATGACAGAGTTAAAAGTAGGAAGCCTGTACAGAATACAAATATTCCAAAACATGCATCCTGTTTGCAATAAGGCACTAAAGTAAAACTGCAAAACAATTTGGAAATGTCCTGAATACAAAGCGTTATGTTTGGGGCAAATCCAAAACATCACTGGGTACCGCTTTTCATATGTTCAAGCATAGTGTTGTCTGCATCATGTTATGGGTATGCTTGTCATCAGCAAGGACTAGGGAGTTTTTTTTTAACGATGTTAATTAACAGTACAGAACTAAGCACAGGCAAAATCCTAGAGGAAAACCTGGTTCAGTTTGCTTTCCACCAGACACTGGGAGACAAATTCATATTTCAGCAGGACAATAACCTAAAACACAAGGCCAAATATAAACTTAGTTGCTTACCAATACAACACTGAATGTTCCTGAGTGGCCTAGTTACAGTTTTGACTTAAATTGGCTTTAAAGTCTATGACAAGACTTGAAAATGGCTGTCAAGCAATGATCAACAACCAACTTGACAGAGCTTTAAGAATTTAAAAAAATAAAAATGGGAAAATATTGTACAATCCAGGAGTGCAAAGCTCTTAGAGACTTACCAAGAAAGACTCACAGCTGTAATTGCTGCCATGTATTGACAGGGGTGTGAATACTTACAGTACCAGTCAAAAGTTTGGACACACCTACTCATTGACATGAAGGTCAGTCAATACAGAACATTTCAAGAACTTTGAACATTTCTTCAAGTGCAGTCGCAAACACCATCAAGCGCTATGATGAAACTGGCTCTCATGAGGACCACCACAGGAAAGGAAGACCCAGAGTTACCTCTGCTGCAGAGGATAAGTTCATTAGAGTTAACTGCACCTCAGATTGCAGCACAAATAAATGCTTCACAGAGTTCAAGTAACAGACACATCTCAACGTCAACTGTTCAGAGGAGACTGCATGAATCAGGCCTTCATGGTCAAAATGCTGCAAAGAAACCACCACTAAAGGACTCCAATAAAAAGAAGAGACTTGCTTGGGCCAAGAAACACGAGCAATGGACATTAGACAGGTGGAAATCTGTCCTTTGTTCTGATCCACATGGAGAGATTTTTGGTTCCAACCGCCATGTCTTTGTGAGACGCAGAGTAGTTGAACGGATGATCTCCGCATGTGTGGTTCCTACCGTGAACCATTACATTTACATCATTTAGCAGACGCTCTTAGCAGACCATGGAGTAGGAGGTGTGATGGTGTGGGGGTGCTTTGCTGGTGATACTGTCAGTGATTCATTTAGAATTCAAGGCACACTTAACCAGCATGGCTACCACAGCATTCTGCAGCGATACGCCATCCCATCTGGTTTGCGCTTAGTGGGACTATCAATTGTTTTTCAACAGGACAATGACCCAAAACACACCTCCAGGCTGTGTAAGGGATATTTGACCAAGAAGGAGAGTGATGGAGTGCTGCATCAGATGATCTGGCCTCCACAATCACCAGACCTCAACCCAATTGAGATGGTTTGGGATAAGTTGGACCGCAAAGTGAAGGAAAAGCAGCCAACAATTGCTCAGCGTATGTGAGAATTTCTTCAAGACAGTTGGAAAAGCATTCCTCATGAAGCTGGATGAGAGAATGCCAAGAGGGTGCAAAGTTGTCACCTAGGCAAAGGGTGGCTACTTTGAAGAATCTCAAATATAACATATTTTTTGGTTACTACATGATTCCATGTGTTATTTCCTAGTTTTGATGTCTTCACTCTTATTCTACAATGAAGAAAAAAGTAAAAAAGAAAGAAAAACCCTTAAATGAGTAGGTGTGTCCAAACTTTTTACTGGTACTGTATGTAAATTAGATTTTTCTGTATTTCATTTTCAATATATTTGCTAACATTTCTAAAAACATGTTTTCACTTTGTCATTATGGGGTATCATGTGTAGATGGCAGTGAAAATAAACACATTTAATACATATATAATTCAGTCTGTAACAACAAAATGTGGAATAAGTCAAGGGGTAAGAATACTTTCTGACGGCACTGTGTACTGTATTCTAGTCAAGGCTCATCCTATATAAGTATTGCTGTACACACCTTTTCTATTCATATACTGTCCATAATGTCTATACACACTATCATATACATATATGTATTCATATTCCGGACTCTAACATTGCTCGTTGTATTATTTCTCGATTTTTAATTCCTTTCTTTTATTTATTTGTATTTATGTGTATTGTTCTTTTTGTATTGTTATGTATTGCTGCACTTTTGGAGCTAGGAACATAAGCATTTCTCTGCACCTGTGATAACATCTGCAAAATATGTGTACACCACCAATAAAGTTACATTTGATTTCTTCTATGCAGTAGCTTCAGTAAATGGCGACCTTAAAATATATGGGGTGTGAGGCACTTAGCCAGAGTCGTCTTGACTATAATGTGAGTCCCAGCCAAGCCTGCACACTGTGGGAACACCACTTTAAGGAAACCAGTGCTGATTACATGATTATATTCAAATTCCGTCTACTGATCTATACAGCAATTGACTCACATCTCTCAGATCCTCTCCACCTCTACATGTTAAATATAAAATCAGACTTATTTTCTCTCACCCAATAAAATCATAGGGAAAATATAATACACGGTTCCACAGAGAGTAGCTTCACAAAGAGCAGAAAGTGAATAATACATGATAACCAGAATACAAGATAACCAAGAGGGATATGACATCATCTTCATAACTAATACCCCAAGATATTTCAAAACAATGAAATAAAATAACAATTTCATTATAAATCAGGCTATACAGTACAGGTTTCCCCATACAACAGCATCAGGAAGGCAAATAAGAAACCCCAGCTACTGTATATAGCCTATGTGTGTGGTATGGTACAAAGATTACCCAAATTTTTGGGAACTTTGATAATGATAACAGTCTTGTCTAAGCAGCCCACTGGGCACATATGTCAATTCAACGTCTATTCCACGTTGGTTCAACGTCATTTATTTGAAATGACGTGGAAACAACGTTGATTCAACCAGTGTGTGCCCAGTGGGAGGTCTGTGTCAAACACATAGCCTACACAACCAAGAGTAGAGAGCAACACTTTTTCTCTGAGATCAGCGTACTAAGCCTCAGGAGAAAAAGAGGAGAAAGGAGAAATGTTTCGGCAGAGTTTTTGGCCCTGTAAGCATTTCTGTCCATACAGAGTAAATCTGGGGTGATGTGACATACAGACTTAATGAAGCAGTCTGTATGCCTATTGAAGCCTAGAAACTCAGCCTCTGGCTGCATTGCAAATGGCACCCTATTCCATATTTAGTGCACTACTTTTGATCAGGGCCCATAGGGCTCTAGTCAAAAGTATTATACAACTGTATATAGGGAATAGGGTACAATTTGGGACGCACCCTCTGTCTGTTTTTAGCCACCTTATGCTGTAGATAGTACTAGAATCATTGCACCTTGTAGTACTTCAGGATTCAAGAAGCGTGCTTCACCAGTCTGCCTGCTTGCCTGTCAGTGCTTGAAGGCTCAATGCTCATGTAAATCCCCTATAAAGATTAGTGTTGTATTCTTCACCAAAATCTTTTTCACTTGTCTTCCATAAGAGATAATACACATTATTTTCCCAAATGGCATCCTATTCCCTACATAGTGCACTACTTTTGAACAGGGCCCATAGGGTCCCTCACAAAGGTGGTGACCCCTCTGACATAAATAATTATCATCTAATCTCTAAACTGTCTTGCCTAGCGAAAATGTTTTAATCTTTTTTCCAACACACACATTAGACCTTTTCTAGCCACAAAATGTATTCTCAGTCCATCAGTCTGGTTTTCTGGCCAGGTCATAGCACTATATCTGTTGCTTCTTTGGTGATCAATTACATTGTAAATTGCATTGACAAAAGGCAGCTTGTGCTGGTCTTTTCATAGACCTGTCGAAGGTTTTTGATGCTGTTCACCACTGATTATTAAAAGTAATTTTTTATTTATTAATTTAACTAGGCAAGTCAGTTAAGAACAAATTATCATTTACAATGATGGCCTACACCAGCCAAACCCGGACGACGCTGGGCCAATTGTGCACCGCCCTATGGGACTCCCAATCACAGGTGGTTGTGATACAGCCTGGAATCGAACCAGGGTCTGTAGTGACGTCTCTAGCACTGAGGTGCAGTGCCTTAGACCGCTACGCGACTCGGGAGACCAAAATAGGGCATGCCTTCCGTTAAAAAGCAGAAACAAATAATTCAGTCGACATTCAACCCAGTTATAGATTATGGTGAAATCGTCTATATGAATGCGGCTGCTGCTGTATTGAAACCATTGGACACAGTTTACCATAACGCACTGCACTTTATTACAGGCGACAGGTTCAGTACACATCACTGTCTTCTGTGTCAGAAAGTAGGCTGGCCCTCTCTTAAGTCTTGTAGATCAATTCACTTCTCTCTTTTTGATTATAAAGCTATCTTGTTCAAACAACCGATATACCTTACTTCATTATTAAATTACAGACATGCGAGTCACCAGACCCGATCACAGGGATGGCTAACTCTAGAGGTCCCGTTGATCTCTTCAGAATTAGCTCAATCTGCATTCAGTTTTTTTTGTGCCCTGTATATGGAATGTTCTGCAGAGCTCTCTGCACGTTGATTCTCTGCTGCCTCTTGGGCAGTTCAAGTTGTTAATGGATGACCTCATTGTTGAGGAATATGTTTTCTTCTTAAATTGATTGTATTATTGAATGTTTTCTGTATTATTAAAATGTATTTAAACAGAAAATCCCATTGAGACCAAGGCTTCTTTTACAAGGGAGCCTTGCACACAATCATACAAATTCAGAATATTTACAATTCCAACACAATAAAAACATACAATATTTACAAGCAATTTAAGAAAAGTAACATAAAAAACACGATCATAAAAAAAAACATTCCTCAGTAAAAAAGTAATCAACCAGCTGTCTGAAATGCCCTAGTGGTACCAAAACATCCAACTTTAGAGAGTTTTTGACATCATTCCACAAGTAAGGTGCAGATCTACCTAATTCAGTGGAGACCGAAGGGATCTCTAGAGTCAGCCATCCCTAAGATCCAGGTCTGGTGACTCATATGTCTGTAATTTAACAATGAAGGATGAAGAATGGCGGAAGTTTGCACAAGAGGGCTTTATAAACAAAGAGAGAGCAGTGCATTGATCTACGAGATTTATTACGTTGTATGTTTTAATGTTGTACATTTTATAAATTGTGTTCATGCAGGGCTCCCTTGGAAACGACACTGTAAGGTGAAAAAAAAAGAATGAAAACAAGTATAGGGGATAGGATGTCATTTCAGACACTGCCAGTGTCTCTCCTCATTGTCTCAGGACATTGGCTGTCTCCTCACACAGTGAGACCTCATCCTGACCACCTAACTTCCCTCTAGCCTGGCACACACGCGCACACACACACACACACACACACACACACACACACACACACACACACACACACACACACACACACACACACACACACACACACACTATAGCTCTGTTCCGCCACAACACAATGTCTTGCTTCACCTCTCCCACATCACCAGGCTCCATCCATCAATATATGTTGACTGACTGTCTCAGTTAACAATGTAGCAGGAGGAAAAAAGGCATTGTTCTTTGGTGAACAAAATGTGTAACATACACAAATTATTGGCTCCATAAAAGACACATTCCACATATCAATTTACAGTGTTTTTCAATTGCTAACATGCACTGGTCAAAACTGAAGTCACATTGTCAAAACTCTTCACACAGTCAGCAAAACAGAAGTGTATGTGTACCAAACTGTGAATCATTTTTCATTGCTTTCACACAAAATGCATCCAATCACCACATTCTCCAAAATCCATGAACTCTTTTCTCATTCACACTCCACCACCTGCAAAACTATATATTTGCAGCACATGTTTTCAAATACTAACACAAAACTGTTAAAAACACAATGAAAACAGAATGATGGCAAATGTTGTGCATTTCTTCAGTAACCAGATTGAAACATATAGAAAATCTCAGCAGAATATTTAATCATTCCAAACACAGCTGAAAGCCTACCCAAGTGTCCTGTTCTTAGTCTCATTACCAAACAGACAAAAGAGGACGGCTTAGGAATGATTTAGCTTGGAAACATGGATCAAGGAAGACAGGTTGGTGGGGAAAGAAGAGTGGCAGGGAGAGGGAGAATGTGTGGAGGACAAAGGAGAGGAAGACCAAGAGCGGTGGTCTCTGATGAGATAAGGGCCACAATTATTGACCATGTTGTAAACCATGGTCCCTCTTTGAGAGAGGACGGTTTAAGGGTGCAACCAAATCTTGAGCTGCATCAATCGTACGTATTTTCTGGCAAAACAACAGGTGAGATGTGCATGCTTCAATGACAATTGAATTACATATTACAGTATGTTCACATTTTTACATGTACTGACATTTTGAAATATATTGACTGTTTTGTGTTTTTCAGTAGGATCCAAAGGTTGCCTCCCACAGAAAGGAGAGGCAGAATATTATCAGATAGGCAGGAAAATGCTATTGTTGGCGTGGTAATTGGCAACAATGCAATAAAACTGTGGGAAATTTGGGACAGAGTGCTGGCACTTTTGGGAATGTGAATACGATCAGCACAACGACAATTGCCAGAGTCCTAGAGAAACATAAAATAAGGATGAAGCAGTTTGAGGGAAACGGTGAATGTGTGAAAGAACTCCGGTATCAATATGTCCAGGTAAGACATCTGTTCAGTAACCAAACAGGGTACATACACAGCTATGCATAATGTCAATTACTGTAAAACTGTGTATTTACTGTATTTTAGAGAGTAATGGAGATGGAAGTGCAAACTGCACACACATTCATCTTTATGGATGAAGCTGGATTCAACCTGGCAAAAACACACCGCAGGGGAAGAAATGTGATTGGACAGAGAGCAGCCGTGGATGTCCCAGGCCAGAGAGGAGTTAACATCACAATGTGTGCAGCACTGTCCAATGATGGTTTGCTGTTAAACAAACCACTCATTGGCCCCTACAATACAGAGAGGCTACTTTATTTTCTGGTTGACCTGCATAATCGACTTGTGCCAGCGGAGGAGAGAGGGACAAGAAACTCCCGTACCTTCGTTGTTGTGTGGGATAATGTGGCATTCCACCACTCTGCTGCAGTCACAGACTGGTTTACTACACATCCCAGGATGTCAGTACTATTCCTGCCTCCATACTCCCCCTTCCTAAACCCCATAGAGGAGTTTCTCTCTGCGTGGAGGTGGAAGGTTTATGACCACCATCCACATGACCAGATGTCCTTACTGGATGCCATGAATGTGGGGTGTGGAGACACTTCTCCTGAAGACTGCCAGGGTTGGATTAGACATTCCAGAAGATACTTTCCAAGATGCATCGCCAGAGAAGACATAAGATGTGATGTTGATGAGAACTTGTGGCCAAATGCAGGAGAGAGGGAGAACTAGAACCCTCACAGTACTGTACAGTATGAGTGATTATACTATACATGTTGATGAGAACTAGAACCCTCACGGTACTGTACAGTATGAGTTATTATACATGTTGAGAACTAGAACCCTCACAGTACTGTACAGTATGAGTGATTATACTATACATGTTGAGAACTAGAACCCTCACAGTACTGTACAGTATGAGTGATTATACTAGACATGTTGATGAGAACTAGAACCCTCACGGTACAGTACAGTATGAGTGATTATACTATACATGTTGATGATGGTTTTTCATTTATTATCATTGCAGCCCTGGAATTTCAGGAATTTGTATTTTCTTTCAACTTTTTATTTTTCACAAGTAAATTAGTATATGCAAAGATATAGAAAACATTATGGGTATTGAAGCAAATTGCTAAATTTCTGATTCATTCACGTTACATATACTTTAGTACAGTCAATAAAGTGAAAAGGTGTTATTCTTATTCTATAATGAAATACTGATTTATGTGAAAAATTATTCAAACTTCAAAGAGAAGAGTTCATCATTTATGTAATGCTCCCTGTTGTTAGTGTTTTTTAGCTCAGTGTGTTATGAGTGACAATGTATGCTTTCTGAGTGAGAATTGTTGCCAGTGTTATGGTTGAACAAGCTTATTTTGAGACATGTATGAAATGTTTTGGTGGTTTGAGTGAGTTTTGGAGGTGAGATTAACTGTTTGGCCAAGATGCATGTTCGTAATGCAGACTGTGTGAAGAGTTTTGAAAAAGTGGCTTCAGTATTGACCAATGATTGTTAGTAATTGAAAATAAAACTAAGATGCTCATCAAATACAATTTATATGGCGTTTCACTCCTGAGGGTTCACGGTTTTCAGGAACTCATATGCTTCAATAGCAAAGTACATAATTATACTGTTAATATGTTGTCTGCCATTATATTTAGCTGAAACAGAATTATTGGGAAAACAAGTAAGAGCATTGATATACAACCCGTTAGCGTACTTGATATACAACATGGACAATTAGACGTATTATTGTATACACTATTATTGAAGTGATCTGATCTTTATGATTAGGAACATATATCAATGAAGCAGGGCCGTTCTGCCGCCCTAGGCTAGACCAAAAAATGCTGCCCCCACAAAACTAGAATACGCTGAAGTTAGGTTCAATTTAGGTTCTCAATGAAAAGGTGAAAATGTATTTTCTCTATGTTTACAATACATATTTTCCAGTACGTTGAAAAGGCATCTTTTACAGATGTTGAAAATACGTATTTTCCGTACGTTGAAATCAGGTTAATTTTCGGTTCTGAATGAAAGTTTAAAATATTTATTTTCCTGATGTTGAAAATATGTCTTTTACAGACGTTGAAAATATGTATTTTCCAAATGTTGAAATCAGGCTCATTTTAGGTTCTGAATGAAAGTTGAAAATAAGTAATTTATAGGCATCTATGTTTGGGCCAAATGAAGGCTGGTCCAGACCAATGTCCGTGGATGTGGAAATTAAGTCCGGAACTGCACCAAAAAAGATGTCCAAAAGGCGTCGGTGTCGGTCCGTGCTTACTGAGGTGTAGCCTATAGTGTTGCCTGAAATTAAATTTTATGAATGCCCATCTATGTGCTAGGCTTAAAAAAAAAAGACATCCGGACAGGACCAAATAAAAAAGTCCAAAAGACATTGTTGGCTAGTGCTTACTGAGGTGTAGCCTACCATGTCGGCCCTTAATGGAATTTTATGAATGCTCATCCATGTGGTAGGCCCACCGTTTGTTAAACAGGCTGTTGCATTGGCTTTCTTAGTCCTGATTCCTGTGACTAATCAATTTGGCCATTTAAGCTTTGAATATCAGCTACCCAACTTTAACAGGAGTTATCGCGAGGCTATTTGCAATGTGTTTACACAGTGGGAGATGCACAATAATTTTATTTTTCACTATGACCAGCTTGTCAAAGATTGACAAATGCAAACTTGAAACCACTGATCATTACAATGGGGTGAAACTCCTGGACAACAGTTGTGATTGTTCATTCCATATTATGCATTTAACTTTGACCTGACCTGTTTTTAGGATGTGTTGTTTGCAAACATGACAGCTCATTTATTTGATTGAGGGCCATTTATGGTAAGGCTAGTTGATCGGAGAAACCTGCATGATGAAAAAAGTGTCCGTCTCATTACATTGTCATCCATTTTATCTCCAGTCTGTAGGCTACAGAAAAGGACACATACTCTTTCTACCATATCCTATATTTGCTACATGATTTATGTTAGATGATCTTTTTAACGGAACGTTGGTGGAGCACAGCAGAGATGCATCTCTCCAACAGAACCCTGGAGAGGCGGGCTGGGAACGGAAAAGGTAAATATTTTGCTCCAGATGAAGTGGGCACTGCTTATCGAAGGGCGGCGTCAGCGCTCACCTAAAAATGCCACTGGTTGAGAGAAATTGTCACTGTTTTTGAGGAGAAGTATGTGAGGTTTTATGTGTTGTTGGAGGTGCGTCTTGGTCAGTTTAGCTCAGAAAGTGCCACCCTCATTGACTCCAGAGGCGGCTGCCTACTCCTGCCTAATGAGCGGGCCGGTTGTGCACTGAAGGCATCTCTAAATGGAACTTTATGAAATCTCTTGAGTATAAACACCTCACATTTTTGCGGACGCTCTTATCCAGGACGACTTACAATAGTGAGTGCATACATTTTCATTTTTCATACTGGTTCCTCGTGGGAATTGAACCCACAACCCTGGCGTTGCAAGCACCATGCTCTACCAACTGAGCTACACAGGACCGCCACTGCAGCCTGGCACTGGAGCATAACTTCAAACTAACATCAAACTTTATTAGTAGCTCAGACCAGCTTTATGGAGTAAGACGTGGGATAGGAATAGGAGACCATTATAAATGTCTCAACCCTGCATGTCTGAGCACCACAGGAGCTAGCATAGTCAACAGATCTACCACTTGGTGTTTTCCTATGGTAACACAGATTAATGTGTTACACAGTACAGTTCCATTGAGGTTGATGTGTTACACAGTAACTTCCCATTGAGGTTGATTGAGGGTGAAGAGAGGAACTGCAATGCATTACCCCTGTGGAATGAACGAATGAACAAATGAACAAAATAACGAATGAATGAATTATGTCTCTGGAAGCATGCTTTGTGATTTTCATTTCATTTGGTGATGAATGATGAATGAACATCAAGTAATGTTTATGGAACCACTACTATGACCTTTTATGAGCTGTTCTGGATGGAACCACGTGACCTACTATGACCTTTTATGAGCTGTTCTGGATGGAACCACGTGACCTACTATGACCTTTTATGAGCTGTTCTGGATGGAACCATGTGACCTACTATGACCCTTTATGAGCTGTTCTAGATGGAACCATGTGACCTACTATGACCTTTTATGAGCTGTTCTGGATGGAACCACATGACCTACTATGAACCTTTATGAGTTGTTCTGGATGTCTGGGATCTCTGTCAGTTTCTCTCTCTCTCTCCCTGCCCCTCTCCCTCTCTTTGCATCTCTCTATGCTTCTCTCACCCTACCTCTGTCAATTCAATTCAATTCAATTCAAGGGGCTTTATTGGCATGGGAAACATATGTTAACATTGCCAAAGCAAGTGAAGTAGATCATTTACTGATAATAATTTACTGGCATGGAATGAACCCTCCTCTCTTATGCCCTCTCCCTGCATAGGAGCAACGCAACAATGTCTGTTATATTAATTAGGTAAGGCTGATAATGGACTTTGAAGGTGGTTAGTAGAAGTGTAAAGGATATGATTATAATGTCTGTCCACTGACTCCACTTAAGAAAGGATACAGGATATGATTACATTGTTGATGATTGGACAGCAGTTCACTACAGTTTTGATCACAAGGACTTGGATTTTGAATCTAAAAGGTACATCCTAATTGTTGTTATAGTGCAGATAGAGTATGTCTTGCTGACAGAGGGATGAACAATCAATATATCCATCACATATCTTGTCTAGTTTAGATCCTCATAAACCACCTTTTAAAGCCATCAGAGCAGTTTCCCTCCTAGCTCTCTCGGTGACCCTCTACCACTGTCCTATTCTGTCTTCATGGATCAGTCTCATCTCTCATCAGTCAGTGTTTGAGGACAGACAGCTCTGAGTCAGTTACACCATTACCATCCCCTGACCTTGGTTTCTGCTGGAGGTTGTTTCTGCAGACTATCTAAGCAAGATATTGAACCAGGCAGTGATCTTTCTGTCCTGCTAGCTAGGCCAAACCCTCCACCAGGGAGGGCTGGAGGGATTCTTGTAGCCTGGTCCCAGATCAGTTTATGTTTTTTTGCCAACTTCTATGGTCATTGTCATGCAATAGCAGTACAAACTTGTGGCAAGACAGCACAAACTGATCTGGAACCAGGCTAGGATTCTTAGGCCCAACAGGCTTTAGTTCTCGAAGTCACCACGGGGTAGATAGATGAAGAGGACATGAAAAGGGCTGTGTTGCTGCTAACCCACTAGAGAAAACACTTCTGTTCCCTTCCCTCTTGGGCCTAATGTGAGCAGACAGTAATTGTTGGATCTGACAGGATAAAGCTAATTTGTTTGGCCAATCTCTGGGTGAATGAAGACCATGCTGATCAAGCAGTGAAGGCTGCTGAGGGGAGGACGGCTCATAATAATGGGTGGAACAGAGCAAATGGAAACCATGTGTTTGATGTATTCTCTACCATTCCACAAATTCCGCTCCAGTCGTTACCACGAGCCCGTCCTCCCCAATTAATGTGCCACCAACCTCTTGTTTGATCAGACCCATATGCAGACTTGACAACAAATGTCCACATAGCAACTGGGGGCAGACCCCAGTGTTGTCTCTGGGCAATTGAGCATCATTGGCAAAAGTGAGCATTAAGTAATACAGTAATACAGCACCAACACTCCAGTAAGTAGTGACAAACTCACCAAAATTATCCTATTTACACTTTGGAGTAAATGTATGTTTCTGATGTTTAAAACCAGAGAAGTTGGTTCTAAGAGGCAGTTGACCTTTAAGGGGTGACTGAACTTCCTGATTTGGCCTCGTTATTTATTTGGTTAATTAAGAAATGCTAGCGGCATGACTGAATTCAAATGTGAGACTGACTTTCCCATATGAAAAAATACAGTAACACTTGATTTGGATAGTCTGTCTAGCATCTACAGTTGGACTATCTACAGACTATCAGTAACATTTCAACTAACTATATGCTAACCCTAACCTTTGTCATAACCCTAAACTTAACCCTAACCCTAACCCTTATGCTAAACCTAATGCTAACCGAAACCTTAGCAAGCAGTTGCTTATCAACAGATAGTATGATTTTCAGATGGAAAATCTGGACTATCCAAATAAAGTGTGACCAAAAATACTACAGTTTACTATAGAATAATACAGTACTGGGGGCCTCCAGAGTGGCACAGCAGTCTAAGGCACTGCGATGCAGTGCTATAGGTGTCACTACAGACCCGGGTTCGATCTCGGGCTGTATCACAACCGGCAGTGATAGGGAGTCCCATAGGGTGGCGCACAATTGGCCCAGCATTTGGCTGGGGGGGCTTTACTTGGCTCATCGCACTCTAGTGACTCCTTGTGGCGGGCCGGGCGCCTGTAGGCTGACCTCGGTTGTCAGCTGAACAATGTTTCCTCCGACACATTGGTGCGGCTGGCTTCAGTGTTAAGCGGGTAGGTGTTAATAATTGCGGTTTGGCGGGTCATGTTTCGGAGGACGCATGACTCGACCTTCGCCTCCCGAGCCCGTTAGGGAGTTGCAGCGATGAGACAATATCGAAATTGTGGAGCAAAAGGGGGTAAAATACAAAAAAATTTATAGAATATACCAAAAAATTATAGTACACAAAATAACTTACTATATCATTCTGTAGGAACTGTAGTATACTGTATAGTACCATACTACACACTGTAGTAACCCTTGATCATATGTAATACTTACTTTATAATGTTGTCGTATACTGTAGAATACTATAGTAAATACTACAGTATTATCCACATAAAAACACTGTAGTAAATAATACAGTATTTAATTAGCATATACCCTGCCCATTCCCCTCCCAATATCCCAATCTGTGCCACCCATAAGTGAGAAACCTACAGTACAAGTATAGACCATATATCGTGTTCCCTACAGGTTATAGTTTTGGGATTTGAGTGGTATTTTGGGTGGAAGGGATGAGGTTTGTATGGAATTCTTTATTTTGTTAGAAATTCAGGGTTAGTTAAGAGAATATAGTAGTATAGGTAGGCTGTGACTGGCCTCACACTCCAGTACAGAACGTGGCGGTGTATGCACCTTTCAGTTGGTTGCGAATCTGCCAATAAAAACTCAAATAAGATACAGGTTATAGAAAAGAGCAGAAGCTCTAAACTATCCATTCAGACCCCAGTCCTACCTACCTACAGGTTATGGAAAATTAGCTCTATTAGTATTTCTCCAGTAGGTTTACTCAAGGAGAAAGCATATCAAAGATAATATTATCAAAGATAATAAAACAAAAACCCTATAGTAAATACTGCAGTATTTTAGTATTTACTGCAGTAATATCCGCAAAAACACTACAGTATATTACAGTCCGCAAAAACATTCCAGCAAATACTCAAATATGCTACAATCCGCAAAAACACGACATTAATAGTATACACTACAGTTTTCTTTTACTCCAGTTTTAAATTATACTTAACTGTCAATACTATAGTATAATACAGTAAATACTACTGTAAAGTCCACAAAAACACAACACTGGGTTATGAACCAGAATGATCCTATTTACACTTTGTAGTCGATTTTGAATTAGAAGTTGGTTTTTAGGGGCAGTTGTTCTTTAATCTGTGCCTACAACACCGGCCCCTTATGTTGAAAATATAGGCTAGACACATCTTGATCAACCTGTCATAGTTCAAACCAGTCATTTCGAAACATTCTCTATCACATATTTACCAAGGGACAATTCATTCAGTGGATAATAACCCAGAGAGTATAGGTAGACTGTTAACAGTGTATTGGTATGCCATTCAGGTACACCTCACTCCTTGCGGTATACTCACACGCAATTCAATTTCTTCAAAAAGGTTGCCAAAGTTGGGAAATTGTCAGATCTCAAGCAAAGCTTTATCAGATGCAAATCACTAAACAGTTCCAGTATGACCAGCTCTGAATATGCCTCTCTTCATTGGCCTTCTACTGTACATAATACACACACACACACACACACACACACACACACAGTAGCAACATGCAGCTGTCACATCCTGACCATAGTAAGTTGTTATTTTCTATGGTAGAGTAGGTCAGGGCATGACAGGGGGTGTTTGTCTATGTTTTGTATTTCTATGTTCAGTTTCTAGTTTGGTATTTCTATGTTGGTTTTGTTTGGTATACTCTCCAATTAGAGGCAGCCGGTTGTCGTTGTCTCTAATTGGAGGTCATATTTAAGTTGATGTTTGTCCCACCTGTTTTTGTGGGTGATTAATTCTTGAGTAGTGTGTTTTCTCTCTGCATCACGGTTTGTTGTTTTGTGTATTCAAGTATTTAGTGTTTGCATTTTGTTTCACGGTAAATAAAAAATGTGGAACTACGAACACGCTGCATTTTGGCCCGATCCTTTGAACAGCCGTGACAGCAGCACAGGGTGCCACATAAATGAGGAACTATTTTTCAGAGGTCACAGTCAGTGCCTTCTCTTCATGCGTTCAGTTCAAATTGAAATGAAATGCTTACCTTTCATACAGTGAACAGCAGAGCAGCAACATCTCTCCCTCCATTAGATCTCCAAGCCCTGAGGAATAGTCTGATAAAACCAACCGTCATATTCTGTATTACACCATTTATTTTACTTCGCAGGGCTCACCTCCAGTGGACTTGTAGTCTAATGACACACACAAATTTACACAGACGCATGCTTGCATGTGCACACGCACACAGGCAGACACACACACACACACACACACACACACACACACACACACACACTTGTTTAAACTATTCTTGTGGGGACCAAAAAATGTATTCCTATTCAAAATACTATTTTCCCTATCCCCTAACCCTAAATCTTAACCCCTAATTGTAACCCTAACCCTAAACCTAGCCCCTAAGCATACAATATCATTTTTCCAGTGGGGACCGGTGAAATATCCCCGCTTGTCCGAATTTTCCTTGTTTGACTATCCTTGTGAGGACTTCTGGTAACCACTTCTATAACCACAAGGATAGTAAAATGAAACCACACACACACACACACACACACACACACACACACACACACACACACACACACACACACACACACACGTGTATCCCAAATGACGCCCTATTCCCTATATAGTGCACTACTTTTGACCTGCGCCCTAGTCAAAAGTAAAGCACTATATACAGTTGAAGTCGGAAGTTTTCATACACTTAGATTGGAGTCATTAAAAAACTCATTTTTCAACCACTCCACAAGTTTCTTGTTAACAAACTACAGTGTTGGCAAGTCGGTTAGGACATCTACTTTGTGCATGACACAAGTAGTTTTTCCAACAATTGTGTACAGACAGATTATTTCACTTATAATTCACTGTATCACAATTCCAGTGGGTCAGAAGTTTACATACACTAAGTTGACTGTGCCTTTATACAGCTTGGAAAATTCCAGGAAATGATGTCATGGCTTTAGAAGCTTCTGATAGTCTAATTGACATCATTTGAGTCAATTGGAGGTGTACCTGTTGATGTATTTCAAGGCCTATCTTCAAACTCAGTGCCTCTTTGCTTGACATCATGGGAAAATCAAAAGAAATCAGCCAAGACCTCAGAAAAAGAATTGGAGACCTCCACAAGTCTGGTTCATCCTTGGGAGCAATTTCCAAACGCCTGAAAGTACCACGTTCGCCTGTACAAACAATAGTACACAAGTATAAACACCATGTGACCATGCAGACATACCGCTCAGGAAGGAGACGCGTTCTGTCTCTTAGAGATGAACGTACTTTGGTGCGAAAAGTGCAAATCAATCCCAGAACAACAGCAAAGGACCTTGTGAAGATGCTGGAGGAAACGGGTACAAAAGTATCTATATCCACAGTAAAACGAGTGCTATATCGACATAACCTGAAAGGCTGCTCAGCAAGGAAGAAGCCACTGCTCCAAACCCGCCATAAAAAAGCCAGACTACGGTTTGCAACTGCACATGGGGACAAAGATCATACTTTTTGGAGAAATGTCCTCTGGTCTGATGAAACAAAAATAGAACTGTTTGGCCATAATGACCATTGTTAGGTTTGGAGGGAAAAGGGGGAGGCTTGCAAGCCGAAGAACACCATCCCAACCGTGAAGCACGGGGGTGGCAGCATCATGTTGTGGGGGTGCTTTGCGCAGGAGGGACTGGTGCACTTCACAAAATAGATGGCATGATGAGGGAGGAAAATGATGTGGATATATTGAAGCAACATCTCAAGACATCAGTCAGGAAGTTAAAGCTTGGACGCAAATGGGTCTTCCAAATGGACAATGACCCCAAGAATACTTCCAAAGTTGTGTCAAAATGGCTTAAGGACAACAAAATCAAGGTATTGGAGTGGCCATCACAAAGCACTGACCTCAATCCCATAGAAAATTTGTGGGCAGAACTGAAAAAGCGTGTGCGAGCAAGGAGGCCTATAAACCTGACTCAGTTAGACCAGCTCTGTCAGGAGGAATGGGCCAAAATTCCCCCAACTTATTGTGGGAAGCTTGTGGAAGGCTACCCAAAATGTTTGACCCAAGTTAAACAATTTAAAGGCAATGCTACCAAATACTAATTGAGTGCATGTAAACTTCTGACCCACTGGGAATGTGATGAAAGAAATAAAAGCTGAAATAAATCATTCTCTCTACTATTATTCTGACATTTCACATTCTTAATATAAAGTGGTGATCCTAACTGACCTAAGACAGGGAATTTTTACTAGGATTAAATGTCAGGAATTGTGAAAAACTGAGTTTAAATGTATTTGGCTGAGGTGTATGTAACCTTCCGACTTCAACTGTAGGTAATAGGGTGCCGTCTGGGACAAAGTGTCATAAGCGTCGTTGAAGGGGGACCAAAATGCAGCGGGTAAAGTGCTCATCTTCTTATTTTATTAAAGAAAACACTTAATCAAAATAAACAAAAACAACAAAAACAGTCCAGTAAGGTGCACAGACTATATTAGAAACAACCACCCACAAAACACAAGTGAAAACAAACCCAACTAAATATGGCCTCCAATTAGAGACAACGACAACCAGCTGCCTCTAATTGGAGGTCATTGACAAAAACCCAACATAGAAATAGAAAACTAGATATACACATAGAAATAGAAAATATAGAACATAAACCAAAAAACCCGAACCACACAAAACAAACACCCTCTGCCACGCCCTGACCAAACTACAATAACAAATAACCCCTTTTACTGGTCAGGACGTGACACAAAGCCAGCAGCGGTACAGCCGTGGAATAAACATGTTGGATCATTAAAGCCGTTATTTCCTGCTCTCTTGTACTGATAATATAACTTCTAATCCACATATAGAGAGAGAGAATAATGTATGTGGGGCTCAGACCAGTGGCAGCTAAAACTTACTAGCCATATTTAATGGATGTGGGAGAGAGATTAAAACAGTCCAGAAGAGGCGTTTATAGTGCTAAGATCATATAGGCCGCTATTATTTTTTATTTTACTGTCACAGGTGTTGGTTTGATCTATCCTTTTTAAATGTCACATAAAAGCAACACTATCCTGTTGTCTAAATTTCATGAAATGTATTTCCTCTTCATATTTTCTAGGATACCACCACCAGTGATAGAGTCTTAGAAACACGCCAAATGACAGGAGTCACAGTGAACCAAAATCAGATGTTTAAATTGAGGAAGAAGGATGGAATGAGACAAAACTTTAAGCACAGTAATTGTATGAAATAACCATTAGACCAGAGCACAGTGCCTTCTTTCAGGTTTGTCGCTGGGCTAATTCTGATCAGGCTGATTTGTCCTATCATGTCTCCTGCTCTATCATGGGATGGGAAATATAAAGATAAGTAGAGATTAAAAAAAAAACACAGGTTTACCTTTGCTCTATGAATGTTAAAATGTTCGAGAGAGAGTGAGCGAGAGAGAGAGAGACAAAGAGAGAAAGGATGGACAGAGAGAGGCAGAGTCAGAGGCCCACAGTGCCTAAACGTTGTATGATTTCTAGATAGGTTTTCTGATGCCCCCATCCACACTCAGCTACAGTAAATCAATTGGCTGGAACGGTGCTATTCATTACTTCCATGACCTTTCAGCTTCTGACTCCTCAACCAGAGACCAAGGAGGAATTGTCCTGCTGCTGCTCACAAGTGTCTGTGTGTCTGTGTGTGTGTCTCAGTGTGTGACCCTGTGTGTCCGTGTGTGTGTGTCCGTCTGTGTGCGTGTGTAGCTATGTGTGGGGGTAACCTGATCCACATACGATCATGAGCCAGAGGTTTATATTGGTATTCGTCCTCACGTGCACTGCCTGGCTCACTCAAACCTACCAGTTGTTAGCTACAAATATTCGCTTCAGGAAATGATATTTCCTTTATATTAATAAAGTAAAGATAGAGACACTGTATTTGCTTGATAGACAGTAGTACACTATAGATGAGTCTCTTTTATGGTTGATACGAGTATGCAATCCATTGTCTGGTGGTCTCTTTAATACACAGAACATCCATTTTTCCTTTTCTCCACTGTGCATCAATGGTAAATATTGACAGTGGTGCACAGAAGTGGATTATTAAATACATTGTGATGAAGCCATCAGATTCAGCCTCAAAGCACACAGTGCGTTGTCTGAATAAGATAAAATGCTAAATATGATCTCACCACTAGTAATGTAGAACCAGCCAGATATGACTTTTCAAAAGACAGGAGGTCGACTAGTCTTGATTTATGGCAGAGATAATGTCAGTGTGTTTCACAATGACCAGTAGATGACAGTGTTGTATCTTTAACGGCTCATGTCATGGTTGCAGCTCAATTACAAAAACAAATGATAGATTGGCTAAGTAATAGTGAAGTCTATTACTATGCATTACATGTTGCCACTGGAAAAAACATTCCCTTCACATCCATCATACCAATCTTTGTGTTGAGACATAAATATTATATAAATAAAGAAGGATCTATTCTCTAGGCATCTCTTTTGGGTTGTACTATAAAAAGCTGTCTTGCTTATAATGTTTCTTGATCATCATGGCATATTTATTGTGTTCAAATAAATGCTTTTCATGGCTTAATATTGACAATAAAACATGTCAACACTGCTCCCTCTATGTATTATCTGTGGAACACTCAGCCACTGAATGTGGAGGACAGCTTGGTTCGCCCTAAACTGCAATATATGTTTCATATCCCTTGACATTAACACTATTGACACTAACTGCCTTGTGGGAAAATTCAAGGGAGAGAATAACAATAACACCAATGTAACACAGGTCCCTTCACAATGATCTGTTTACGGAGCAAAGTGCCACGGAGGAGAGAAAGGCAGCCTTGGAGGCATTGCTCTTGCACTCCAGCCATAGAAAATGCCAAAGACGTCCATGAGCAAACAGAGACACAGCATTCCCTCCCAAAAGAGCTATATAACGGAGGCCATTCACTGCTCCTGAGTTGCAGAGTGTAAAACAAATGTTTTATATCAAATCAAGTTATATTTGTCACATGCTTCGGAAACAACAGGCGTAGACTAAAAGTGAAATGCTTACTTACGGATCATTTTCAACAATGCAGAGTTAAAGATAAAAAATGTAATAGAAAAATAGAAATAGTGACATGAGGAATAAATACACAGTGAATAACGAATAACAATATATACAGGGAGTACCAGTACTGAGTCAATGTGCAGGAGTACGAAGTAATTGAGGTAGCTATGTACATTTGCACAGTAGGTAGGGATAAAGTGACTAGGCAACAGGATAGATGATAGGCAGAAACAGCAGCGTATGGTGTGTGTGTGTGTGTGTTGTCAGTATGCATGCATGCATGCATGCATGCATGCATGCATGCATGTATGTATGTTTGTGTTGGGGTGTCAGTGTAAGTATGTGTGAGTGTGTGGGTAGAGTCCAGTGTGTGTGCATAGTCAATGCAGGTAGTCTGGGTAGCCATTTGATTAGCTATTTAGCAGTCTTGTTTAGCGGTCTTATGGCTTGGGGGTAGAAGCTGTTCAGGGTCCTGTTGGTTCCAGACTTGGCGTGCGATAGCAGAGAGAACAGTCTATGACCCTCAAACTCATCTCTGGACCTCGAAGTCAGTTCCACAGCGTTTTCCATTGTTCCCATCTAATCAACGACTGATGTATACCTGGGACACCAGGTGGGTGAAATTAATTATCAAGTTGAACAGAAAACCACCGCCTGGTATAGAGATCCTGGATGGCAGGGAGCTTGGCCCCAGTGATGTACTGGGCCGTACTCACCACCCTCTGTAGCGCCTTGCGGTCGGGTGCCTTGCAGTTGCCGTACTAAGTGGTAATGCAGCCAGTAAAGATGCCCTCAATGGTGGATCTGTAGAATATTTTGAGGATCTGAGGGCCCATACCAAATCTTTTCAGTCTACTGAGGGAGAAGAGGTGCTGTCGTGCCTTCTTCACAACTGTGTGGGTGTATGGACCATGTTAATTCCGTAGTGGTGTAGACATTGAGGAACTTGAAGCTCTCGACCCTCACCAAAACAGCCCCATTGATGTGGATGGAGGTGAACTCAGCCTTCCGTTTCCTGTAGTCCCTGTACTAAATACAGTGTACTAGATGTTAGTTTAACCTATTGTATATAAACAACAGAAAAATAATAGAATAGACTAGGCTGGAATAGAAAATGGCCTTTACTTTTATAACCCACAGAGCTTTGGTTGATAGCTGAATCCTGGAGTACCCTTAGGGAGGGAGCATAGGTCTTTGAGTGCCTGGATGGATGAGAGGATACTGAGGTTGTGATGCATGTCTATTCACATTTTTGAGATAAAGCCATGAAACAAATGTATTTATTTGATGAGAAGTCCAGGATCCTTAATTTTAGTATTCCTAGCTGTGTTTGTTTTGGTGAAGCCAGTGACCCAAACAAACTAACCCAGTCTGTGTGATCATAAGCCTTTGCCTGGTGGCATTCATTCACATTAGAGTGCTTAAGGCTAGGGGAGGGAAGCACAGTGACATGTCCTAGCTGCCACTGCCAGGCTGGCTGGTTAATTGAATTAGACCATAGTGTCTGTGTTTCATTGAGGTCACAGCAGGACTTGAGCTGTCTGTCTGGCCACAGGGACCTCGAATGCATCCCTATATAGTACCCTACTTATGGGCCTTTGGGGACAACTGCAATTCTTACGGACCTAGGGGCCCTGGTCAAAAGTAGTACACTATAAGGAATAGAGTGCTGTCTAGGACACAAACGTCAGGTTTGCAAGCAGACCTTGACAGTGAAAGGACAGGAGGAGAGCAGCGTATAGTAAGTCATTGATATATCTTGGAACCAGGGCAATGATATGATGGTATGTGGCCCATGCTAGATTTTGTATAAATCTTGTGTGGACACAACTACTGAGTAGATGGGGTCAGATTTTCAAATTCATAGTGGAGGATACTTAAAGATACATAATTTGAGCATGCCCATGGCCATAGTATAGTCCTAAAATCAAACCCCAGGTTCTAGGCCCAATTTAGCTCTGGTCCACTGTCTAGCTAGGCCCATTTATAACTTTCAAAGCAATAAACATTTGCATTTTGTCAATCTTAAATAAACAAATCACTGATACAGAAACTAACATACCTTATGAGCATATTCAACCACACACCCCCCAAACAATTGGCAAGACAAGGTGGTTCTCAAATGTCTGCCAACGGCGCAGCAATGACATCGCAAAGCAATGACACCATCAGGTACAAAGCTCTCATCCAGGGTTGTAGCCAGAAATGTTAAGAAAGTTGAAGCTCATTTATGGCATTTCTATAAAATTCAAAAACTCTAAAATGCTATTTGAAAAAAATGACCCCAGCCATTATCACATTGGTTGCAGTAACTTCATTCACCTCAGTCGACCTACCTTTTTGGGCTACCCGACCAAATTCACATAGAAATGTGAGTTATAGATCTGTGACTCTCATTGAAAGCAAGTCTAAGAAGCAGTAGATATGTTCTATGTGCACTATTTCTATGCTTCCCATTCTGAAGTTTTGTTTTTGCATCTTTTACTTTCGGTTTTGTACACCAGATTCAAACAGCAGAAAACAACATTTTTGCTTATTGAAAATACTGTATATTTCAGAGGTATAGATGGTAAAATTATTAGCTTCTTTTTGTCACATAAACAGAAATTTGGAGGACTATTAGAATTTTAGCAACCAGGAAATGGGGAACGATTTCTGCATAATGCACTTTTAATATGTTATCTGTGTGAGAGTGACAAACAAAATCAATTTCGGCCCCCTGTAGGTCAGGTGCCCTGGGCACGTGCCCTGCAGATAGCTGGCTAGACTAACTAGACTAATTTACAAGTTAACATCTAAATAATGTTAACTCACATGGGCTAATAGAGCGACTGTCAGTGAGTGACATATAACAAGTGACAAAACTGCTAATGCACAACCAGGTTTCGAAATTGCTCCTTGTATTCTACTATTCTAATTCTCAGTTGAGGTCCTGATTTTTTTTATTGTGATTCATCAGGGTGTGCTGCAGCTTTAAGTTGCATAAGTGACAGCTCTTGCTCTGTCCACCATTTTATGGTCAGTATACAGTTTATTATGCCGAGTGGTGGTCATGTGTCCTTGCGGGCCACTTTATAGGTTACCAGCATACTAGAACTAGTGTGTAGCAGTGTATAGACTACAGCTGTATTCTGCTATTATAATTCATGCTCTCTTATACTGCATTATCCTTTAGATCAGGGTTCTTCAACTAGGTTTGGTCTTCAGCCGAAATGTTTCTGTGCTAATAGTTAGCTGGACACAACATTAGCATAATAGCACAATTAATAGGCCTGCACTACAAAATAATTTCAATCTGATTACACTCATAAAATCCCCAATGTCTATTCAATTATTATTTGTCTATTTCTCTATTTCCCTGCTAGCGAGAGAAAATGTAATTCTCAAAAAGTATCAAAAGAAAGTTTAAATCAAAATTTTCAGCAACAATTTTTCTCCATTGCAAGACCAATGTGTGTCTTATTTGCAACGAAAATGTTGCTGTTTGCAAAGAATTCATTATTAATCTAAGCATGGTACTTTCAACGTGGCCTTCCCACCCCAGACACAGGCCCTACGCAGAAAAATAGAAGCCTTAACCACAAGCTACACACAACAGCATAATCCTCCTTAGTGGCTTGACCCCATGGTCGGATTAATGCAGGGGCTTATCGGGGTGGAAGCCCCTGGACCCAGGCCTGTGGGGGACTCGAGGCAACAAAAAAAAGAATTACAAAAAAAATGAAATTATATATATATATATATATATATATATATATATTATATATATATACACACACACACTATACAGTGCCTTCGGAAAGTATTCAGACTCCTTGATTTGTATACACAATACCCCATAATGACAAAGCGAATACAGGTTCAGAAGTTTTGGGCAAAAATAAATAAATAAAATACCTTATTTGCTATGAGACTAAATTCAGCTCAGGTGCATCCTGTTTCCATTGATCATCCTTGAGATGTTTCTACAACTTGATTGGAGTCCACCTGTGGTAAATTCAATTGATTGGACATGATTTGGAAAGGCACACACCTGTCATAAAGGTCCCGCAGTTGACAGTGCATGTCAGAGCAAAAACCAAGCCATGAGTTGAAGGAATTGTCCGTAGAGCTCCGAGACAGGATTGTGTCGAGGCACAGATCTGGGGAAGGGTACCAAAAAATTTCTGCAGCATTGAAGGTCCCCAAGAACACAGTGGCCTCCATCATTCTTAAATGGGAGAATTTTGGAACCTCTAAGACTCTTCCTAGAGCTGGCCACCCAGCCAAACTGAGCAATCGGGGAAGAAGGGCCTTGGTCAGGGAGGTGAACAAGAACCTGATTGTCACTCTGACAGAGCTCCTCAGTGGAGATGGGAGAACCTTCCAGAAGGTGTCATGCCCAAGAAGACTCAAGGCTGTAATCGCTGCCAAAGAAGCTTCAACAAAGTACTGAGTAAAGGGTCTGAATACTTATGTAAATGTGATATGTTTTTTTATTTGTAATAAATGTGCAACATTTTCTAAAAACCTGTTTTTGCTTTTTCATAATGGGGTATTGTGTGTAGATTGAGGAGAAAAAAACAATTGAATAATTTTTTGAATAACATGCTGACCAAACCGGACTCGCGCATGTAGATTTTGTTGACCCACACTAGAAGCGATCAGGATACGCAGGTTGAAATATCAAAACAAACTGAACCAATTATATTAATTTGGGGACAGGTCAAAAAACATTAAACATTTATGGCAATTTAGCTAGCTAGATTGCTGTTGCTAGCAAATTTATCCTGGTATATAAACATTGGGTTGTTATTTTACCTGAAATGCACAAGGTCCTCAACTCCGACAATTAATCCACAGATAACTGTAACATTACAAAATGCACTGTATAACTGGCCTAATAACTTGCTAACCAACAAAGAATATCAACAAATGTGCACAGGTAAGGCTCTAATCTGATTTTGCATTGAAAATAGGCTGATAGAATGTACAAACGTTTATCGATATAGTGCAAACTAATGGGGCGAACTCAGTGAAGTTCAATCTTTTGAATCTGTGCGGCATGGCATTTCTTCTGCGTGGCAGTCCTGGAGGAGGCACGGGCGCAACTTAGAGGGAACATTGCTTGCAAGTCCTCCTTTTCCTCTATGAATACAATTAAGACTCACGACAGGAACCAGTACAGACGAGGTTGCAGCTTTACATTTCAGCACCACAAAATGATCCACTGCCTGCTTTATTAGTTAACTGTCAAGCCACTTATTTAACTAGGCAAGTCAGTTTAGAACAAATTCTTATTTACAATGACGGCATACCCCGGCCAAACCCTAACCGGATGACGCTGGGCCAATTCTGCGCCGCCCTATGGGACTCTCAATCACGGCCGGTTGTGATACAGCCTGGAATTGAACCATGGTCTGTAGTGACGCCTCTAGCACAGATGCAGTGCCTTAGACCGCTGTGCCACTCGGGAGCCAATTAGTTAACTGTCTCCTGCATTCTCTCTCCTCATGAATGAAGTAAAAATGTTACTTGTGCATTATTTAGGTAGAGTAACTTCCTTCTTGGGACATTGCATTTGGAACTTTTTGCATCTCGGGTCTGAGTTTTTTTATTATTATTTTTATAAAATGTTTATAAAATTCATAATTCATTTTGGGGGCTTTGGGGGGCCAATAATTTTGTTGGTGGGCCAGATTCAATATCCAACACAGCAACCTTGCTTAGCTATCAGAACACAGGTTTACACCTGCCCTATTTTACATGGTCCTTCAGAAGAGCCGGATATACCACCACAATCAAGAGGATGCACCAGCCTGACCCAACTATTATGCAGCCCCGGCGTGAGACTTGCCTCCCAGATAATGTGATATAACCTGGACCTCTCAGGTCAGAATCTGTTAGGCGCTTCTCACCCCCCACCTTGCCACGCACTGCTACGTCCAACCAAAGAGAAGAAGAGGACTTCTATGATCAGGCACTCTCCACCTCACCCAGCAGCAGTCCCCGTGAGTGGATTGTCACCTTCAGAGAGATGGAGCAAGAAATCAAGTACCTTGCAGCGAGGTTAGCCACCTGCACGAGTACAGGTTTACGGTCCAAAACATAAAAATGAAGAATGCAGCCCTCCTGCGCAAGGCAAGAGAACAATCAGAAACAATAATAGAACTGACATGAGGCCACCAAGGATGACTATGAAACACTTCACTATGAGGTGCGAGAACTCAAGGCTCCAGATTCTACTCAGCTACAGACACCATGGCCAACCACATGTCAACACACCATTAAGCAACACCAAAGCCAGGAGACGCACGTCAGAGACAGACCAGTACCTGCGCCTCACACAAGGAGCCAATCTCCAGACAAAGATGACGATGTGTGTTCATCAGACCCCAACCTTGTGGCTGCGCTCAGAGAGCACATAAGACACACAGAGATGGCACAGGCCCCCTCCAGATCAGCAGCAGCTGTGTCACCTGACCGTGGTGAGTCACCAGACCACTCTGTAGCCACAAGCAGACGGCACCATCACACCGAAGACAGACATTGGCACCCTTCTCTGCGGGAACCCTGAAACCCCCCTGGCGACATCGGGACTACTACGACAGATCAGATAGAGGATACTACTCACCTGACTGACACCGTTCTGCTTCCCGTCATCACAGTTCCCCATCGTGCATCCAAACCAGAAAAAAAAAACAGACGGCCCCTTCCTACCATACCAGACTTTGTCCATCCTGGCCCGATAGAGTTTGCACGTATGAAAATAGCCCCAGAGAACATCTGTCAGCAGATACGACCGAAAGGTTCAAGTTCGAGATCCTCACCAATCACCTGAGATTGGAAGAGGCCCTGTTGATCGCAGATTCATACAGTAACTCCAGGTACCCATATACACTCTCACTAAGCAGTATGGATAACCACATCAGCTGTCCCTGCATCGCAGAGCTTACGGATGGCCTTGAAATTCGCAGTGGAGATGTTAAGGCTTTCTGTATGTTGGCACTCAAATCGGTTCCCTAGTGTCCATGTTGGAGCAGCTGGGAAGGAAAGGTGACATGGAGCGGGTCCAACGTTTCGCGGCTGTCAGGAAAGCTCCCACATGACCTAAGGTCCAACTTCAAGAGGTTTGTTCACCAGCTAAAAATTCACATTCACACACTACTCGACTTCGCTGACTCATTGGAATACGAAATCCTTATCCAAGAAGATGGGTCTGTGTTCACCAGTAACTGTGGGAAGGATCAGCGCAGAAAACACAAACCCCCTCTCAGAATATCCACCATTCTCCTCTATACTGACAAAATCGCCAGTCTCTGCCTCTCCTGCTCCAGAAACAACCCCCGATCCTGCTGCCGCCAAGACACAGGAAAAGTCTGTCCCTACTATGAAAACACCAAGCACTTTCTCAATGATTGGGCTAACTTCAAGCAGCTCACAAAAGAACAGACAATCAGCTGGATAAAGAACAACCACATATGCTGCTGTTGGGGCCGAGGCCATCAGTCAGCCAAGTGTACACTGAAAGCATCATGCAAGGTCTACAACAGAAAGCACCTCACAGTCCTTCATGATGTGAACGAGAGAGGTAATGAGAGTCAGCAACAACACCCCAAACGAGAGCACCTGTCTAGAGAGAGCCTCTTTTACATCAACGCCCAGACTGCAGCAACAAGGTGATGTGAAAAGTCAGTTAAGTTCTGCTGCAGAATGGCAAGTGGTTTGCACCTGCCCTATTTATACTTTTAATAAAAACTTTTATTGAATACAACCACCGGCTTTTGCTCATTTGTGTTGCTCGTACAGTTGAAGTCAGAAGTTAAAATACATTTAAACTAAGTTTTTCACAATTCCTGACATTTAATCCTAGTAAAAATTCCCTATTTTAGGTCAGTTAAGATCACCAATTTATTTTAAGAATGTGAAATGTCAGAATAATAGTAGAAAGGATTATTTATTTCATATTTTATTTCTTTCATCACATTCCCAGTGGGTCAGAAGATTACATATACTCAATTAGTATTTGGTAGCATTGCCTTTAAATTGTTTAACTTGGATCAAACGTTTTGGGTAGCCTTCCACAAGCTTTCCACAATAAGTTGGGTGAATTTTGGCCCATTCCTCCTGACAGAGCTGGTGCAACTGAGTCAGGTTTGTAGGCCTCCTTGCTCACACACACACTTTTTCAGTTCTGCCCATTAATGTTCTATAGGATTGAGGTCAGGGCTTTGTGATGGCCACTCCCAATACCTTGACTTTGTTGTCCTTAAGCCATTTTGCCACAATTTTGGAAGTATGTTTGGTGTCATTGTCCATTTAGAAGACCCATTTGCGACCAAGCTTTAACTTCCTGACTGATGTCTTGAGATACTGCTTCAATATATCCACATAATTTCCCTTCCTTGTGATGCCATCTATTTTGTGAAATGCACCAGTCCCTCCTGCAGCAAAGCACCCCCACAACATGATGCTGCCACCCCCGTGCTTCACAGTTGGGATGGTGTTCTTCGGCTTGCAAGCCTCCCCCTTTTTCCTCCAAACATAACGATGGTCATTATGGCCAAACAGTTCTATTTTTGTTTCATCAGACCAGAGGACATTTCTCCAAAAAGTACGATCTTTGTCCCCATGTGCAGTTGCAAACCGTAGTCTGGCTTTTTTATGGCGGGTTTTGAGCAGTGGCTTCTTCCTTGCTGAGCGGCCTTTCAGGTTATGTCGATATAGGACTCGTTTTACTGTGGATATAGATACTTTTGTACCCGTTTCCTCCAGCATCTTCACAAGGTCCTTTGCTGTTGTTCTGGGATTGAGTTACACTTTTTGCACCAAAGTACGTTCATCTCTAGGAGACAGACTGCATCTCCTTCCTGAGCGGTATGATGGTTGCTTGGTCCCATGGTGTTTATAGTTAAGTACTATTGCTTGTACAAATGAACGTGGTACCTTCAGGCATCTGGAAATTGCTCCCAAGGATGAACCAGACTTGTGGAGGTCTACAATTCTTTTTCTGAGGTCTTGGCTGATTTGTTTTGATTTTCCCATGAAGTCAAGCAAAGAGGCATTGAGTTTGAAGGTAGGCCTTGAAATACATCCACAGGTACACTTCCAATTGACTCAAATTATGTCAATTAGCCTGTCAGAAGCTTCCAAAACCATGACATCATTTTCTGAAATTTTCCAAGCTGTATAAAGGCACAGTCAACTTAGTGTATGTAGTCTTCTGACCCACTGGAATTGTGATACAGTGAATTATAAATGAAATAATCTGTCTGCAAACAATTGTTGGAAAAATTACTTGTGTCATGCACAAAGTAGATGTCCTAACCGACTTGCCAAAAGTATAGTTTGTTAACAATACATTTTTGGAGTGGTTGAAAAATGAGTTTTAATGACTCCAACCTAAGTATATGTAAACTTCCGACTTCAACTGTACGTAAGATGAGATTCAATTGGCACATGCACAATCGTGCTGAGTTGAGCAACACAAATGACGAAAAGGTCAGTGGATGTATTCGATAAACATTTTTCTTAAAAGTATGAATTTCTGCACCCCGTGGAAGGACCGCAGTTAATTAGCTTATATAGTATATGATAATAAAGCTTTTGTCCTATAGGCTAATTCCGTGAATTCATATTTTTGGGTCAAAATGGTTTACTTCCCAGCTAGCATTGAGGAATTGGCCCAGAAGCGGCCCTCTTCCGGGGGGTCGGAACTGATTGAATCAGCCCGGAATCGGGTGTTGGACTTGGCCCGGAATCACAATGAATGACTGCCCAGAATAGGCCCAAGTCCATCCGGCCGTTTCCGTCTACCGGAATTCAGCCGACTTTTCTGGCATCTTACCAGATTCCCTCCAGAAGCGGCCCGATGCAAATTTAAATAAATGTATACAAAATTACCCGATTTAGTCATTTTAAACATTACTATTATACATTTTATACATACAAATTTTACCCATCCACAAAAAACATTTTGTGTTGGAGGAAACACCATACACCTTTCAGCATGCATGCGCCTGGCCCGCCACAGGAGTCCCTACAGCGTGATGGGACAAGGACATCCCGGGCGCAGCCAGCAGTTTGCACCGCAATGCAGTGTCAGACTGCTGAGCTAGTTGGGAGTCTCCATCTGACAAATGTTTTAATGCTTATCAATTGCCCTGCACAAAGTATCGAAATACTACACAGGACTCAAAGAATTTCATTTAAATGTTAATTGTATTTTTTGATTACAGAAACAATGAGAAAATATGGAAAAATAAAGAATGAAATGTAACTTAATAAAGCAGCCCATGAAATAATCTGCCAGAGAGTAGCCCCAATCTGCCTGAGCCCCAAGTAATACATTTGGACCAGATTACTGACACCGGAATCAGCCCGAGCTCAATCCCCGCATCCTAGCCATAAGTAATAATGCTGAAGGCGGCCCAGACTCAGGCCACATGACGTCGGCCGAATCTGACCCCCAGCCTAGTGCCTCGACTCTCAGCCGGAATCAGCCCAGATCCGCTGTGTTAGCTGGGTTGAAGGCAAAAAAGGGATGTGACTATTGTGTTTCACAGCCTTCGACTAACCACTGTGCCACAGAGTTTTAATAAACAATGTGGAAGGAACTTTTATATGAGTGAACACCAGAAGCTACTTTTTATTGCTGACCAGCAGATGTCACTAATGTGCATTGTGTTAAAAGCTCTGAGTAATGAACCGTTTTTCAACACAATTTGGTGAAAGCGCCAAATGCTTCAGAACACCTGACATTCCCATCACTAGTTCCTACCCTCACAAGCATATTGACTCCAACTAAGATCCAGTAATATACAATCTAGCGTCCTTTTTTTCTAAGTAAATATCTAGCTAGTATCTTCAGGCATCCTCATTAGTGGTGCTTGGGTTAGCAGTTTGCTCACCCTTACCCGCCCGCAATTGCTAATAACCCATCCTCAACCGCCCAACTATATGTGATAAAGTGAAAATCTGATGCCCGCATCGGACCCAACCCGCCAATTTAGAAAATGCGCTTTAGGCTACAGTCAGAGTAGGCAGAACGATTTTTTGACAGGGGTGTAATATTTTTTTTGCCTGAAGATGTTTCGGACTATAATTTCTGACCTTTGGTAGGCTATTTGTTAGTCAACTTGTCTATAATTAGATATATGCAGCTTCTCTTCTGTCATTACGGCCAGGTGGACTGGGGACAGCAAGGAGTCATCATGTCAGGTAGTCCTGAGGCATGGTCCTAGGGCTCAGGTCCTCTGAGAGAGAGAAAGAAAGAGAGAAAGAGAGAATTAGAGAGAGCATACTTAAATTTACACAGGACACCGGATAAGACAGGAGAAATACTCCAGATATAACAGACTGACCCTAGCCCCCCGACACAAACTACTGCAGCATAAATACTGGAGGCTGAGACAGGAGGGGTCAGGAGACACTGTGGCCCCATCCGACAATACCCTCGGACAGGGCCAAACCGGAAGGATATAACCCCACGCACTTTGCCAAAGCACTGCCCCCACACCACTAGAGGGATATCTTCAACCACCAACTTACCATCCTGAGACAAGGCCGAGTATAGCCCACAAAGATCTCCGCCACGGCACAACCCAAGGGGGTGCGCCAACCCAGACAGGAAGACCACGTCAGTGACTCAACCCACTCAAGTGACGCACCCCCCCTAGGGACGGCATGGAAGAACACCAATAAGCCAGTGACTCAGCCCCTGTAATAGGGTTAGAGGCAGAGAATCCCAGTGGAGAGAGGGGAACCGGCCAGGCAGAGACAGCAAGGGCGGTTCGTTGCTCCAGAGCCTTTCCATTCACCTTCACACTCCTGGGCCAGACTACACTCAATCATAGGACCCACTGAAGAGATGAGTCTTCAGTAAAGACTTAAAGGTTGAGACCGAGTCTGCATCTCTCACATGGGTAGGCAGACCATTCCATAAAAATGGAGCTCTATAGGAGAAAGCCCTGCCTCCAGCTGTTTGCTTAGAAATTCTAGGGACAATTAGGAGGCCTGCGTCTTGTGACCGTAGCGTACGTGTAGGTATGTACGGCAGGACCAAATCGGAAAGATAGGTAGGAGCAAGCCCATGTAATGCTTTGTGGGTTAGCAGTAAAACCTTGAAATCAGCCCTTGCCTTAACAGGAAGCCAGTGGAGGGAGGCTAGCACTGGAGTAATATGATCACATTTTGGGGTTCTTGTCAGGATTCTAGCAGCCGTATTTAGCACTAACTGAAGTTTATTTTGTGCTTTATCCGGGTAGCCGGAAAGTAGAGCATTGCAGTAGTCTAACCTAGAAGTAACAAAAGCATGGATTAATTTTTCTGCATCATTTGTGGACAGAAAGTTTCTGATTTTTGCAATGTTACGTAGATGGAAAAAAGCTGTCCTTGAAACAGTCTTGATATGTTCGTCAAAAGAGAGATCAGGGTCCAGAGTAACGCCGAGGTCCTTCACAGTTTTATTTGAGACGACTGTACAACCATCAAGATTAATTGTCAGATCCAACAGGAGATCTCTTTGTTTCTTGGGACCTAGAACAAGCATCTCTGTTTTGTCCGAGTTTAAAAGTAGAAAGTTTGCAGTCATCCACTTCCTTATGTCTGAAACAGAGGCTTCTAGCGAGGGCAATTTTGGGGCTTCACCATGTTTCATTGAAATGTACAGCTGTGTGTCATCCGCATAGCAGTGATATTTAACATTATGTTTTCGAATTACATCCCCAAGAGGTAAAATATATAGTGAAAACAATAGTGGTCCTAAAACGGAACCTTGAGGAACACCGAAATTTACAGTTGATTTGTCAGAGGACAAACCATTCACAGAGACAAACTGATATCTTTCCGACAGATAACATCTAAACCAGGCCAGAACTTGTCCGTGTAGACCAATTTGGGTTTCCAATCTCTCCAAAAGAATGTGGTGATCGATGGTATCAAAAGCAGCACTAAGATCTAGGAGCACGAGGACAGATGCAGAGCCTCGGTCTGACATCATTAAAAGGTCATTTACCACCTTCACAAGTGCAGTCTCAGTGCTATGATGGGGTCTAAAACCAGACTGAAGCGTTTCGTATACATTGTTTGTCTTCAGGAAGGCAGTGAGTTGCTGCGCAACAGCTTTTTCTAAAATTTTTGAGAGGAATGGGAGATTCGATATAGGCCGATAGTTTTTTATATTTTCTGGGTCAAGGTTTGGCTTTTTCAAGATGAGGCTTTATTACTACCACTTTTAGTGAGTTTGGTACACATCCGGTGGTTAGAGAGCCGTTTATTATGTTCAACATAGGAGGGCCAAGCACAGGAAGCAGCTCTTTCAGTAGTTTAGTTAGAATAGGGTCCAGTATGCAGCTTGAAGGTTTAGAGGCCACGATTATTTTCATCATTGTGTCAAGAGATATAGTACTAAAACACTTTAGTGTCTCCCTTGATCCTAGGTCCTGGCAGAGTTGTGCAGACAAAGGACCTTTGGAGGAATACGCAGATTTAAAGAGGAGTCCGTAATTTGCTTTCTAATGATCATGATCTTTTCCTCAAAGAAGTTCATGAATTTATTACTGCTGAAGTGAAAGCCATCCTCTCTTGGGGAATGCTGCTTTTTAGTTAGCTTTGCGACAGTATCGAAAAGAAATTTCGGATTGTTCTTATTTTCCTCAATTAAGTTGGAAAAATAGGATGATCGAGCAGCAGTGAGGGCTCTTCGATACTGCACGGTACTGTCTTTCCAAGCTAGTCGAAGACTTCCAGTTTGGTGTGGCGCCATTTCCGTTCCAATTTTCTGGAAACTTGCTTCAGAGCTGGTGTATTTTCTGTATACCAGGGAGCTAGTTTCTTATGACAAATGTTTTTAGTTTTTAGGGGTGCAACTGCATCTAGGGTATTGCACAAAGTTAAATTGAGTTCCTCAGTTAGGTGGTTAACTGATTTTTGTCCTCTGATGTCCTTGGGTACATTTACATATTTTTTTTTACAATTCAGTCATTTAGCAGACGCTCTTATCCAGAGAGAATGCATACATTTCATACATTTAAAAAAAAATGTACGTACTGGTCCCCGTGGGAATCGCACCCACAACCCTGGCGTTACAAACACCATGCTCTACCAACTGAGCCACACAGGACTAGGCAGAGGGAGTCTGGAAGGGCATCAAGGAATCTTTGGGTTGTCTGAGAATTTATACCACGACTTCTGATGCTCCTTGGTTGGGGTCTGAGCAGATTATTCGTTGCGATTGCAAACGTAATAAAATGGTGGTTCGATAGTCCAGGATTATGAAGATTATCATTAAGATCCACAACATTTATTCCACGGGACAAAACTAGGTCCAGAGACATGTTGGACAAAACCCACTGAGTCGATGATGGCTCCGAAAGCCTTTTGGAGTGGGTCTGTGGACTTTTCCATGTGAATACTAAAGTCAACAAAAATGTGAATATTATCTGCTGTGACTACAATGTCCGATAGGAATTCAAGGAACTCAGTGAGGAATGCTGTATATGGCCCAGGAGGCCTGTAAACAGTAGCTATAAAAAAGTGATTGAGTAGGCTGCATAGATTTCATGACTAGAAGCTCAAAAGACGAAAACGTCTGGTTTTTTTTTGTAAATTGAAATTTGCTATCGTAAATGTTAGCAACACCTCCGCCTTTGCGGGATGCACGGGGGATATGGTCACTAGTGTAACCAGGAGGTGAGGCCTCATTTAACACAGTAAATTCATCAGGCTTAAGCCAGTCAGGCCAATCACATCAAGATTATGATCAGTGATTAGTTCATTGACTATAACTGCCTTTGAAATGAGGGATATAACATTAAGTAGCCTTACTTTGAGATGTGAGGTATCACAATCTCTTTCAGTAATGGCAGGAATGGAGGAGGTCTTTATTCCAGTGAGATTGCTAAGGCGAACACCGCCATGTTTAGTTTTGACCAACCTAGGTCGAGGCACAGACACGGTCTCAATGGGGATAGCTGAGCTGACTACACTGACTGTGCTAGTGGCAGACTCCACTAAGCTGGCAGGCTGGGTAACAGCCTGCTGCCTGGCCTGCACCCTATTTCATTGTGGAGCTAGGGGAGTTAGAGCCCTGTCTATGTTCGTAGATAAGATGAGAGCACCCCTCCAGCTAGGATGGAGTCCGTCACTCCTCAACAGGCCAGGCTTGGTCCTCTTTGTGGGTGAGTCCCAGAAAGAGGGCCAATTATCTACAAATTCTATCTTTTGGGAGGGGCAGAAAACAGTTTTCAACCAGCGATTGAGTTGTGAGACTCTGCTGTAGAGCTCATCACTCCCCTTAACTGGGAGGGGGCCAGAGACAATTACTCGATGCCGACATCTTTCTAGCTGATTTACACGCTGAAGCTATGTTGCGCTTGGTGACCTCTGACTGTTTCATCCTAACATCGTTGGTGCCGACGTGGATAACAATATCTCTATACTCTCTACAATCGCCAGTTTTAGCTTTAGCCAGCACCATCTTCAGATTAGCCTTAACGTCGGTAGCCCTGCCCCCTGGTAAACAGTGTATGATTGCTGGATGATTCGTTTTAAGTCTAATACTGCGGGTAATGGAGTCGCCAATGACTAGGGTTTTCAATTTGTCAGAGCTAACGATGGGAGGCTTCGGCGTCTCAGACCCCGGAACGGGAGGAGTAGAGACCAGAGAAGGCTCGGCCTCTGACTCCGACTCGCTGCTTAATGGGGAGAACCGGTTAAAAGTTTCTGTCGGCTGAATGAGCGACACCGGTTGAGCATTCCTACAGCATTTCCCTCCAGAAGCCATGAGAAAGTCGTCCGGCTGCGGGGACCGTGCGAGGGGGTTTATACTAACGTTACTATCTGTACTTACTGGTGGCACAGACGCTGTTACATCTTTTCCTACACTGAAATTGCCCTTGCCTAACGATTGCGTCTGAAGCTGGGCTTGCAGCACAGCTATCCTCGCCGTAAGGCAATCGTTCTCCTGTAAATTATGAGTACAGCGACTGCAATTAGAAGGCATCATGTTAATGTTACTTAGCTTTGGCTGTTGGAAGTCCTGACGAACCATGTCCAGATAAAACGTCCGGAGTGAAAAAGTTGAATGAAAAAAAGTTGAGTGAGGGAAAAACAAAAAATATAAACAGTAATTAAAAATTAAAAACCGTGAAGTTGTCAGGTAGCAAAGTAAGGTTGGCAACAAAATCGCACAGCTTCTGCACTACTCTGACTCTAGCCACTTCAACCAGCCTCTCACACAGGACACTTCTGATCAACAGCAACATGGGCACCCCTGCAGTTAATGCACACAACTTTATCCACCTTAACTACACAGTCCTCTGTCCCATGCCCTTCTGCACACTTCCCACGTTTTGGAATCTCCTTCCTACACATTGCTGGGACATGGCCATAAATATTACACCTGAAACAACACAGTGGATTCGGCACAAACTTTGTCAGGTAAAGACTGACTCAAAACTCAAAAAGGACTGACAGTGAATCCTCTGTTTTACCACTCTCCCCACCGGGTCTGCGACGCGCCAAGCGATGGGTGTCACAAACACCAGGAATCTTAAACTTAAATTGCTCCATCGCCACACTTAATGCTACCCCAGAAATCATTCCTTTCAATTGTGCCCTGTTCCTAAGAGCAAAGTAAGAAACAAATCTTGACCCAAGTTGCATGAGAAGGAGCACCCCCCTCCCTCTGATCAGAAGAGACACAAACAAATATCAAAAGTCCACTACAGGTTACCTTCACTGATTCAACTGAACCCAACTTTCTTACCCAGCTTTTCTCTCATTAAATTAAACTCCCACATTGTCCTTTTTGCCTCTGTGGATGACATTAACTTTTTCTGCCCGTTCCCTAAAGCATTTGCCGATTGGCATGTAGGCTTTTTGGTGCGAGTACAGTTAGGCCATAAAGCCTAAGCACTAATGCTAGACAGCCTAAAATAATGAAGAAAAACCTCAATGTAGCCTATAGATATAAATTCCACAAGAATTAGACATTGATGGACTTTGTTCTCTCTTTATTCAACCCGCCCGCCCTTCATCCAACAAAATATTTAAAGGGATACTTCTGGATTTCGTATCTACTTCGCCAGAAAAACTTGTGCATACCATAATTGTCTATGTGTCCAGTGTGAAGGAAGTTAGAGGAAGTTTCGCGAGCTAATGCTAATTAGCGTTAGCGTAATGACTTAGTCTGTGGGTATCTACAGCATGGTAGCAGATACCCATAGTCAGTGCCTAACGCTAGTTAGCATAGAGCCCCACTGTGGAGGTGTCATAAAACCTAGCTGTCAAACAGGGAAATGGTCCCCATCATACATTTTATTCCATACAGGATTTTATAAACACCTAAAATAAGGGATGTGTTTCATTTAGGCTTACCATGGTGTGACGTTTATAGAACCATGTAAATCTCTCGGACAAAGCGACTTTTATCAATATATTTGGCTCCATTTACGCTCTGATTCAAAAATGATAATTAGCATCAAAGGAGACATCGTGCAAAACTAGAAATCCCTGCAAGCTACTGCCATGATCTCAAGCTGACACTTTTGCTAAAAGGTATTGTGACAATTTAAAACCTGCACAAGACAGTTCTCAGAATTGTCAATTGAAATAAATTTTGCCAATTTATTGTTACATTTAGCTAAAATTAGAGTTAATCCAGAGATTCTTACCTTCGCCTCAATTCGTCAGTCTCGCCCAGAGCATCATGGCATTTGTAGTTCTTTATGAAAGCCACATTAGCAGCTAATTAGCGTTTCATTTTGGGGGGTAAATACAGGTGAATATATTGATAAAAGTCACCTTCTCCTAGAGAGATTTACACGGTTATCAAAACGACACACCAGGGTATGCCTACATGAAAAACGGCCATTATCTTAAGTGTTTCTAAAATCCCCCATGGAAAAATGTATGGTGGAAAAACGATCGGAACCATTTCCCTGTTTGACTGCTAGGTTTTATAGGTATTATGACTCATACTGTGGTATTCTATCGGCTCGCAAAATTACCTTCCTTTGTGCTGTACATGGAGACATACAAATGGTATCCACGAGTTCATCTGAATCAGGTAAAGTAGATAAAGTATCCCTTTGATGACCGACCTACAGGGTTGAGTAAATCAGCGCATCACTAATCCTCATATCTGAGATCATCATACAGGGCACTTGTTACATCGCAATATGCGATGTACGGCAACATAGCTAATATACTTTGCTGTTTGATTTGTTCGCTTGCAAATTACATTAGAACAGTAGGCCTCATTGATTTCGCGTTTACGTGCGTTCTTTTTGGTCCTTACTGCTATCCGTAGCAAAAGTTGCGGAAGAGTACAGGGGGGAAATGGCTACAAAGACAAACGACATCGATTTAGCATTGGAGTTGAGCTCTACTTCTAAAGAAGAGGTAAGAAGTATATACTCATATAAATCCACGAAAGATGAAAGACCATACATGAATACGGAAGTATTAGTTATTCTAAGTTGTGTTTTAGCCAGGCTAGCAAAGTTATTTATCGCGCTTCTCAAATGCAAGAAGTGGCACACATGGAGGAGAGCGCATTTGTAGCTAAACACTAGCCATGTAGCAAGGGGTTAGTTGCCGTTTCGCCTCGACGTAACTAGCTAGTTACTGGGTAGTTAGTTAGATTGCTAGATAGTCCGTTGGTCAGTAAAATGTTAATGTTTTATTGTTGGGTAAAAATAAAATCGCTAGCAGCAGCTAACTAGTTTCATATCGATGTTAGCTAGCTAGCTACGCCACATAAAAACAAAAACATGATAACGGAAACATGGAACAATGGTGTACATTTCAGTCCAAACCTCTTGTTCAACATTGTCAGTGTGTCGCCCGCTACTAGGGTTTTGTTAGCTAGCTATGTTTGTGTACACATTGATTGACAGAAAACATGGCAGTGTCTAACGTTAGCTATCTGCAGACGGGTGTCTCCCCTATGTTCATAGTTAGATTCCCAGCAGCTTGGCAGTTTGTCATTGAATGTTAGAGGCACAGTCTAATTTCATGACGCGTTTCATTTATGCAGTGGAAAGCATCTGGCAGCAAAGCGTAGCCGTGGGTTGTTGCTTTTAGTTGCCTTTTTCTTTCCTACCCAGCTCCCTATCCATCTCCATCAGGGACTGGTTCAGCCCAGTGAGACTCGCCTCAGCAACACACGAGGGATGAGCTCAGACAGGCATAGGCCTGCTGATAGAGCACATTGCATTTGGATTGAAGCTGAGCTAGAGGCAGCATGGTTGGAAAATGGAAAAATGACCACTTCCTTTGAGATGTCTTGTACTGTTGTGGTTGCAGACACAGGCGTTGCTGGTGCATATAGGCTAATTGCAGGCATAATTTAGCTTCCTTCAGGTTTATTATAACCTGTGTTTATATAACCTCTACACTACGGCCTCTGATTTCAGTTTCCTTCCAGCAGTGGCAGCCAGAGCACATTGGCCCAGTGGCCTACAACATGATGTCAGTAATGATATTAATTTGCCTGCTGTTATGCATTTTAATGTCTCTGCTCAAGGAGGGGTTTGTTGTTCTGTGAGCAGCTTGCATTACCATTTGTTTCCAGGCCCTTTGCTTTCATAAAACATAACATCAAACTTCAGTTCAGATATCCATGTAGTCTAAACCAGCTGTGTCCTCTGTACGTCCTCCAGCATTCCAGGTCTAGTGGCATGGGTCAGCCCCGCGGGAGCAGGAGCCCGTCAGAGGAAGGAGAAAGGGAGAATGATGTGGCACAGCAGAGGAGCAGCAGTGAGTGGAAATGACTTTTTGCTCAGCTTAACAAAGGTTTTGTTACCTGAAGATAAATTGTAATTGTAATCTATGTAATAGGCCTAGATAAACATCTAAAAAGCTACCTTTTGTTTTAAAACGTGTGATGAAATCTTATCACTTACAAAATAAACCCTTGACTGGTGGTATAAAATGAACAACTAGGCTATCTACGATCAGATTCTGTTTAGAAGAACCCATATATTTTTTGCGCCGGCCTTGTTGAACCTTGGATCCTGCTATCTCCCATCTGTTGTTTATCTGATCAAACACTCCAGGTCTCCGTGGTTTCTCATCCTCATCACTGACAGACAGTTATAGCCTAGTTTTAGCCTCTTATTGTCCAGATAATGCTTTCAATCATCCCTTCTGTTAAGCTGTTGCAAATCCTTCCTCTGCTCTGAGAGAGAGGAGAGTGAGGGATGAGAGAGAGAGGGCAGAGCAGCACAAGCCGCCCTCAACCCAAGGGCATTTGAAAATTGTCAGAGCACAGAATGTGCTGTCTGCTGCTGATAGTCCCTTAACAAGTTCCTCTGTAACACCCAGGGCTTTCTATTCCAAATGCCACCCTATTCACTATTCAGTGCACTAATTCTGACCAGGGCTCATGGTGCTCTGGGCAAAAGTAGGGTTAGAGAATAGGGTTAGAGCTGTTGCATTTCCCCCCACAGAAGTCCAGTAGCGAATTATGCTATTTGTGTTCTTGCACAAAGGGAAAGAGGAACATTCTTACTCTCTTTTGGTTACAAATGGCTTCATCAATAACTTAATCGATGACGTCGTCCCCACAGTGACCATACATATGTACCCCAACCAGAAGCCATGGATTAAAGGCAACATCCACACTGAGCTAAAGGGTAGAGCTGCCGCTTTCAAGGAGCGGGACTCTAACCTGGACGCTTATAAGAAATCCTGCTATGCCCTCCGATGAACCATCACACAGGCAAAGCATAATTACAGGACGAGCCGATGTGAGTAAGACCTTTGAACAGGTCTTGGCTGTAATGGTGTTGATGGCTCACATCAACACCATTATCCCAGAAACCCTAGACCACTCCAATCTGCATGCCGCCCCAACAGATTCACAGATGATGCAATCTCTATTGCACTCCACACTGCCCTTTCCCACCTGGACAAAAGGAACACCTAAGTACGAATGCTATTCATTGACTACAGCTCAGCATTCAACACCATAGTGCCCTCAAAGCTCATCACAAAGCTAAGAACCCTGGGACTAAACACCTCCCTCTGCAACTGGATCCTGGACTTCCTGACGGGCCACCCCCAAGTGGTAAGGGTAGGTAACAACACATCTGCCACGCTGATCCTCAGCACAGGGGCCCCTCTGGTGCATGCTGTCACCTCCTGTACTCCCTGTTCACTGATGACGGCATGGCCAAGCACGACTCCACTGTCATTGTTTGCCGACGACTCAACAGTGTTAGGCCTGATCACCGACAACGATGAGACAGCCTATAGGGAGGAGGTCAGAGACCTGGTAGTGTGGTTCCAGGATAACAACCTCTACAGCTGCACCATCGAGGACATCCTGACTGGTTGCA
>NC_138315.1:27720000-27982500 GCF_965601325.2 Salmo salar | reverse complement strand
GGGTTGAGGGGAGCTGAAGCTTGGGACTAAAAATAACAAAAAACAAGCTCACTAATGTTAAAATATACTGTGTCTGTAAAATGTATGTAGGTTTAGAATCTTTTTTGAAACGGCACAGCTGAAAATATGTCAAATCAAAACTGAATGGTGTTCAGAGATGGATGGAAGGGGTTGAGGGGAGCTGAAGGATGGGATTAAAAACAAACAATAGATAACTCATGTAAAATATGTGTCCATGAAATGTATATAGTATGTATAAGCTGGGAGTAGAAGTCTAAGTGTTGTTGTCCATTAGGGGAGGGTTAGTTGGGGGAAGATAATGGAAAATATGTTTAAAGTAATATATTTATAAAGTAAAATATATTTGGGGGATTGGAAATGATGCAGGCAATTACATTGATGGAAGCCACAATCTATTTGCAATGTTAAAGCTGATCCACCCCGTTAAATAAAAAATAAACAAGCGCAAAGAAGCTAAGACATACAGTGCATTCGGAAAGTATTCAGACCCCTTCTCTTTTTCCACATTTTCTAACTTATTCTAAAATGGATGACAAAAATATTTTTAAATCCTCAACAATCTACACACACTACCCCATAATGACAAAGCGAAAAGAGGTTTTCAGAAATGTTTGCAAATGTATACAAAATAAAAACAGATGCCTTATTTACATAAGTATTCAGACCCTTTGCTATGAGACTCAAAAATTATTTCTGGTGCATCCTGTTTCCATTGATCATCCTTGAGATGTTTCTACAACTTGATAAGAGTCCACCTGTGGTAAATTCAATTGAATGGACATGATTTGGAAAATCACACACCTGTCTATATGAGGTCCCACAGTTGACAATGTATGTCAGAACAAAAACCAAGCCATGAGCTGGCCGTCCAGCCAAACAGAGCAATCGGGATAAGGGCCCAGGGAGGTGACCAAGAACCCGATGGTCACTCTGACAGGGTTCCAGAGTTCCTCTGTGGAGATGGGGGAACCTTCCAGAAGGACAACCATCTCTGGAGCACTCCACCAATCGGGCCTTTATGGTAGAGTGGCCAGATAGAAGCCACTCCTCAGTAAAAGGCACATGACAGCCCAGTTGGACTTTGCCAAAAGGCACCTAAAGGACTCTCAGAATATTACAAACAAGATTCTCTGGTTTGATAAACCTCTCTGGGCCAGTGGGACGTCAGCGTCCCACTCTATTCAACAGCCAGTGGAATCGCATGGCGCGAAATACAAATACCTCACAAATGCTATAACTTCAATTTCTCAAACATATGACTATTTTACACCATTTGAAAGATAACTCTCCTTTATCTAACCACATTGTCCGATTTCAAAAAGGCTTTACAGCGAAAGCAAAACATTAGATTATGTCAGGAGAGTACCCAGCCAGAAATAATCACACACCCATTTTTCAAGCAAGCATATATGTCACAAAAACCAAAACCACAGCTAAATGCAGCACTAACCTTTGATGATCTTCATCAGATGACACTCCTAGGAAATTATGTTATACAATACATGCATGTTTTGTTCAATCAAGTTCATATTTATATCAAAAACCAGCTTTTTACATTAGCATGTGATGTTCAGAACTAGCATACCCCCCGCAAACTTCCGGTGAATTTACTAAATTACCCACGATTAACGTTGACAAAAAACATAACAATTATTTAAAGAATTATAGATACAGGACTCCTTTATGATATCGCGGTGTCAGATTTTAAAAAAGCTTTTCGGTGAAAGCACAATTTGCAATATTCTGAGTAGATAGCCCGGCCATCACGGCTAGCTAATTTGACACCCACCAAGTTTGGCCCTCACCAAACTCAGATTTACTATAAGAAAAATTGGATTACCTTTGCTGTTCTTCGTCAGAATGCACTCCCAGGACTTCTACTTCAACAACAAATGTTGTTTTGGTTCGAAATAATCCATAGTTATATCCAAATATCCTCCGTTTTGTTCGTGCGTTCAAGTCACTATCCGAAGGGGGCCGCGCCGACGCACTTCGTGACAAAAAAATTCTAAACATTCCATTACCGTACTGTAAAGCATGTCAAACGCTGTTTAAAATAAATGTTTATGCTATTTTTCTCGTAAAATAGCGATAATATACCAACCGAGCCACGTTGTTTTCGTTCAAAACACTGAAAGAAAAACATGGAGTCGTCTTGTGCATGCGCGCTCCAGTGTCATTGCTCCCAGAAGGACCACTAACAAAAACCCTTGCTGTTTTTCTCCCAGAGACCCCAGAGCTTTCGTTCAACTTTCTGGCGCCTTCTGAGAACCAATGAAAGCCTTAGAAAATGTCACGTTACAGCAGAGATGCTGTATTTTTGATAGAGATGCCCTAAAAGGCATTTTTATTCTTCAGTTGTGAACTGATCAATGCCCTCGTCTCCCTCACAATAATGGGTGCTACATCAAAGTCCTCTTTGGGCTGGTTTTAATTTTCCACTTACTCTATGGAATCTTCTCAGGTTTTGGCCTGCCATATGAGTTCTGTTATACTCAGACACCATTCAAACAGTTTTAGAAACTTTAGAGTGTTTTCTATCCAAATATACTAATTATATGCATATTCTTGTTTCTGGAAAAGAGTAGTAACCAGTTTAAATCGTACGTTTTTTATCCGGCCGTGAAAATACTGCCCCCTAGCCCCAACAGGTTAAAAACCAAGATTGAACTCTTAGGCCTGAATGCCAGCCGTCACTTCTGGAGGAAACTGCCGGGATGTTTTTCAGCGGCAGGGACTGGGAGACTCGTCAGGGTCGAGCGAAGATGAACAGAGCAAAGTACAGAGATCCTTGATTAAAAACCTGCTCCAGACTGGGGTGAAAGTTCACCTTCCAACAGGACAATGATCCTAAACAACACAGCAGTGGCTTCGGGACATATCTCTGAATGTCCTTGAGTGGCCCAGCCAGAGCTCGGACATGAACCCGATCGAACATCTCTGGAGAGACCTGAAAAAAGCTGTGGAGCGACGCTCCCCATCCAACCTGACAGAGCTTGAGAGGATCTGCAGAGAAGAATGGGAGAAACTCCCCAAATACAGGTGTGCAAAGATTGTAGTGTCATAACCAAGAAGACTCGAGGCTGTTATCGCTGCCAAAGGTGCTTCAACAAAGTACTGAGTAAAGGTTCTGAATACTTGTGATATTCCAGGTATTTATTTGTAATTTGCAACAATTTCTAAACCTGTTTTGCTTTGTCATTAGGGGCGAATTGTGTGTAGATTGATGAAGGGGGAAAAAACAATTTAATCAATTTTAGAATAAGGCTGTAACGTAATAAAATGTGTAAAAATTCAACGGTCTGAGTACTTTCAGAAAGCACTGTATGACTTTGTCTCCAAGAAAAAACAATGTCATTTTGGACTTAGACAACATTCCACCTTGTCCTACAATATCACGTAGAACTGCGTAGTAAAAGCCACTTATTAACCAAACTTTGTTTTTTTCTGCAGTGAAAGCTACAGAGGGGGCAGATAGCCCTGCAGCCAGTCCTGGACCCGACGATCCCAGAGCAGCCAGCCCCAGCTCAGAGGCCCCCATAGTTCTAGGCAGTCCTGGAGTGGCCAGTCCAGGAGTAGCCAGCTCCAGAGCCACCAGGGGTAGTAGGGCCCCATCCAGTGCCAGTGTCAGTCAGGAGGAAGATGAGTCCAGCGGCTCTGACGATGGGAGCAGTGATGAGGCAGTAGGCCGCAGGATGAAGAGCAGTGTGGCACAGATCATGGTGAGTGACTGACGCAGCCACATTCGTGGCCCATTTGCCAGACACAGTTTGGAAAGTAATCCTTCACCCCCAAAATACTTTCTGTTAGGGCTGGGCGTTATGGCCAATATATTGTATCACTGTATAAAAAAACAACTATTTTATGTTTTTGAAAAATAGAAGTTCTAAAATTGCCCTATGAGTAGTGTGTTACCCTGTTGTGGCAACACATACATTCTAAGTGGTTTCTTTCTCTATTCTGATTGTGTTATGCTTTCAACCCCAAAATATTTTCATAGATTTCTGCATTTCCTGTGCTCATTTGAGATCATTTCCACACTGCCACTTTGTTCACCCATATCATACAGCCAAATCTAGGCCTTATTTTTTGCCAAATGTTGCAATTGTGATTTGACTTGTGATTTAGAACCAACCACTTAAGTTAACTTTTGGAATCATGGCAATATAATGAATATTCTAATTCTATAGTTAGAATATAATAGTTGGTACTTTGAATACAGTGTTTGACATGACAACGAATGAAAATGCCAGGCAGGAGTTAATGTGACTGTGTAGGAACCAAAGTGTTAAATGTGTCCTAGAGGACAGTATAATCCATATAAAATATGGTCCTTGAGTGACGGGGCGGGTTCTAGGTCTGTGTGGAAAGCGAGAGAGATGACTGAAGTAGCAAAGTAAACTATGGACGTTACACATGGGGTCGGCATATCACATTTAACAAACATTCAAATACCATTATAGAAGGTTAAGTAAAAACCCAAACCGGTCCGTGCGTCACTACCGGTATATCGTGAAATACGATATACTGCCCAGCCCTACTGTCAGTGGAGATTTTTTATTGGCCATGCTTTTTAGTTGAGGACTAGGTTTCGTCTGTGTCTGACTGTCCGAGAAACAAACCCTCAACTGATATTCGTACATACTGTTAACGTTATGCGATTACAAAAGTTTGCAATGTGGTAATGTTGGTCGACACTGACCAGATGGGGGATTTTGACGTTGTATGTTCCAGCGTGGTCCAGATGACCAGAGTGCGAACAGAGGCAGGAGCCCCACCCCAGATGACATGTGAGTGACTATCTCTTAACCTGCAGATAAGAGCTAAAGGTCATCCCTTACTCTCCAGGCCTTCCCTCCTGATTCCGGGAATCCTTCAACTGGTATTTATGAAGAACCTGGTAACGTTGGGAAAGTCTCTGTAATTTTGCAACCCTACATCTGTTTCTCGTTGTTCCAGGGATGGTGATCGCCGCAGTTCCCGCTCTAGGTCCCGTTCCAGAAGTCGGGAGAGGGACCGGCGCCACGGTGGAGGAGGTTATGGCAGGTACGGAAACAGAACACGGCACAGTTTGGCTGCTTCCACTTGAGGTTTCCTTCTGGGGAGGTATTTCCTTGCCACTTCTGCTTGTTCTTTGGGGCCTAAGTTACTGTGAAGCACTTTGTGATGAATGTAAAAAGGGCTTTCTAAATATGATTGTTCTGTATCATGTTTACAGCTAATTTAGGGTAGGCCACATTTAGACTTGCCCTAGCTCCATTCTTAAAAAGATCTCCAAAGTACTGATATATTGACCTGCCTATGCCTCAACCACAGGTCAAGGGAGGATGATCGTAACAGGGACCGATACTATGAGCGCCAGTTGAGTCGTGACAGAGAGGCTGAGTTCAGGAGGAGAGGCCGGTCGCCCTCCCCAGCCCAGAAAGACCCTGCTGCAGAGGAACCACCAGTGAAGAAGAAGAAGGAGGAACTGGACCCTATCCTGACCAGGACTGGTGGAGCTTACATCCCCCCGGCCAAACTGCGCATGATGCAGGCCCAGATCACTGACAAGAGCAGGTGAGTTAAGCTGTTGTCTGAAAACATAGAAATATAATTATTAGAATGGACATTCCCATTTAGATTGCTGTGGTCTGAGGGGCTTTATCCATTCTATGGATTCTATATCTGCCTGTTATCACAGAACAAATACTCATGGATGGTGAAGTCAAACTCAAGACTACAATCAAATAATGAAACATTATCATATTTCTAATATAAAAGAATGCCCTAAATGAAGTGATTCTAAGATGCTGTCTAGTAAGTTGATGGCCACACAATAGATAATCATTTTTGGTCTGGTGGGAGCTAGGTGTTGAAGCTAGAGGCTAAAATGAACAGCTGATTCTCTAAGAGCGGCGTGAATATCTATGTTTCTGTCTGAAATGGCACCCTAATCCCTATGTAGTGCTATATAGGGAATCCCTGCATTGTACTATATGGACTTGGATGCTATTTCGGACATAGACTATCTGTAGTTCAAGGTGTTTTCACAGTCACCTTCCTGTCATTTCTTGGAATAGCATTTTGGCGCCTTGAGTCCGAGTACCCTGAGACGAGGTTCTGCGTCCCAAATAGCACCCAACTCCCTATGTAGTGTACTACTTTTCATCAGAGTGCCTTGGGCCCTGGTCAGGAGTAGGGTGCTATTTGGGACACAGAAAAGGTGGCGACGATAATGAAGTAGTGATTGGTTCAATGAGATCTTCTGGAGCAGAGCAGGGCAACGAAGGAGTTAGCCTGGCCTGCTATCCTTCTTTCCTCACAGAGCCTTCAAGCACATACATACACTCAGCACGTGCACACACACACACACACACACACACACACACACACACACACACACACACACACACACACACACACACACACACACACACACCCACGTCCACACAGGTACACTCTGAGCCTACTCTAGGGTCCCTGAATAAAGCATCACATCAATATATATATATCACACACAGTTGAAGTCAGAAGTTTACATACACTTAGGTTGGAGTCATTAAAACTCGTTTTTCAACCACTCCACAAATGTCTTGTTAACAAACTATGGTTTTGGCAAGTCGTTTAGGACATCTACTTTGTGCATGACACAAGTAATTTTTCCAACAATTGTTTACAGATTATTTAACTTATAATTTACTGTATCACAATTTCAGTGGGTCAGAAGTTTACATACACCAAGTTGACTGTGCCTTTAAACAGCTTGGACAATTCCAGACAATTATGTCATGGCTTTAGAAGCTTCTGATAGGCTAATTGACATAATTTGAGTCAATTGGAGGTGTACCTGTGGATGTATTTCATTGCCTACCTTCAAACTCAGTGCCTCTTTGCTTGACATCATGGGAAAATCAAAACAAATCAGCCAAGACCTCAGAAAAAGAATTGTAGACCTCCACAAGTCTGGTTCATCCTTGGGAGCAATTTCCAGATGCCTGAAGGTACCACGTTCATCTGTACAAACAATAGTATGCAAATATAAACACCATGGGACCACGCAGCCGCCATACCGCTCAGGAAGGAGACGTGTTCTGTCTCCTAGAATGAGCGTACTTTGGTGCGGAAAGTGCAAATCAATCCCAGAACAACAGCAAAGGACCTTGTGAAGATGCTGGAGGAAACGGGTACAAAAGTATCTATATCCACAGTAAAACGAGTCCTATATCGACATAACCTGAAAGGCCGCTCAGCAAGGAAGAAGCCACTGCTCCAAAAAAGCCAGACTACGGTTTGCAACTGCACATGGGGACAAAGATCGTACTTTTAGGAAAAATGTTCTCTGGTCTGATGAAACAAAAATAGAACTGTTTGGCCATAATGACCACCGTTATGTTTGGAGGTAAAAGGGGGAGGCTTGCAAGCCTGAAGAACACCATCCCAAACGTGAAGCACGGAGGTGGCAGCATCATGTTGTGGGGGTGCTTTGCTGCAGGAGGGACTGGTGCACTTCACAAAATAGATGGCATCATGAGGAAGAAAATTATGTGGATAAAGCTTGGTCGCAAATGGGTCTTCCAAATGGACAATGACCCCAAGCATACTTCCAAAGTTGTGGCAAAATGGCTTAAGGATTACAAAGTCAAGGTATCCTGTGTGGCTCGCTTGGTAGAGCATGGCACTTGCAATGCCAGGGTTGTGGGTTCGATTCCCATGGGGGACCAGTATGGAAAAATGTATGCACTCACTACTGTAAGTCGCTCTGGATAAGAGCGTCTGCGAAATGACTAAAATGTAAATGTATGGAGTGGCCATCGCAAAGCCCTGACCTCAGCCCTATAGAACATTTTTGGGCAGAACTAAAAAAGCGTGTGCGAGCAACGAGGCATACAAACCTGACTCAGTTACACCAGCTCTGTAAGAAGGAATGGGCCAAAATTCACCCAACTTATTGTGGGAAGCTTGTTGAAGGCTACCCAAAACGTTTTACCGAAGTTAAACATTTTAAAGGCAATGCTACGAAATACTAATTGAGTGTATTTCAACTTCTGACCCACTGGGAATGTGATGAAAGAAATAAAAGCTGAAATAAGTCATTCTCTCTACTATTATTCTGACATTTCACATTCTTAAAATATAGTGGTGATCCTAACTGACCTAAAACAGGGAATTTTTACTAGGATTAAATGTCAGTAATTGTGAAACTGTGTTTTAAATGTATTTGGCTAAGGTGTATGTAAACTTCCGACTTCAACATTATTTATTTATCGGTGGAACTGGGAAAAGCAGTTATGTCTATTAACCAGGCTGAAGGTGTTATAAATTAGATAATTGTTTTGCGGTAGTCTTGTGTAGGTACTGACATTTTAGGAAGTATTGCTTTGGAAAGGAATTTGAAATATGTTCTGCTTTGTGGAAAGTGTGTTGTAGAAATGCACTGTTAGCATGTACTGTTATTATTACTTGGTTGCACACATCCCTGCTGCACTCACCATTCTGAAATGAGCTGAGTCAACTCAGCATGCAGCTGTAAGGCTGCGTTACTCTATAACTGCCTTTTGACTGCTGTTGTAAAAATGGCTATATGAATACATTTGATTGATAAGGATTTTTCTCCTGTTTCCAGTCTGGCGTACCAGCGTATGAGCTGGGAGGCTCTGAAGAAGTCCATCAACGGTCTGATCAACAAGGTGAATGTGTCCAACATCGCCATGATCATTCAGGAACTGCTGCAGGAAAACATTGTTAGGGGCAGGTAATGGCTCCAGCTTGATTTATCAATCAATTGTATTACTTTTTAGCTTTGAGACATGGATTATTTTGGTTAAGTCATTTTTAAGTGCAGATCATTAATGTGTGTTTGTCTGGCCGTCCGTCTCTGTCTGTCTGTATGTCTGTCTCGTATCCATGTCTGTCGGTCCATGTCCATTCTCCAGAGGTCTCCTGGCCAGGTCCACCCTGCAGGCCCAGAGTGCTTCGGCCACCTTCACCCACGTCTATGCTGCTGTGGTAGCCATCATCAACTCTAAGTTCCCTCAGATAGGAGAGCTCATCCTCAAGAGACTCATCCTTAACTTCCGCAAGGGCTACCGGAGGAACGACAAGGTGACTAGCTGCTGCCTTGTTTAGTTTTGACATCATAACCATGTGATGGAAAGACACAGTGACTGCTTCAGCTACTTCAGTCACTCCTGCCTCATTTATACATATAACGTTGATACATATTATGGAGAAGTTCAGAGCTCAGCTGTTTAACTCTTTCTAATACATTTTGTATTCTTTTTTTTTCAGGCACAATGTCTCACGGCATCAAAGTTTGTTGCTCACCTCGTCAATCAGAATGTGGCCCATGAGGTCTTGTGTCTGGAGATATTGACTCTGCTCCTGGAGAGACCTACAGACGACAGCGTGGAGGTGTCCATCAGCTTCCTCAAGGAGTGTGGCCTCAAACTCACGGAGGTTTCCCCTAGGGGCATCAATGGTACATAGCTATACACTGAGGTCTCCCCTAGGGGCATTAATGGTCCATGGCTATGCAGAACACGTCCGCTCTTACAGTTTGACCAGGCTTGTGAAAAGGAAGCATTAGTTCCATCACAGCTACAGAATCCTTTTAGCACTCCCATCACAGCTCATTCAGAGAAATCAAGGGATTTCTTTATTTCTCTGGTGTTCTTATGTCCCATTTCGCTTGTTATCTAATTCAAACACTGTCTCTTCTGTTTTCAGCCATTTTCGAGCGGCTGCGCAACATCCTTCACGAGTCAGAGATTGACAAGCGGGTGCAGTACATGATCGAAGTGATGTTTGCTATCAGGAAGGATGGGTTTAAGGACCACCCTATCGTCCCAGAGGGGCTGGACCTGGTGGAGGAAGAAGATCAGTTCACACACATGCTGCCCCTAGAGGACGACTACAACCAAGAAGATATACTCAGTAAGATGCTACAGATTATGTTTATTAGGTACACCCATCTAGTACCGGGTCGGACCCCCTTTGCCACCAGAACAGCCTGAATTCTTCGGGGCATCGATTCTACAAGGTGTGGCGCTCAAACGTTGCTCAATTGATATCAAGGGACCTATCGTGAGCCAGGAAACCTTCCCCACACCATCGCCACCAGCCTGTACCGTTGACACCAGGCATCATGGGGCCATGGACTCGTGCTGCTTACTCCAAATCCTTACTCTGCCATCAGCATGACGCAACAGGAACTGGGATTTGTCTGACTAGGCAATGTTTATCCACTTCTCAATTGTCCAGTGTTGGTGATGGCGTGCCCACTGGAGCCACTTCTTGTTTTTAGCCGATAGGAGTGGAACCTGGTATGGTCGTCTGCTACAATAGCCCATCTGTAACAAGGACCGACAAGTTGTGCGTTCCAAGATGCCATTCTGCACACATTGTTGTACTGTGCCGTTATTTGTGGCCCGCCTCTTACCTTGCATTATTCTTGCCATTCTCCTTCGACCTCTCATCAACGAGCTGTTTTTGGCCACAGCACTGCTGCTGACTGGATGTTTTTTTGTTTCTCACCATTGTCGTGCGTGAAAAGCCCAGGAGGCCAGACGTTTCTGAGATACTAGACGATCACTTGGCACTTGTTTTTAATCGAGCAGTAACTGAATGCCTTGATGCCTGCCTGCCTGCTTTATATAGCAGGCCACGTGACTCACTGTCTGTGGGAGAGAACCATTTTTGTGAACGGCGTCGTGTACCAAATAAACTGGCTACAGAGTGGCCCTGTGTATAGAATATATATATTTATTTTTTATTTATTTAACCTTCATTTAACTAGGCACGTCAGTTAAGAATGACGGCCTACACCGGCCAAACCCGGACGACGCTGGGCCAATTGTGGGCTGCCCAATGGGTTTCGCAATCACGGCCGGTCGTGATAGAGCTTGGATACGAACCAGGGTGTCGGTAGTGACACCTCTAGCACTGAGATGCATTGCCTTAGGCTGCTGCGCCACTCCAGAGCCTCTAGTAGAGAGTCCCTAGTAGGGACAGTTCACACCCATGCTGCCCCTAGAGGATGACTACAGCCAAGAAGATATCCTGAGTAAGGTAGTACCAGGCTTTCACATACTGTAGGCCTAACCAGCCAAGACTTTATTAAAAAACAAATTGTCCTCACCTAGGGCTGTGGCGGTCACGACATTTCGTCAGCCGGTGATTGTCAAGCAAATAACTGTCGTCCTCATGGTAATTGACAGTTAATTAACATAAACACATTTAGCATCTATTGGCTTCCACACACAGCCTACAAGACATTTTAAAAAGTCACCTTCACATTAAATCTATTATTTTAGACAGGTCTAAAGAAGCATGTAGTCTATTTCAGAAGAACAGAATAGCATACTATGAGTTGTCCTGATGTGGCTATGACAAATGGCTGTGGGCTACACTAGTTCATTTAGCAGACAAGATTTGCTTAGAATTCCGTGGCATTATTTTATAGTCTGAAGAATACAATTGAACAAAGCTGAATAAAATATAAATATTTTCTCAATGATTTGAGGGAGTGCTCACATGCGGCTACTATGTGTTGAGCGGTTAACAAAGAAATAGGTACTCCTATATGCTTCATTTGGTGTTATTAATGTAACTTTAGTAGTTCTACAAATGTTGGGCTACATGTTTAGATTTTAATGTTGTAAGGCTGCATGATGAGACTAATGATGATTTTGAAAAACGTGGCTTGAAAGGCATGAGCTCTGCTTTGTTTTTTGCGCAGGCTGTACACACTCCAGTAGTCTCTCATTCACAATTTGACAAGCACTTGATAATGCCTTGAATTTCACGGTGGCTTCCCCTTTGTGGCTGTAAGTCACCCTAAAAAAAATCCATGCCTTTTGTGGTCCAGTGCTGCATTGTGCCCTTCTCCCTGAGTGTGCTGTGCAATCCGAAGCGTCTTTCACTTACATGGCTCTCCGTCACGTGATCGGGTCTTTCTCACAGGCTACAAGTGAAGACCGACACATCGGGAATACAACTGCGCACGTCCTTATCCAATTCCGAGGTGCATAATGAAGATATTGGAAGAATTGTCCACATTTACTTTCCGTCAGCTAACAAGATGAGTAGGCCTAATGAACAGCAAAAGCACTATCCTATGTCAATCTACTATTCCCCATAGTACAAAGGTCTACCTATTCTGTGCGAGGAACACATATTTCAAACATAGTTGTGGGATGCGATAGATCCCAAATTAATACATCCATTAGCATCAAAAAAACGTTTAAAAGCAATGAGGCTGACTCAACAAATCAGAGTATTTATCTTCAAATGTTGGTAAGCTACTAGGCAATTTCTTCACATTATAAGCGCAGCAATGTGCCCATGGTAGTAGGCTATAAGCGTGAATGTTCCATTAGCAGAAAACACCATTAGCAAAAGTGACCGCAAATGCAGTTATGCATGTAATGCTTTTATTATAATGGTGCATTTTTATGTGGAAAATTATCTTCCCCAAACTTGAAACTCACACGCTGCTTATGTATGCCAGTTAGGCTCTACACCCCTTGTAAAGCGGATTAATGTGCTTCATTTTAAGAAGGTATTTGGCCAATTTAGTTGTGATACTACAAACCTTATTAAAACATATAGGCACATGGGCTAGGCTATTCAAAAAGGTGTGCGACTGATTAAAAAAAGTTGCCCAAAGAAGGCATTGTTTCTTACCTTATGCTGGGCATCATTCACAAGTGATAATATATAATTCACAAGTGATATTGTCACCCGTCAGACTATTCTTGATTTAATCTTGTCTTTACATGTACTAAATCATATGTCTGACATTTAATTTAGAATGGACCATTATCATGCACCTGTCTCGAAACAGGGGCAGCGGGAAAAAATACATGTAATCTATGCACTTAAATACCGAATGGAGGACACTTTTCCCCATTGTTTATTTTCACGTAGGCTTTACTCCTGTTGGAAATATAAGCAATGTGCTTAATATTAGGAAAGTTGAGAAATAAATATAGTAGGCCTAGCCTATAGAAAGCTGATGGAATCCTATTTTTATTAGCGGCTGTCACTGTTTTCTCGCGCAATTGCATAGCCTTTAGAAATGTTGTGCAACATGAGCTCATGGGCTCTCATGAAGTGTTTGATTAGATTTTCCATACATTTGCATTTATTTCATAGTGGTTAGAGGAACAATAGAGTGCTGAGTACCAGGCAATTAGCAAGTTTGGTAGGCTACTAATGACCAGCATCAGAGCTTGGAGAAGCCTAATTACTGTGACTAAACGTGTGTGATATGGCGCCGCCAGAGATGGTTGCTTCGCTTTCTTAGGAAACTATGCAGTATTTTTGTTTTTTTATGTATTATTTCTTACACTGTTACCACAGGAAATCTTAAGTCTTATTACATACAGCCGGGAAGAACTATTGGATATAAGAGCAATGTCAACTTACCAGGATTACGACTTTCCCGAAGTGGATCCTCTGTTTGGACCACCACCCAGGACAATGGATCTGATCCCAGTACGCGACCCAAAACAACAGCGCCACAGACGGAGTGGTCTTCTGGTCAGGCTCCGTAGACGGGCTTACCGCTCCCGAGTATACTACTCGCCAATGTCCAGTCTCTTGACAACAAGGTAGACGAAATTCGAGCAAGGGTTGCCTCCCAGAGAGACATCAGAGATTGTAACATTCTCTGTTTCACGGAAACATGGCTCACTCGGGATGCATAATCAGAGTCGGTACAGCCACCCGATTTCTTCACGCATCGCACCGACAGAAACAAACATCTCTCTGGTAATAAGAAGGGCAGGGGTGTATGCCTTATGATTAACGAGTCGTGGTGTGATCATAACATACAGGACCTCAAGTCCTTTTGTTCACCTGACCTAGAATTTCTTACAATCAAATGCCGACCGCATTATCTACCAAGAGAATTCTCTTCGATTATAATATACAGCCGTGTATACCCCTCCCCCAAGCAGACACCTCGACGGCCCTGAAAGAACTTCATTGGACTCTGTGTAAACTGGAAACCACATATCCTGAGGCTGCATTTATTGTAGCTGGGGATTTTAACAAGGCTAATCTGAAAACAAGGCTCCCTAAATTTTATCAGCATATCGAATGCGCGACCCGGGCTGGCAAAATTCTGGATCATTGCTACTCTAACTTCCGCGACGCATACAAAGCCTTCCCTCGCCCTTTCGGCAAATCTGACCACGACTCCATTTTGTTGCTTCCAGCCTATAGACAGAAACTAAAACAGGAAACGCACGTGCTCAGGTCTGTTCAACGCTGGTCCGACCAATCTGATTCCACGCTTCAAGATTGCTTTGATCACGTGGACTGGGATATGTTCTGGATAGTCTCAGACAACAACATTGATGAACACGCTCATTCGGTGAGCGAATTTATTAGCAAGTGCATCGGTGATGGTGTACCCATGGTAACTATTAAAATCTTCCCCAACCAGAAACCGTGGATTGATGGCAGCATTCGCGAAAAAATAAAAGCGCAAACCAATGCTTTTAATCATGGCAAGGCGACCGGAAACATGACCAAATACAAACAGTGTAGCTATTCCTTCCACAAGGCAATCAAACAAGCTAAGCGTCAGTATAGAGACAAAGTAGAGTCGCAATTCAACGGCTCAGACACGAGACGTATGTGGCAGGGTCTACAGTCAATCACGGACTACAAAAAAAAAACAGCCCCGTTGCGGACACGGACGTCTTGCTCCCAGACAAACTAAACAACTTCTTTGCTCGCTTTGAGGACAATACAGTGCCACATACAGTGTCCTTCACCGCAGCCAACTTTGAGTAAAACATTTAAACATGTTAACCCTCGCAAGGCTCTCTAGCCGCGTACTCAGAGCATGCGCAGACTAGCTGGCTGGTGTGTTTACGGACATATTCAATCAATCCCTATCCTAGTCTGCTGTTCCCACATGCTTCAAGAGGGCAACCATTGTTCCTGTTCCCAAGAAAGCTAAGGTAACTGAGCTAAACGACTATCGCCCCGTAGCACTCACTTCCGTCATCATGAAGTGCTTTGAGAGACTAGTCAAGGATCATATCACCTCTACCTTACGACGAGGAGGGGAGGGCCCACCCTCGACATCAACAAAACAAATGAGATGCTCGTGGACTTCAGGAAACAGCAGAGGGAGCACCTCCCTATCCACACCGACGAGACCGTAGTGGAGAAGGTGGAAAGTTCCACGGCGTACACATCACGGACAAACTGAAATGGTCCACACAGACAGCGTGGTGAAGAAGGCGCCACAGCGCCTCTTCAACCTCAGGAGGCTGAAGAAATGTGGCTTGTCACCAAAAACACTCACAAACTTTTACAGATGCCCAATCGAGAGCATCCTGTCGGGCTGTATCACCGCCTGCTACGGCAACTGCTCCGCCCACAACCGTAAGGCTCTCTAGAGGGTAGTGAGGTCTGCACAACGCATCACCGGGTGCAAACTACCTGCTCTCCAGGACACCTACATCACCCGCTGTCACAGGAAGGCCCCGCTATCATCCAGAAGGCGAGGTCAGTACAGGTGCATCAAAGCTGGGACCGAGAGACTGAAAAACAACTATCTCAAGGCCATCAGACTGTTAAACAGCCATCGCTAACATTGAGTGGCTTCTGCCAACATACTGACTCAAATCTCTAGCCACTTTAATAATAAAAAATTGGATGTAATAAATGTCACTTTAAACAATGCCACTTTATAAAATGTTTACATACCCTACATTACTCATCTCATATGTATATACTGTACTCTATACCCTCTACTGCATATTGCCTGTGCCGTTCGGCCATCGCTCATCCATATATTTATATGTACACATTCTTATTCATTCCTTTACACTTGTGTGTGTGTATAAGGTAGTTGTTGTGAAGTTGTTAGATTACTTGTTAGATATTCCTGCACTGTCGGAACTAGAAGCACAAGCATTTCGCTGCACTCGCATTAACATCTGCTAACCATGTGTATGTGACCAATCAAATTTGATTTGATGTGGAATTTGACTGACTCGTGACTGCCGGTGTGGCAGTAATATGGTCACCACAACAGTCCTATCCTCACCCTACTTAATTGCACTGTTCTGAAATAACTGACAATGTGAAAGCCAGCCAATGGTTAGCTTCCACCATGTGGTTTTCAACTATCAAGACTATTCAAATCTGTGTAAATGAAGGGGAGAAGAGAACATGTTTTTAAGAAAATCCGATTGAGCCATATCTGTGATGGCTTAGTTTTCAGCATGACTGTTCATTGCCAGGGGAGAGAGAATACCCTGTCCCATTATTCAGTCAATTCACCTGCTGTCCTTTAGGGCCCTAAGGATTATGAGCTAATTATACTGGTATAGCTGGGGGTTTCCTCTATCAGTCTCTCTATAGATGTCCCAGTGTGGAATGATGTTCTCTGAGAGGAGAGAAATCGCAGCGTTCGCCTCTGCCCTCTTTATCTCACTCCCTCGCTCTCTCGTAAAAGAGGGTTATATTTTCAGACTGACATTAAGATTCCGCTTCTATTTATGTTTGTTCAATTCAACAGATGATGAACATATTTTCTGTAGCTTCAGCACATACACACTTGTCCTAATTGGAAAATCTATACAAGCGTCCCTTCAGGGTGCAAGAGAAGGGAAGAAAGCCATTATCACTTTAAGCCCTGATATGAAATGCATCCTAATACACAATGAGTGTGTTTTTATGGGTAATTACTTCTGATTGTGGCTCATTTGCAATGACTTTAATTGCTCTGGAATGTAGTAATTGCAAACGAATGGTTGCTATTAAAAACAATAATGTTCTGTATCTTGCAGATGTCTTTAAGATGGATACAGACTTCTTGGAGAACGAGGAGAAGTACAAAGCAATTAAAAAGGGTGAGTTGCTAGATGGATCACAATGCCAGTGATTGCCCTAAGGCAAAGCACAGCATTTGACTTTGAACTGAATATGGTTTAATGTGTAATGGGTTATTGTTGTCTGGCAGCTACCTAGCTAATGTTGCAGCTACTACATACAGACTTTATACGCTGATCAACTGAATTCCACCATAATGTGCCATAATTTCAGATGGTTATTGTAAAAGATGGTGTTCTCCATGACATACCTGGTTAAGTAAATACAAATGTTGGAGAAAGTATGTGTGCTAGTGTACAGTATGTCATATGACCATCTCTTTTCCCCACAGAGATCCTGGATGAGGGCAGCAGCGACTCTGGAGAGGATGCCGATGGAAGTGATGATGATGAAGATGATGATAATGATGGAGAAAAGGAGGGGGAAGAGGGTGGAGATGGTATGCATGCAACATCTTATTGATTTGAAAAATCACAGATTAACACAGAAGGACACTGACATTCAACAATTACAAAGAGAATGGTTCAAAACCCTAAACATGTGACAAGAGGAAGGATACTGTTATGTTAACAGTGCTCAGTTCAGTGACGTGTTCTGTCCTCTGTACTGCGGTAACTTGGGGACAGTGGTGGTTATAGTGGTGGCCTTGGCTGTCCTTGATGGTCCCAGAGGTAATCTGCCCCAGAAATCTCATCATCCCCAGTGGCTCAGTACTGCAAAGGAAATGCACTGCATACCAAGACCATTAGGTAGGAAGGAGACCTCTGAATCTCTGTGTGCATCCTAAATAGCACCCTATTCCCTATATAATGCACTATAATGGGTTCTGGTCAAAAGTAGTCCCTTATATAGGGATTAGGGTGCCATTTGGGGATGCACAGGGTCATTTCTCAGTGTCTCGATGCTATCCCATGGCAAGCAAGAGATCGGTCACTGCTTTTACGTTTCACTGACTGCTCTCTCCTAGATGGTCTGTCAGAACACTTCGGCACTCTATTCATTAAACTTTGTATCAACTTCAATGACCCCAGGTTTGTTATTATAATACATGCCACTTGGACACTTTTATCCACAGCGACTTCAGTAAGTGTATTCATTTTTAGTATCTTGCGGGAATCAAACACACGACTTTGGCGTTGGCAGCGCCATGCTTGAGAAATGCAAAAGAATGAGACAAACCGATTGACCTCTGTGTGGAGACCGATAGCATGACAACACCTGACAGTGTAACAATCAATATAACCCTCCTTCATCCTTATAACTTTGTACTGTTTTCCTTTTATAGAAGCAGAGAAGGTCACCATCTTTGACCAGACGGAAGTCAACCTAGTCGCATTTCGCCGTACCATCTATCTCGCCATCCAGTCAAGGTGGGTAGTTGTGCGTGTGTGTGTGTAGGGCTGCACGATATGTGCCAAAAATCTATTTGTTTACAAAGATTGCGATTATCAATATTTATTGCAATTTAGATCAAAACACTTTGATCCCCGGGACAACCCATACGAAAAATATGTATGAACGCATGACTGTAAGTCACTTTGAATAAAAGCGTCTGCTAAATGGCATATATGCCTTAAAGTATTCATACCCCTTGACTTATTCCACATTTTGTTGTTCCAGCCTGAATTCAACATGGATTAAATAAAAACATTTACTCTCACCCTTCTACACACAATACCCCATAATGACCAAGTGAAAACATATATATTTTGAAATGTTAGCACATTTATTGAAAATAGAAATATCTCATTTACGTACCGTAATTTCCGGACTATTAAAAATTAGCAGTAAGCTTTAGTTGTCTTTTTGCACTGAGTCAATTCCTCACGCTGCTGTTTCCAACGTCTTATCATCGACTCATTAAGACCAAGCTCCCGTGCAGCAGCTCTATTTCCTTTTCCAACAGCCAGATCAATCGCCTTCAACTTGAAACCTGCATCATTCTCCGTGTCTTTGCCATGATGAGGGTGACAAAATGACTACCGTAATCAGAATGATGGGAAGTTTGAGAGCGCACGATTTAATCTAAACAGTAAACAAAAAAGTTGTTTGACCTTAACCGTTCGGCAATTTCATTGGCTAATGAAAGCTTCATGCCGCCAAAAAACTGAGCATGTCACAGAATGTGTGTTTTTGGAGAAAAAAAAATTGAAAGCGGGAAAAATCCATATTAGTCGCGTCATTGTTTAAGCCGCGAGGTTCGAAGCTGGGGAAAAAAGTTGCGGCTTATAGTCCGGAATTTATGGTAAGTATTCACACCCCTTTGCTATGACGCTCCAAATTGAGCACAGGTGCATCCAATTTCTTTTGATCATCTTTGATGTCACTAGAACTTAAGAGTCCACCTGTGGCCAATTCAACACACCTGTCTATGTAAGGTCCCACAGCTGACGGTGCATGTCAGAGCAGAAACTACCATGAAGTCCAAGGAACTGTCCATAGATCTCCAAGATAGAATTGTGATGAGGCATACAGTACCAGTCAAAAGTTTGGACACACCTACTCATTCCACGGTTTTTCTTTATTTTTACTGTTTTCTAAGTTGTAGAAAAATAGTGAAGACATCAAAACTATGAAATAACACATGGAATCATGTAGTAACCAAAAAAGTATTAAACAAATCAAAATATATATTTTAAATTCTTCAAAGTAGCCACCCGTTGCCTTGACAACAGCTTTGCACACTCTTGGCATTCTCTCAACCAGCTTCATGAGGTAGTCCCTGGAATGCATTTCAATTAACAGGTATGCCTTGTTAAGTTAATTTGTGTTTATTTCCTTAATGTGTTTGAGCCAATCACTTGCGTTGTGACAAGGTATGGGGTGGTATACAGAAGATAGCCCTATTTGGTAAAAGACCAAATCCATATTATTGCAAGAACAGCTCAAATAAGCAAAGATAAATGACAGTCCATCATTACTTTAAGACATGAAGGTCAGTCAATCTGGAACATTTCAAGAACTTTGAACGTTTCTTCAAGTGCAGTCGCAAAAACCATCAAGCGCTATGATGAAACTGGCTCTCATGAGGACCGCCACAGGAACGGAAGACCCAGAGTTACCTCTGCTGCAGAGGATAAGTTCATTAGTTACCAGCCTCAGAAATTGCAGCCCAAATAAATGCTTCAGAGTTTCAAGTAACAGACACATCTCAACATCAACCATTCAGAGGAGACTGCATGAATCAGACCTTCATGGTCAAATTGCTGCAAATAAACCACTACTAAAGGACACCAATAAGAAGATTTGCTTGGGCCAAGAAACACGAGCAATGGACATTAGACTGGTATGATGAGTCCAAATTTGCGATTTTTGTTTCCAACCGCCATGTCTTTGTGAGATGCTGAGTAGGTGAAAGAATGATCTCTGCATGTGTGGTTCCTACAGTGACACATGGAGGAGGTGCTGTGGGGGTGCTTTGCTGGTGACACTGTCAGGGATTTATTTAGAATTTAAGGCACACTTAACCAGCATGGCTACCACAACATTCTGCAGAGACACGCCATCCCATCTGGCTTAGCCCCACTATCGTTTGTTTTTCAGCAGGACAATGACCCTACACACCCCCTGGCTGTGTAAGGGCTATTTGACCAAGAAGGAGAGTGATGAAGTGCTGCATCAGATGACCTGGCCTCCACAATCACCTGACCTCAACCCAATTGAGATGAATTGGGATGAGTTGGACCGCAGAGTGAAGGAAAAGCAGCCAACAAATGCTCAACCTATGTGGGAACTCCTTCAAGACTGTTGGAAAAGCATTCCAGGTGAAGGTGGTTGAGAATGCCAAGAGTGTGCAAAGCTGTCAAGGCAAAGGGTGGCTACGTTGAAGAATCTCAAATATAAAATATATTTTGATTTAACACTTTTTGTGGTTACTACATAATTCCATATGTTTTTTCATAGTTTTGATGTCTTCACTATTATTCTACAATGTAAAAAATAAAGAAAAACCCTTGAATGAGTAGGTGTGTCCAAACTTTTGACTGGTACTATATATCTGGGGAAGGGTATAAAACAATTTGTAGAGTGTTAAAAGTTGGGAAATAGAAGAAATATGGCTTTGCCTAGACCAAACAAACTGGGGAACCGGGCAAGAAGGCCCTTGATCAGGGAGGTGACCAATAAACCTATGACCACTCTGACATAACTACATAGTTCCTTGGCTGAGATGGGAGAACCTGCCAGAAGGACAATACTCTACCATAAAGCTCAGATTGGTGAAGTGCTGTAGAGTGGCCAGACGGATGCCACTCCTGAGAAATGGCACATGACGGCACACCTGGAGTTTGCAAAAAGGCACGTGATATTCTGAGAGTGTGAGACAAAAATGTAACTCTGGCCTGAATGCAAAGCGTTATGTCTGGAGAAAACTAGGCACAGCTCATCACCCATCTAACACCATCCCTACCATGAAGCATGGTGGTGGCAGCTTCAGAGTGCAAAAGACCTTAGACTGGGGGCGAAGGTTTACGTTCCAAAAGGACAATGCATACAGCCAAAGCAAAGCTGGAATGGCTTCAGAACAAGAATGTGAAAGTACTTGAGTGGCCCAGCCAAAGCCCAGACTTGAATCCCATTGAAAATCCGTAGAATGACTTAAAGATTGCTGGTCACTGCGGCTCCCCATCTAACATAACATAGCTTGAGAAATCTGCAAGGAAGAGTGGGAGAAAATCCCCAAATTCAGATGTGCAAAGCCGATGCAGACTTACCCAAGATGACTCAAAGCTGTTATGGCTGGTGTTTGGCATGACAACTAATAAAAAAGACCAAATAGTAGAAGTTGTGACGGTAGAAACCAAAGCTGTAATCGTCGCCAAAGGTGCTTCTACATAGTATTGACTCGGGTGTGAATACTTGTGAATTAGATTTCTGTATTTCATTTTCAATATATTTGGTATTATTTCTAAAAACATATTTTTAATTTGTCATTATGGGGTATTGTGTGTAGATGGGTGAGAAAAAAAACAGATTGAATTCAGGCTGTAGCACAACAAAATGTGGAATAAACTGAGGCGTATGAATCCTAATTGAAGGCAGTTTGTGTGTGTGATGTGAACCATTGGAGTCATAGAAATAGAATGAGTAGGCTATTCTAATTATATGGCTGGTGTTTGGCATGAAAACGAATAAAAAAGACCGTATAGAAGGAGTTGTGACAGGGTAGAATCCAAAGTGTTTCCCAGGAGACCCGAAATACATTTTGAATAGAGATGTTATATTCAGACAAGATTTTAGAATGCTCTTCACATGTTCGTCTGACTCAGAACATGTCATTGCACAAACAACATGCGGCCTCAGTCACTGGCAGCAGCCTGTATTAGAGAAATTAACATAAGCAGCTAACACTTTTTTGGGGAGGCACTTGGTATGGAGCTTTAACTAACTAGCTGTTTGCAGAGATAAAGATACAAATAGTCTAATACAGAAAACGTGGATTGACACGAAGAAGCAAACAGAAGCATGCCGACTCAAGCTGAGTGACTGAATCTAACAGCCAGCTGTGCCTGCTTGAGTGACAAGGGGCGGGACTTGGTTTGTGTCGGAAGCAAGCAGCTGCATGAAAGCGAGGGTGACTGGATAGAGACGACAAACACATTGCGATTTGCGTATTGCACATGTCAACGTCGCAATTTCTATTAAAATTAAATGAATTGTGCAGCCCACTTACTGCAGCCCATCCTCTGTTTCTTATCCAGTATCAGGATCTGGTCAGCATGGTGTGTTTCCTATAACCTCGTGTGTGTGTGTGTGTAAAAGGATTAGACGTGCTGTTATGTTTCCCAGCTGTCACTGAGCCCTCCCAAGTCAGGTGAAGTGGTGAAATGATCACATTTTGAAATTCAAATGAACCTTCAATTTGCCTCTCTCGCTCCAAATTTCAGCATCATTCTGCTAGCTTGGCTGACTTGCTTTTTTTTACACTACTTACATTGCATACCCCATACAAATTGTTCTGCACATAACTTTACTGCCTGCTTTGGCCTAAACCCCCTTTTTGATGCATTTTAATTTTGATAAATGCTGATTTTTCACCCTTTCCCACTTTTTCACAGGTTTTATAGAGTGAATGCAGAGTGCATCTGCAAGTTAGCTATACTTTTTGCAATGGTTCACTGATATGACTCAATCACCCTTATTGAAATCCATCTTATTTTTTGTGTGTGTCCGTGCTGCCTAAATGCGCTATTTTCATTTAAGAAAAGTAAACTAGATCTGCCAAACCAAACAGAATGGGAAAGGGTCCAGATCCAGAGATGTTTTCAGCAGAAATGGGGCAGTAGACTTTTCCTCTGGGCCAAACCTAGATGGCTGAAAATCACTCCATGTCCACAGCAGATAGACAAGTCTTGAAGAAAGCAGTTTATTTAAAGCTGTATTTGTGGAATGTTTTTTTCTTTTAATTGAATGAACATTTTTTGTTTTGCACGCATTCATAATTAATTGGCATGAAAACATTTTATTGGGTTAAGTTCTTGGTGACGCAGACTTCTGCAGAGCAGAATTTAATAGCATTGTGTTAAGGGATGTTGGGGTAGATTTTGAAGAGGAACAGACTTGTCTATTTTCATAGAGACGGGGGCGTTTTAAACCAGGTTTTAGTGACTAGCTAAAACATTGCTATTAGGGACACTGCTGCAGCAAGTGATGAAGTAGGCTATTCATTCATACGCAGCAGCCCTGCTGAAGTCTAGGATCAGAATGCACCATGCTCTAGTTTAATCTTTTTGGGAAGTTTTCTCTCTTTGCGCTGGGTCTTTTTCATTAAAGCACACCATACATTTATCCAGGTAGTCCAGTCACAGTTTCTTCCATTTTCTGCCTAATGAAAAAAACCTGGCCATGTAGGTCAAAGAGAATGGCAACCATTGTTGGCAATTTTTCTTAGATTCTGCTTCTCTAAATCTGAGCTGGTCTTTTTCCAGCTGGTGTAGGAAGGAGAGAACAGAGCAGACTTACTCCCAAGACGATGTAGGTGGAAGGATGACACTGCAGAGCAATCCACATACTATCAGACACACCGCAATGTTTGGAAGACCAGAGTACATAGCCATCGACTGTCTCAGACATACTACCTCAGGGCCAGTCATATGTTGATGATGCTGAAAGCTCCTCTCCTCGTAAGCCCTTTCAGATAAGAGGTTATACGTGTGTGCAGTCTATTTTAACCTTGTTTCTGATTGAACGTCTAAAGGCCACTAATAGACAGGCTGAGTATTTCTATGTGCAGTGTAAGCCTCCCACATATTTTGTATTATATGTGTTTGCATACTGCAATGCACGTTTGTATAGCATGGGGACATAGACATTTGGCATATTTGTGGCCTTCCAGTAAAGGTAAGTACTTTGTCATAGCCTAGTTTGTCACATTTTCCATAATTCTTCCATAATTTCTGTGATATACTCAAATCAGTTTCCGTGGACCGGCCGGCTTGTCTGTCTGTGTGATAAATAGCCACACTGTACTCAATCTGAAAGAGGTAGTTCTGTGGTCCTGGTTCTCTCTTAGCCTTTTTACATTTTGCCGACCTGAATCGAACTGGGCTGGCTTGGCTATTTGTGTCTCACATTGGCCCAGTTCAACTCCACTTGGCCTATCTGGGTTTGGCTCTGTTGTGTGAGAAGGTTATCTGTTCCAGCTGGTAGAAAGGCAGTAACATCAACATGGAGAGAGGACTGAACTTTAGGAGCCCTGATAAGTGATCACATAGGAAATTAGATGAGGGTTTACCTCTACAGATGCGTGAATATAGCCGGTGTGATGCATAACCTGCGGAGTTACACGCAGATCGGTGTCTCTTTCAAACGGAGCTTATACAAATTGTCCTTTATGAATGTGATATAATAACGTTTGACATGTCACATGTATTGAAGAAGGCTATATAACCGTCACTGGGATTATCCAACCTCTGTGTTTTAACACCGTCCTATCAGAATTCCCCTGTCTAGTCATGGTAAAGGAAATGGTCGGGACAGTTTCTTTCTAGTGTTGTGTGGTTTTGGAGCACGTGGATTGTCAGCGGTTAGAGAATGGATGCAGAATGCTGGTGGAAATGTATGAATGAAATGAGAGGTCCATGGTGTTTATCACAGTTTTACACCATGTCTGCAGAATGCAGTATTGACTGCTTCCTAAATGCAGTTGGGTTGGATGGAATTTTCCAAAGTGATCAAACAACAAAATAAGACATCTTCCCCATGTTTGTTTATGGATATATAAAGTCTAAATGCGTACTGAATATACTTCTAAAATAAACATGAGGGCAGATAAAGTTTCTTTTTCTGTGATAAGTTTTTAAAATTCCATCCAAGCAAAGACATGACCCTGCCTAGTGCCTGGACACTCTGTCCATATGGCATGATAAAGCTTTTTGGAATATGATAATGCAAACTTATGCACTTATTGGCAAATTATTATTCTCTTATTAAGTTATGATGAATAGTGAATACAAGTTTCTCTTCTTTCAACAGTTTGGACTTTGAGGAGTGTGCCCACAAATTGATCAAGATGGACTTTCCTGACAGCCAAACGGTAGGTTCCAATACTTCTCCTCCCAGTACCCTTCCACCAGTATACTTTTCCCCTAGCTGCCAGACCGCCATATCATGGCCATCTAATCTAAAGAGCTTCCAGAGCTGTTTATCCAAACTTTTAGCTTCATCTAAATAGTTTCTGGTCTGCTGGGTTGTTGGATTCTTCAGTCACTCGGGAAGCATTTGTCATCTTAATTTCCTTGTTTTGCATCTTCGCCAGGCCAAAGAAAGCCCTCGTTTAGGAACTGGGTGTTCCCCACTGATTTAGCTGATCAAGGAGTTTGTTTCCCCAAAGTGTCCCTTTTTTTTTTTTAACCGTCACAGTTGTGGACATTATAATAACAAGCTTCAATATCTTGTGGTCTTTACAGTAGAACCCCAGTAGAGAGGAGAGGAGGTTAGAGACCATCCTACACACCGTTAATGCACCTACACGTTTTATGTAATGCAACGCAGTGATTTACTGCCTGTGATTTATGTTACCTTAAAATAGCTGTGCGATAGGTCATGTTTTCTCATGGCCAGCCTACAGTACACATGTTTGTGGGTGGAAATAGTATTATGTGATCGCTCTCATGTACCTGTACTCTGCAATATATTTGGTCTCATATGCAATTGTAAGTTGGCTACTTCCATAAGAAATGAGTGTTAAAAATAATGCTATGATGTGTAAGTAAATAGTGAAAGAAAATATACCCAGGCGTCTTTGATACATCTGTCTTTTCCCTGCTTTATAAAGGAATCACTGAGGTGTATATCATGGGTACACTGTGCTATATAGCCACAGGGCCAGCAGTTGTATAACATATCAAATGGCTGCTTTTGTGAGCTTACTACTAGGTCATTTTTAACATCCAAATAATTCATCAGTTTGTGCCCATCTAGTTATTTTGTGTAGGAATAGAGTTGTGCATGACCAAGTTTAGTTGTATTCATATAGTACTATAGCTATACTGTTATTCTTAAACTTGTATTTCTCTTTTCTTTTTGCTCATGAATAAATTAAATACTAGACTATTTGGTTCATGTTTATGTAACGTGGTATTTTAATGAGCATGTTCTCTGAACCTATGGCTGTGTTTTCATCACCGCTTCTACATCAACATTACCTATTATAATAGAGTCTAGAACACATGCTGCTGTGTTCCAAAACATCATTGTGAGATGAAGACAATCAGGATTCTGCTACAGTTCTATTTTCTCATGGCTGTCATCCAGACCTTGATTGTAATTGTTTACTGGTCACTTGGTCCAGCTCAGACTGTAGAGCCTCAATCATAACCTGGGTAATAAGAGATTTAGGCTTGACTACTGTAACTTTTGGAAGTAGGGCCTAGTTTACTCTGCCCCTTCCTGCCCCACTCCTCCTCCTTATAAAATCAGCAAAAAAATAAACGTCCTCTCGCTGTCAACTGTTTATTTTCAGCAAACTTAACGTGTAAATATTTCTATGAACATAACAGGATTCAACAACACACATAAACTGAACAAGTTCCATAGACATGTGACTAACAGAAATGGAATAATGTGTCCCTGAACAAAGGGGGGGGGGTCAATATCAAAAGTAACAGTCAGTATCTGGTGTGGCCACCAGCTGCATTAAGTACTGCAGTGCATCTCCTTATGGACTGCACCAGATTTGCCAGTTCTTGCAGTGAGATGTTACCCCACTCTTCCACCAAGTCACCTGCCAGTTCCCGGACATTTCTGGGAGGAATGCCCTTAGCCCTCACCCTCCGATCCAACAGGTCCCAGATGTGCTCAATGGGATTTAGATCCGGGCTCTTCGCTGGCCATGGCAGAACACTGACATTCCTGTCTTGCAGGAAATCACGTACAGAACGAGCTGTATGGCTGGTGGCATTGTCATGCTGGAGGGTCATGTCAGGATGAGCCTGCAGGAAGGGTACCACATGAGGGAGGAGGATGTCTTCCCTGTAATGCACAGCGTTGAGATTGCATGCAATGACAACAAGCTCAGTCCGATGATGCTGTGACACACCGCTCCAGACCATGACGGACCCTCCACCTCCAAATCGATCCCGCTCCAGAGTACAGGCCTTGGTGTAACGCTCATTCTTTCGACGATAAACACGAATCTGACCATCACCCCTGGTGTGACAAAACCGCGACTCATCAGTGAAGAGCACTTTTTGCCAGTCCTGTCTGGTCCAGCGACGGTGGGTTTGTGCCCATAGGCGACTTTGTTGCTGGTGATGTCTGGTGAGGACCTGCCTTACAACTGGCCTACAAGCCCTCAGTCCAGCCTCTCTCAGCCTATTGCGGACAGTCTGAGCACTGATGGAGGGATTGTGCGTCCCTGGTGTAACTCGGGCAGTTGTTGTTGCCATCCTGTACCTGTCCTGCAGGTGTGATGTTCGGCTGTACCGATCCTGTGCAGGTGTTGTTACACGTGGTCTGCTACTGCGTGGATGATCAGCTGTCCGTCCTGTCTCTCGGTAGCGCTGTCCTAGGCGTATCACAGTATGGACATTTCAATTTATTGCCCTGGCCACATCTGCAGTCCTCATGCCTCCTTGCAGCATGCCTAAGGCACATTCACACAGATGAGCAGGGACCCTGAGCATCTTTCTTTTGGTATTTTTCAGAGTCAGTAGAAAGGCCTCTTTAGTGTCCTAAGTTTTCATAACTGTGACCTTAATTGCCTACCGTGTGTAAGCTGTTAGTGTCTTAACGACCGTTCCACAGGTGCATGTTCATTAATTGTTTATGGTTCATTGAACAAGCATGGGAGACAATGTTTAAATAAACCCTTTTCAATGAAGATCTGTGAAGTTATTTGGATTTTTACAAATTGTCTTTGAAAGCCAGGGTTCTGAAAAGGCTGTCTTTTTTAGCTCTCTCTTTATTTCACTCTTGCCTACTATCCTTTCCCCTATCTCTGTTACCATAGCAGTCACAGATAATTAGAGATGGAAGAAGATGGAGAAAGGTCTTTGTATTAAATGCGTAGACGAAGGTCTTTTAGTGAGGAGTGACTGAGTGCTGATGGGCTGTTCACACGGTGCTGTCATTTAGGGACAAGACACTTAAACCTGATTTATACAGGTTGACCTACAAATTCGGCAGTTCCTGTCTGGCTGAAATACAAGGTCATTAGACTGGAGGGGAACACAGGAATTGTGGTTGCTCTATATCCTCTCTTGATGATGTAATTACATTTACATTTTAGTAGGGCTGACCCCATTTTGTCGATAGGCTGTTGGTCGCCCGAGATTTCTTTTGTCATGGTGCACAAGACACCTGTCTCAGTGGACTAATACATTGTGGATGGCACATTCCATCACTCTAAGACAGGGCTCTCAAACCCTGTTCATGGAGAGCTACTGTCCTGTAGGTTTTTGCTCCAACCTGAATCTGGCACACCTGATTCTAATAATTAGCTGGGTGATAAGATTAATCAGGTTAGTTACAACTGGGGTTGGAGTGAAAACCTACAGGAGGGTAGCTCTCTAGGAACCGGGTTGGATAAAGCAATTTCACAGATTCGGCTGTTTTTTTTATCTTTGCTATGCTATAATAAAGGCTTTACAATTGTTTTCCTTAGAACAGACTGGTATTACTTATAATTGATTTAGTGTTTACACTGTTCCAAACAGGCAGAAAAATATATGAATCTAACGGCACCTGTTTGTCACATAATATGCACGCAGCTCTCGCTCCTATATCCTCCCTTTTCTTGATGTCCTTATTGTTATTATTACAATTATTATGATCATCATTATAATAATAAGTAATGTCGTTATCATTAGTAGGCTTTGTACAACCACCCCCTAGCTGTAGGCCTAAGAGCGTGTCCTGTTTAGTCTAAATACCATAACTTACTTAGGCCTATATTTCAAATATATAAGCTACTGTATCAATCAATCATTCATTTGTTCATGCCATCACAGCATACGAGACATTCATGCTTTGAAATGCAATCAAGCATTTTAGTTTAAAAATTAAATAACAATGGGAGCTTTGAATAATTAGCCTAAACAAGAAATAAACCGCAATTCACAAATGTGTGCAACTGTTTTTTGTCTGCTGTAATAAAGGCTTTATATATTTTTTTCGTCAGAACAGACTCTGGGACACTTAGTTATTTATAATATTGTAATCTAAGAGCAACTGTGTGGCACACAATACTCACGCAACGCTTGCTCCTATATCCTCCTTTATCTTGATCTCTAGTAGTTTCCACAAATGAGTCTGACTTCCCCTTTCCCTCCTGAACAACCAGTAAACATTCGCCTGTTTCGAGTTTCTTTTTCACGTCCTCCGCATCTATTTTGCTGTCACTTGTTACTGTGTTCTGAATTTATGACCAATTAATTTGTGATTTATGATAAGCTATAGGTCAGGCCCTATTGGTCACATGCATGAGATGCGTACATGTTTCACATAAAGAGAGCAAGGGTTGAGGGAGTGTTTTTCCAAACAAATTGAGGATTTCAGTGACAGAACTTGTCAGTCAGAAACAAGTAAGAAACTAAATCGCTGAAATGATGTTGCAGCTTCAGCACGGACAGTGCAATAAACACTTGCTGTGGTGCCTTTTTGCTGAAGTAGGGAGGAGAGCGAGACAGTCGCACATTCACTCGTTGTCATTTTAAGTGTGACCATCGGGCTCTTTTTTTTTGGGTCATTTGTTAATTAATTATTTAATCACAGTGTGCTTAAAGCATCAGACAAGCTCAGTGCATATGTAGTTGATTTTAATCAAACACATAGGGTGTGTGTCCAATATATGGAAAAATAATGTTAAACATTTCTACCAATTGATTGGTAGAAAAAACAGGATGACTCTCTGTCGACCAAGATCATTTATTTGAGTTAGACAGCCCTACATTTTATCCAGAGCCACTTGCAGGACCAAGGGCATATTGGCAGATTTATTTTTTGTTACCTAGTTTGCTCGGGGATTCCAACCAGCGATTTTTCGGTTACTGGCCAAACGCTCTTAACCGCTAGTCTACCTGCCACCCACATTGAAGGCCAGTTTCCTGGATTCCGATTAAGCCTACTCCAGGGCTCCTAAGAAAGAACTTTAAATGGTGATTTTTTTTCCACTGACCATGCTGTTTAGTCCAGGACTAGGTTTAGGCTAATCTGGATCAGATAAACTGACCCTCAATGACTTTCAGTCCTCAATGTATAGTATAATGTCATAACTGGGATGAGCCTGTAAGCATCAAACCATCACCAGGCCTTTATTGCTAGATAGGCCTATATGACAGTCACACAGTACTCAGTACTTTGAAGCTCCTTTGGCAGCGACTACAGGCTCTTGGGGATGATGCTACAAGCTTGGCACACCTGTATTTGGGGAGGTTCTCCCATTCCTCTCTGCAGATCCTCTCAAGCAAGCTCTGTCAGGTTGGATGGGGAGCGTCGCTGCACAGCAATTTTTTGGTCTCTCCAGAGATGTTCGATCGGGTTCAAGTCGGGGGGTTGGCCACTCGAGGACATTGAGACTTGTCCCAAAGCCACTCCTGCATTGTCTTGGCTGTGTGCTTAGGATCATTAACATGTTGGAAGGTGAACCTTCACCCCAGTCTGAGGTCCTGAGCACTCTGGAGCAGGTTTTCATCAAGGATCTCTCTGTACTTCGCTCCATTCATCTTTTCCTCGTTACTGACTAGTCTCTCAGTCCCTGCCGCTGAAAAACATCCCCACAGTGTGATGCTGTCACCACCATGCTTCACCGTAGGGATGGTGCCAGGTTTCCTCCAGACATGACGCTTGGTTCAGGCCAAAGAGTTCAATCTTGGTTTCATCAGACCAGAGAATCTTGTTTCTCATGGTCTGAGAGTCTTTAGGTGCCATTTGGCAAACTCCAAGCCAGCTGTCATGTGCATTTCACTGAGGAGTGGCTTCCGTCTGTCCACTGTACCGTAAAGGCCTGATTGGTGGAGTGCTGCAGAGATGGTTGTTTTTCTGGAAGGTTCTCCAATCTCCACAGAGGAGCTCATTCAGAGTGACCATTGGGTTCTTGGTCACCTCCCTGACCAAGGCCCTTCTCTCCCAATTGCTCAGTTTGGCAGGGCAGCCAGCTCTAGGAAGAGTTTTGATGGTTCCAAACTTCCATTTTAGAATAATGGAGGCTGCTGTGTTCTTGGGGACCTTGAAAGCTGCAGAAATGTGTTAGTACCCTTACCCAGATCTGTGCCTCGACACAACCCTGTCTCGGAGCTCTACGGACAATTCCTTCGACCTCATGGCTTGTTTTTGTTTTTTTTTTCCTCTGATATGCACTGTCAACTGTGGGACCTTAATATAGACAGGTGTGCCTTTCCAAATTATGTCCAATCAGTTGAATTTACCACAGATGGACTCCAAGTTGTAGAAACATCTCAAGGATGATCAATGGGCACAGGATGCACCTGAGCTCAATTTCTTCTCTAGTAGCAAAGGGGCTGAATACTTCCTTTGTAGCCCAGAGAAATACCATAATAAGCTGCAGGGATGGTCAGAGCTGCATTGGTTTTTGGTAAGAAATTGCTCAGTAAATGAACCCAAAGCATGACTGCTCTCTTTCAACAAACTGCTTTCATGGTAATGAACCAAATATGTTATTTAAAGTGAAATCTCTCTTTAATGCTGCTGGGCAGCATGCACGCATAGAGAACTATTTCTATGTGGTTCTATGTCTCTGCATATATAATCCTCACACTTCCTATAGAGGCTACCTGAGCGTGTAATACCCACCCAGCTGCAAGGACTCAGGGAGTGTCAGTGATGGGGGTTTCTGCCCTCAACCAGGTGGACAAGGACACAAACATTCTATAATTCACATATTCTAGGCTATGGGTACACATGCATTTAGAGAATTCCTTGGACCGACAGCCAAGTGGATAGGATAAGAACAGAGACCTTGAGCTTATGGACTGCTCAATATCTTAGCTTTGATTGTATCGACACATTAGAAAAGCTAATGACTGAAGCAGTGATTGTCAACCAATTCACAACCACAGCAGAGTATAGCCCTATTCTCTTTTCACGGCTCACTGGACTGTGGGCACACACAGAAACGATGCCTGTCTGCCTCTGTTTTTAAAGGAGAAAAAATACAGTTGAAGTTTACATACACTTAAGTTGGAGTCATTTAAAACATTTTTTCTACCACTCCACACATTTCTTGATGACAAACTATAGTTTTGGCAAGTCGTTAGGACATCTACTTTGTGCAATATACAAGTAATTTTTCCAGCAATTGTTTACAGACAGATTATTTCACTTATAATTCACTGTATCACAATTCCAGGGGATCAGAAGTTTTCATACACTAAGTTGACTGTGCCTTTAAACAGCTTGGAAAATTCCAGAAAATTATGTCATGGCTTTAGAAGCTTCTGATAGGCTAATTGACATACTTTGAGTCAATTGGAGGTGTACCTGTGGATGTATTTCAAGGCCTACCTTCAAACTCAGTGCCTCTTTGCTTGACATCATGGGAAAATCAAAACAAATCAGCCAAGACCTCAGAAAAAAAATTGTAGACCTCCTCCACAATTCTAGTTCATCCTTGGGAGCAATTTCCAAACGCCTGTTCATCGGTACAAGCAATAGTACGCAAGTATAAACACCATGGGACCACGCAGCCGTCATACCGCTCAGGAAGGAGAGGCGTTCTGTCTCCTAGAGATGAACGTACTTTGGTGAGAAAAGTGCAAATCAATCCCAGAACAACAGCAAAGGACCTTGTGAAGATGCTGGAGGAAACGGGTACAAAAGTATCTATATCCACAGTAAAACGAGTCCTATAACCTGAAAGGCCGCTCAGCAAGGAAGAAGCCACTGCTATAAAACCGCCATAAAAAAGCCAGACTACGGTTTGCAACTGCACATTGGGACAAAGATTGTACTTTTTCGGAAATGTCCTCTGGTCTGATGAAACAAAAATAGAACTGTTTGGCCATAATGCCCATCGTTATGTTTGGAGGAAAAAGGGGGAGGCTTGCAAGCCGAAGAACACCATCCCAACTGTGAAGCACGGGGGTGGCAGCATCATGTTGTGGGGGTGCTTTGCTCCAGGAGGGACTGGTGTACTTCACAAAATAGATGGCATCATGAGGATGGAAAATTATGTAGATGTATATTGAAGCAACATCTCAAGACATCAGTCAGGAAGTTAAAGCTTGGTCGCAAATGGGTCTTCCAAATGGACAATGACCCCAAGCATACTTCCAAAGTTGTGGCAAAATGGATTAAGGACAACAAAGTCAAGGTATTAGAGTGGCCATCACAAAGCCCTGACCTCAATCCCATAAAATTGTGGGCAGAACTGAAAAGGCGTGTGTGAGCAAGGAGGCCTACAAACCTGTCTCTGTTACACCAGCTCTGTCAGGAGGAATGGGCCAAAATTCACCCAACGTATTGTGGGGAAACTTGTGGAAGGCTACCCGAAATGTTTGACCCAAGTTAAACAATTTAAAGGCAATGCTACCAAATACTAATTGAGTGTATGTAAACATCTGACCCACTGGGAATGTGATGAAAGAAATAAAAGCTGAAATAAATTATTTTCTCTCCTGTTATTCTGAAATTTCACATTCTTAAAATAGAGTGTGATCCGAACTGGCCTAAAACAGACGTTTTACTAGGATTAAATGTCAGGAATTGTGAAAAAAATGAGTTTACATTTATTTGGCTAAGGTGTATGTAAACTTCTGACTTCTACTGTAGATTAGAAAGGGTTCTTGGGTTAAAAACATGAAGGGAAATCCTTATTTTCAGTCAGCTGCCTGTCTCTGTCTCAAATCTATTCTCTTGGACTTAACCTGAACTGGAATTTACATCAACCACTAGTTATAAAAATGCTCTTGGAGTTGTATTGCTGCGGTGTTCAATGATGTCTTGCAGATGACTTTCCAAGAGCCTAACTTATTTCATCTAGCCTATTAAACTGCATGCTTTCCCGAGTCATACTGGGAGGACACAAGTTTTCCACAGCCATCTCTCTATCATTAATTTTACTGACACAAAACGATCCCACCTTGTCTAGCGTATTGTTTTGTTGACATTTGGAAAGTTTACCGTCAAATTAGCTGTTTCCATCAAGCCTGTTGACATGTTCACTGCATGGCCAAAGGTATGTGGACCCCTGCTTATTGAACATCTCATTCCAAAATCATGGGCATTAATATGGAGTTGGTTCCCCCTTTGCTGCTATAACAGCCCCCACTCTTCTGGGATGTTGGAACATTGCTGCGGGGACATCAAATCAAACTTTATTTGTCACATGCGCCGAATACAAGTTGTAATATTTGTGTTGTGGAGAAATGACCAGGCAGGAGACGGGAGTACAGTTCGTTTTCGTTTAGTCAAAACCTCTCGTGCTCCACAGCCCCCGGCACAGTAGTGCGCATGTGCATTTCCTATTAGGTGTAGTAACGTAACACTGCCGTAATACATTACTACTTAGTAACAGCATAGTAACTAATATAAACAGATGTAGATCCCAGATACTACACTCCTCCCCCATAGTGTTTAACTCCCAAAGAACAAGGTAAATATGTTAGGGAACTACTAATGCAATATCTGAACAATGCATTCTTAAAACATTTTTCAACTACTGGGTTGAAGCAGATTTTTCAGAGCCCAGCACAAATCCAGAGGATTATTCTGCCCCAAAAATTGAGTTTGTCCTCATAACTAACCCAGGTAATGTCCTTTTTTTCTTTTTATCTAGGACATATTAAAGTGTTTGTTTGTTTTACTGTCTGTTACCTCCTGAAACAGCTCAACTCACAGGTCAAGCTTTTGAGGTGCCCTTCGCTGTCGAATAGGATATCTCCGCTCTTCCTGGGCTTCCGGTGGTGGGCCAGGTTCAGGTGGAAGGTCAGGCTCTGTCTCTCCCGTACGTCCACAGTCAGGAGAATAGTCCTGAGGGTCGTTATTGTTCTTGTTCTCTCGGCATGTCTCTGCTGGGGCGTTGGACCGTAGCAGATTATCCACATGAACGTTGACCTGGCGATGACCAATTTGGACTTGGTAAGTCAAAGGTCCTCTGCGTTGCAAGATCACACCTGAGTTCCACAGGCGCTTGGGGTGTCTGAAATCACGTACTATCACCCTCTCTCCCTCTTTGAATTCTCTGACAGTCTTTGAGTGTCTGTCATGAGCTTTCTTCTGCTGTAGCTGGTGCTTTGCCTACGGTGCTTGACAAATCTGGTTTCAACAATGTCAGGCGGTTGGTGTTTCAGAAACAGTTCAACTGGTGTACATTCCGTTACCGTGTGTGGTGTGTTACGGTAAGTAAACAGGCCTTTGGGAAGCCTTTGGTGGGTGGGCACAGACTGAACCTCGAGTCTAGTCCAGGCCTTCTTAAAGGTTTGCACGGCTCTCTCTGCTGCTCCGTTTGATGCCGGATGGTAAGGTGGTGACAGGATGTGCCTTACTCCGTTGTTCTTGAGAAACATTTCAAAATCGTTTGACATGAAAGGAGGGCTATTGTCTGATACGAGCTCCTTGACTAGTCCGACGGATGCGAACAGGTGTCTGAGAAGATTGATGGTTTTCTCAGCTGTGGTCTGTTGAGTAGGGAACATTTCCATCCACTTGGAATGGACATCGACGACAAGGAAATGTTGCTTGTCAATCTCGGTGTAATCCACATGGATGCGTTCCCAAGGTGTAGCAGCCCAGGACCATGGATGCAGAGGTGCAGCAGCAGGCTTGTTGCAAACAGCTTCACAAGGTGAGCAGTGGCCTACATGCTGTTGAATGTCCTGATCCAGGCCACCACAGATAACGGCGGGCGAGTGCTTTCATTCGAGTGAACCCTGGATGTCCCTCATGCAGGTCAGATAGCAGTCTCCTCTGGAATTTGTGAGGTACCACCACCCTTGATCCCCACAGAACACATCCTTGATCAGTGGACAACTGGTCTTTCTTGTCGATGAATGGACGAAGGTTATCGTCATTTACGAAGGTTGGCCAACCGCCTAATGTTAAGTCCAAGACTTTGGAAAGCACTGGGTCTTTCCTCATTTCCTCTGCTATGTCTGAAGCAGATATGGGCAGTTCGTCAATGAGAGAGATCTGGAAGACTGCTCTATCATCTTCACTGTCGGAGTCACTATTGCATGGTAGTCTTGATAGTGCATCTGAATTTGCGTGATCACTGGATCGTCTGTACTAAATCTCATAGTCGTAGGCTAACAATATCAGAGCCCAACGTTGCATTCGAAGTGCAGCAAGGGTTGGTATAGCTGATTTTGGTCCAAGGATGGCCAACAGAGGCTTGTGATCTGTCAGCAGTTGGAACTTCCTTCCGTAGAGGTATTTGTGAAACTTCTTCACTCCGAATATTATGCTCAGGGCTTCCTTCTCAATTTGAGCATAATTGTTCTCACTTGGTGACAGAGTCCATGATGCAAATGCAATAGGGTGTTTTTCACCTGATGGTAGAACATGTGAGATGACGGCTCCTACTCAGTATGGAGATGCGTCACACACGAGTCTCAGCTTCATCTCTGTGTTGTAGTGGGCAAGCCACTTGCTCTTTACCAGACGCTGTTTGCAATTCTTAAATGCTTCTTCGCATTTTGGGGACCAATTCCACTTTATATCGGCCTGCAGCAGTTGGTGAAGCGGATGCAACAATGTGGATAAGTTTGCCACAAACTTTCCGTAATAGTTCAGGAGCCCCACAAATGACCTCAGCTCTGAGAGATGTGTGGGTGCTGGTGTGTTTACGATTGCTTCCACCTTGCTGCTGGTTGGGTGCAGGCCTTGTGCATCAATCTTGTATCTGAGATACTTCACTGAGTCCTGGAGGAACTCACACTTGTTGCATTTCATTCTCACTCTATTTCTCCAGTCTTGACATCACTTTGTCCAGCACTACAAGGTGCTCTCCAATTGTTGGTGCTGAAACGAGGATGTTGTCCATGAAGCACACAACATTGTCTATGCCCTCCAAGATCTGATCCATTGTGTGTTGGAATATTGCTGGAGCTGTCGAGATTCCATAGGCCAAGCGATTGAATCTGAATAGCCCCTTGTGTGTAATGATGGTCAGAGACTGTTCTGACTCCGGATCCAGCTTCAGTTGCTGATAAGCGAATGACAGGTCCAGCTTACTGAACCTTCCCACCAGCTAGAGTGGCAAACAGATCTTCAGCATTTGGTAGTGGATATTCCTCTGGTAGTATGCAGTGATTTACTGTAACCTTGTAGTCTCCGCACATTCTGACGGTCTTGTCTTTGGGACTACAACGATCGGAGCGGCCCAGTCGCTCCTCGCTACTTTCGTGATGTTATTTTTCTGTACGTGGTCCAGTTCCTTCTCTACTGCTTCCTTAAGAGCATAGGGAACTGAACTGGTTTGTGAAAGATAGGCTTGGTTCCTTCTTGCACTCTGACTTTGCTGTGAAGTCTTGTATTTCGCCGTAGCCATCTTTGAAAAGTTCTTTGTGCTTCTCCAGCATGTTAGTGAGTGTAGCCTGACTCACTGGTTTGTCATTTCTCAGACTAAAGATTTCTCCCCGGTTCAACGTGATCTTTTGTAGCCAGTTTCTGCCAAGCAAGGTAGATTTTTTTTTTCTCTCCTTTGACAATGACAAGCGGTAGCGTCCACTCCTTCCCCTCATACCGGACTGGTACCTGGATCTGCCCTAACACAGTAAAAGTGTCACCAGTATATGAAGAAAGGTGGATGGACGCTGGCTGAATAGGGCACTCTTCAGTTTTTCTTTGTAGTGTCTCTCTGGAACCAGAGATACAGACGCTCCGGTGTCCAGCTGCATTTGTACTGGTTTTCCCGCTAACTCCATGCTGAGATAGATTCCATATTTTTGTTGTTGAGCTGTGTACACTGAACAGTTCCAATACTGTTTCAGTTGTACCTTCCTCTTCTTGTGCTGCGTCTGACACTTTGTGCGCTCTTGCTGTGCGTTTTGGAGCTTTACACACTCTGTAAATGTCCAACCTTTTATTTTGGAATCGACATTCACTGGGCTGATGATTATCTCCCCCACATCTGTAGCAACTTGGCTTAGACCTTTGTGATGTGGGCTGCTTTGTTCTTGTGTAACCTTGAGGATCGGACTGAGAAAAGTGTGACTTTTGTGAGCCTTTTTCACCACGTGCATCACTGACCTTGTGAACACCTTTCTGACCTTCTGCATGTCCCGATAGCTCAATAGTATCCCAGTGGGCAAGCTCGAGTCCAAGTGCTATATCACAGGCTTTCTTAAAGGTCAGGTCCTTCTCTGACAGAAGCCTTCTGTGATATGCTTCACCTGTGAGACCACATACAAACTTGTCTCAAAGAGCATCATCAAGAAATCGTGCAAACTCACATGTACTTGCCAGCCTTTTCAAAGCAAGGATGTAGCCAGCCATGGTTTCCCCTTGACTCTGGTGACGTTGGTAAAATCTGAAACGTTCTGCAATGAGAATTTGCTTAGGCTTGAAATGCCTTGAAAGAGTTTCAGTCAGTTCTGCATAGTTCAACTCCACTGCTTTTATTGGTTCAATGAGACCTTTCAGCAATCCATACTCAGTTGGACCCAAAACACTGAGAAATACGTCTGCTTTCTTAGATTTAATTTGCAGCCAGCCAACGCTCAAAATGCTCCAAATAGGAATCAAAATCCTCTTTTGTAGCCTCAAACTCTGGTACTCGACCAATGGTTGCCATTTTCACAGTTAAATGTTCAGTGTCCTCATTCCTTGTATTGCATAATTTTCTGAATTTTCCTCTAATTCTTCACTTCAGAAGTTTCTGCAATTACTTCATTCACTGCGCTCATTTGTAATAATGTACACACCGTGTTACGTTTCTTCCTTTTTTATATATATTTTTTTACAATATTTCTCCACTGAGATCGCTTAATTTCAATGGGTTCCATGAGTTTTTTTTATTTATTTAACCACCAGAGAGCAGTGTTGCTATTCGCTACTCCAATAGTCTTGCTACTTGGCAGCTCCTGAACACTGTACCTACTAGCAGTGCCTTTTCTACTGGCGAAAGAAAATGTTACAAAATAACTGACGAATTACATAATTATTTTTCCCTTCAAGCAATGTCCGTTTAAGAAGTTTAATCACCTCGTCGCCACTGTAATATTTGTGTTGTGGAGAAATGACCAGGCAGGAGACTGGAGTGCAGGTCGTGGTGAGTAATTGCTGTTCTGATGTCAAGAAGTTATTTCCGGTCATAAGAGACAATAGCAGCAACATTATGTAAAACATTTTTTTACAAACAAAGCAACAAAACAAAAAACAATATAGCACAGTTGGTTAGGAGCATGTAAAACATCGGCCATCCACTTCGGCGCCAAGTACTTCCACTTGCTTCGGTTCAGCCATCAGCATTAGTGAGGTCGGGCACTGATGTTAGGCTTGTCTCGCAGTAGGCGTTCCAATTCATCCCAAAAGTGTTCGAGGGGGTTGAGGTCAGGGCTCGATGCAAGTCAATCAAGTTCTTCCACACCAATCTCTACAAACCATTTCTTTATGGACCTTGCTTTGTCAGGGATGTGAACTGGTCACCTTTTGGTGAAATTCGCCGTTTTGAATCCAAAATAGGTGACCTACGTGATTTGTGTAGATCCGATTAGTAAAGTGGGGTGGCATTGGATCACTACTGGCTGTAAGTGAACAAGTGATGCGCGTTTGGAGCAACACTGTCAGTATCCAACGCTCAGCCAATCGTTCACATAACAGAATGCAGCGCAGCACACGACTGAAGAGACAACCAATTTACTAGTTACAGCATCAGTGCGCGCTCTGGAAAGGCAGCTTTCCAGTTACAACAGCGCGTCCCCTGAACGAGAACGAAGAGGTAACGTTAGGTGAGAAGCCTGACCACGGAGACCGGGGTGAAAAGGTGATGAAGCGTACTTCATGAGCTGTAACCAAAAACAACTGGCATTTGGAAACTTTGAGGTGAGGGCGAAGGTGTGGTGGAACAAGCATTAGCGCTGTTAAGTATCTTGCTCGCTGGACCGAATTATCCGTTAGCTAGCCAGAGAAAGTTGAGCATTAGCCAACTTATCTGATCAGATAATTGAGTTTATGGTGTAAAAATGTGCTTGATAATAAAGTCAGACAGCTAACGTTACAACATCAGATGAGCTAACATTAGTAACCTAAACAATTCGCAATAGTATTAACTGGTATACGACTCCTTGCCGTTCCTCAAGTTATAACGCGTTCGTTGCTTAATGGACCCTGGCAATCTGTGTGACGAACTAACCATCTGCTAATGAACTGTTTTCCTTCTACAGTATGTGGTGCATTTTCATTAAGAGAATTAGGTGAAAATGAGGCGTTGCTTGTTAAACAAGTGGATTCAGGGATCAAGTGTAGCTGGAGCTGGGCCTGGCTTTAGCTGGATGCCACTATAGAGGTGAAAGGAACACCACACACTTTCCCTGTTTCTCACTTTTTCAATACAGTGGATAAAAAGGAGTATGACAGGTGTAGTCTCTGCCTGAAATAGATCAATTATTCCAACAAATGGTATCATGCTCTGCTGGCACATTGTAGAACAGATGTCCACAGGCACATAGTGTACAATGTAATAATTTGCAGTGTAGCCCAAGATATTGTTTTTGTTGTGTTGACAGTAACACGTGAGTGAGGTGAGGGGGATTATACATTTATTTTTACTCATTGAATGTTCTTTTTTCACACATGTAGCCTTGTGCACTTGATCGATGTCTACTATAGTGGCCACTATAATAGAGCAAAAATAGAATGCCTGTTTGTTTCATTCCATTTCTACTTTAAGATGTTTCTTTCCAAGTGCAATATTTATGTGTGTGGTCACAAGCGTTCTATTATAAAGGCTGTCATGGCTAACTGCAATATTAGTTTATATTGTTTTTTTTTTTCAAGACTTGAGTGTCATTTTTGTTAGTCTAAGCAACAAATAACATTGGATTGCTTTCTTTAAATTTTTTTAGATGTGAGTTAGGTTCACATTAACCACTTGATCATGTGGATCATTTTCTTTTGTTGTTTAATTAGTTAACCTGCATTTCCCCCTAGCAGGGATTTTTTTGCATGTTTCAGTGCAGCAAAAAAAAAGTGTTACCTTTTTGGGCCCTCAGCAGTTTGCATCTCTGTTTGTGCATTGTAATGCTGAAACAGGCATGGGCCTTACACAAATTAGTTTCCACAAAGTTGGAAGCACAGAATCATCTAGAATGTCATTGTATGCTGCAGCGTTAAGGTTTCCCTTCACTGGAACTAAGGGGCCTAGCCCGAACCATGAAAAACAGCCCCAGACCATTTTTCCGCAAATTTTACAGTTGGCACTATTCATTCGGGCAGGTTGCGTTCTCCTGGCGTCCGCCAAACCCAGATTAGTCCGTCGGACTGCCAGATGGTGAAGCGGGATTTATCACTCCAGAGAACGTGTTTCCACTGGCAGTGAGCTTTACACCACTCCAGCCAACATTTGGGCTTGTGTGTAGTGATTTTAGGCTTGTGTAAAGCTGCTCGGCCATGGAAACCCATTCCGTGAAGCCCCCGACTAACAGTTATTGTGCTGACGTTGCTTCAAGAGGCAGTTTGGAACTCTGCAGTGAGTGTTCCAACCGAGGACAGACCATTTTTGCGTGCTACGCATTTCAGCACTCGTTCTGTGGCCTACCACTTCGCACCTGGGCCGTTGTTGCTCCTTCCACTTCACAATAACAGTGCTTACAGTTGACCAGGGCAGCTCTAGCAGGACAGCAATCTCTAGTATCCCATCTCTGTGTCCATGTGCCAGAGTAAAGTTTTTTTAATTTTTATTCAACATGATTCTGGACTGCTGTGCCCAAAAGAGGACCTATGCCAAGTAGCAACAAAGGGGGGACAAACTCCATATTAATGCTCATGATTTTGGAATTAAATGTTCGACGAGCAGGTGTCCACATACTTTTCGTCATGTAGTGTATCATATTAAAACTGCAAACATTTCTCTCCACCTTATGGCAAAATGTGTATGGCAAAAAGTTCGCTTAGGGACCCCAAAAGGTTAGGATGTGGGTATGCAGACCCACAAACCACTACATCCCCTCATGGTGCGTAACGATTTCATGTGGCCCCCACCCCATCAAAGTTGCCCATCCCTAAACAAGGGAATAGGGTGCCATCAAATCAAATGTATTTGTCACATACACATGGTTAGCAGGTGTTAATGCAAGTGTAGCGAAATGCTTGTGCTTCTAGTTCCGACCATGCAGTAATATCTAATAAAAAAAAGCTAAATACTGCATAGTTTCCTAGGAACGCGAAGCGAGGCAGCCATCTTTGTCGGCGCCGGACAAATGTCCTCCGGGTGGAAAGCAGCTGAGATGAGAGGGGACAGACAGCAGTCTCATTGCATTCCCATCGTGTTGCCAGGCATGGACGGTGTGTGAATCATGCACGCTGTGTGAACATCACACTTTCAATCTCAGTATCACACAACATAAGTCTCCTGATGCTGCTGCCAGGGCTTCCTCTGTGGCCGAGAGAGACAGTCGCCAGACAGATTGGCTTCTCAGTAACAAACTATACATACAGTGCCTAGCCTCATACCCATCATTATTATAATAACTGCTGAGAGAGACATTGAATGAGGTGTTGTGTTATCTGAATGTGTTCCAATTAAATGTTCATATTTTAGTCAAACAAATAGAAAATACATTTTCCCATCTCCATATCATAGTTCTCCTATTATTAGCCCAAGATATTTACTTTCTCCTATCTCTCCTCACTACCAGTGTAATTTTGTCATGGCCTGTCTAGGACGTTAGTGTGAAGATTGATCATACCGCAGCCCATGGTCGCCCAAGGCTGGCTTCCTCATCGAAAATATAATCTTATGAAATCAATAACCTGCTTAGCTGGGATAATTGTTGGAGAATGAGAGAGGAAAGACAATGGCGCTGTCCGAAATAGCACCCTATTCCTACAGCGCACTACATTTGACCATGCCCAAATGGCATTATGTAGAGAATAGGGTCCTATTTCAGAAGCAGCCTGGCTACAGGAGGATGTAACAGATGGGTCTCCACTCCAGGCCAGTACAAGGTATTTTCTATCCCCCATAGGTGCAGCCCTGCCTGGCTCGGCCAGCATCCCCCCTCTATGTCCGTGTGCCAGTGATTAAAGCTATTTTTGTGTGTCTTCTCCCAACAGAAAGAGCTGTGCAATATGATTCTGGACTGCTGTGCCCAACAGAGGACCTACGAGAAGTTCTTTGGTCTTCTAGCAGGGGTAAGTAGACCAAATAATATATTTTTACATGTTTTATTATATGAAATATAACAAAATATAACCACAATATATATTTCATAGTAGCGGCAGGTAGCCTACCGGTTAACTCTTGAGCATCTGATCCCGTTAGCGGGATCAAAATCCAGCGAAAAATCATATCGCCAATTAGCATAAAAAAATTATCATAATTTTTTACAAAAATAAAAAAAATATATATTTTTTTTTTTATAGATACACCTCTCCTGAATCGACCCACGTCGTCCGATTTCAAAAAGGTTTTACAGGAAAAGCAAATCATTAGATTATATTAGATGAGTCCATCGTAAAAAGCAGCTTCATAGCCATTTTCCGACCAACCACTTCCATCACATATTATCAATAAACAGCTAAATGTAGCACTAACCTTTTACAAACTTCATCAGATGGCACCCCTAGGACATCATGTTATACAATGCATGCATTCTTTTGTTCAATAAAGGTCATATTTATATATAAAAACAGCATTTTACATCTCTGTCTGACGTTGACTACCTAATTTCCCCTCAAAAGCGTCCCGGTAAACAATGCTACGTTTCAATAAATTGCTATACTATAACGATTTTTTAAATGTATATTGTCAATCTAACATTTATAGATGAATATCTCTTGAGAACACCCGTCATACCAGATTTTAAATTAACTTTACTGGGTAATCACACTTTGCGATAAAAGGAGATGCGATACTCAGAAAATCAGCTAATATACAGTGCTCGGCGCCATCTTGGACGCAACAGTATGAACCATCTCATCTTCTATAATATTGTCAATAATCGCCTACCTTTAGTTGTCTTCATCAGAAAGCATCCCAGGTCCACAACAGATGTATTTTCGGTCAAAAAGTCCATACTTCACGTTCCATTAGCCTGATGTTGGTAGCGCGTCCTATGGCTCTCTCCAAACGCAGCTCTGAAGTTCATAATGAAAGCAATCCTCGCGCATGTAGGTTCGTTCAAACATGTCAAACGTTGTATAAAATAAATGTTCAGGGCCTCTAACACCAAGAGAGCCAATAAGATTCGAGGGGGATGATGTCATGGCCTTTAAAACCGTTTCCAAAGGTGGGGGCAGACATGGCCGCCGGCGTCATAATGGTGATGGCCCATCCCCTGTGACCAATTTCAAACTCCTGTCATTCACTGAGTTTTGACTCTATAAGGCTCAAACCACTGTGAAAGGACTGGCGACATCTAGTGGAAGCAATAGGAAGTGCCAAAATATTCCTAAACCCCTGTGTTTTTCAATGGGATAGGTTTAAAGTCAATACAACACATCAGGTATCCACTTCCTGTCAGAAAATGTCTCAGGGTTTTGCCTGCCAAATGAGTTCTGTTATACTCACAGACACCATTCAAACAGTTTTAGAAACTTTAGAGTGTTTTCTATCCATATATAATAAGTATATGCATGCCCTATCTTCTGAGTTTGATTAGTAGGCCGTTGAAAATGGGAACGATTTTTTTTCAAAATGCGCTGTGGCGCCCCCTATCCTAGGGTATCCTCAAGAGGTTTTAAGAGTGTTGGACCAGTAACCGAAAGGTCACTGGTTCGAATCCCCGAGCCGACTAGGTGAAATTAAACATATGTCAAGGCATTTAACCCTAATTGCTCGTGTAAGTCACTCTGAATAAGAGCGCCTGCTAAATTACTAAAATGTAATACTTTTTTTATGCCTGAGACATTCTTTTATTTAGTTGAAGTCTGTTTATGTTGCATGGGGAAAATGGGAATTTCATCACCCTTGAAATTACATTTGTTGGTAAGCTTTAGGGTACAGTAGTACAGTTCACTAATGTGGCCTTTCACACTCCCCTTCAAGAGCACTAAGTTTAAAAACAACTTTATTCTATGATCAACTAACATTTTTAACCGTGACTGTTATTTTCTCAGAGGTTTTGTCTGCTGAAGAAGGACTACATGGAGAGTTTTGAGGCCATCTTCATGGAGCAGTATGAAACCATCCATCGCCTAGAGACCAATAAACTGAGGAACGTTGCTAGAATGTTCGCCCATCTCCTGTACACAGACTCAGTCCCGTGGAGTGTACGTATTGTAGCTCTCTACGGCGCCCTATTCCCTATATGGTGCACTTATGACCAGTAGAAAATATACAGTACCAGTCAAAAGTTTGGACACACCTACTCATTCCAGGGTTCTTCTTTATTTTGACTATTTTCTACATTGTAGAATCATACTGACAATGTCAAAACTATGAAATGACACATATGGAATCATGTAGTAACCAAAAAGTGTTAAACAAATCAAAATATATTTTAGATTCTTCAAAGTAGCCACCCTTTGCCTTGATGACAGCTTTGCACACTCTTGGCATTTTCTCAACCAGCTTCATGAGGTAGTCACCTGGAATGCATTTCAATTAACAGGTATGATTGTTAAAAGTTAATGTGGAATTTGTGCTTCTTAATGTGTTTGAGCCAACCAGTTGTGTTGTAACAAGGTATGGGTGTTATACAGAAGATATCCCTATTTGGTAAAAGACCAAGTCCATATTATAGTAAGAACAGCTCAAATAAGCAAAGAGAAACGACAGTCCATTACATTAAGACATGAAGGTCAGTCGCAAAAACCATCAAGTGCTATGATGGAACTGGCTCTCATGAGGACCACCACAGGAAAGGAATACCCAGAGTTAACTCTGCTGCAGAGGATAAGTTCATTAGTTTCCAGCCTCAGAAATTGCAGCCCAAATAAATGCTTCAGAGTTCAAGTAACGGACACATCTCAACATCAACTGTTCAGAGGAGACTGAGCGAATCAGTCCTTCATGGTCGAATTGCTGTTAAGAAACTATTACTAAAGGACACCAATGAGAATAAGAGACAAATTTGAGATTTTTGGTTCCAACCGCTGTGTCTTTGTGAGACGCAGAGTAAGTGAACAGATGATCGCCGCATGTGTGGTTCCCACCGTAAAGCATGGAGGAGGAGTTGTGATGGTGTGGGGGTACTTTGCTGGTGATACTGTCAGTGATTTATTTAGAGTTCAAGGCACACTTAACCAGCATGGCTACCACAGCATTCTGCATCGATACGCCATCCCATCTGGTTTGCGCTTAGTGGGACTATCGATTGTTTTTCAACAGGACAATGACCCAAAACACACCTCCAGGCTGTGTAAGGGCTATTTGACCAAGAAGGAGAGTGAGTGCTGCATCAGATGACCTTGCCTCCACAATCACCCTACCTCAACCCAATTGAGATGGTTTGGGATGAGTTGGACCGCAGAGTGAAGGGAAGCAGCATATGTGGGAACTCCTTCAAGACTATTGGAAAAGCATTCCTCATGAAGCTGGTTGAGAGAATGCAGAGTGTGCAAAGCTGTCAAGGCAAAGGGTGGCTACTTTGAAAAACGTGTTTAACACTTTTTGGGGTTCCTACATGATTTATTTCCTAATTTTGATGTCTTCACTATTATTCTACAATGTAAAAAAAATAGTAAAAACTTAAAATTAAAAAAAATTCAATGTGTCCAAACTTTTGACTGGTACTGTGTCTATATATTTTTTTTTATGGCACACGGGACACCGCACAATGCAAGTCTCTAGCCGATGCGCTCTCCCGCCAATTTGTGCACCTTCATTGTTTCATAACTTAATTGTGTGAATTGTTTTCCTTGATTTAGTGTCTATTAATTCTCCACTATATATATATATATATATCACCACTAGTAGCCTACATTTACTGTTAATTCCTGTAATTTCTAATCTACAATGTTTGTTTGGTTATGGTAATTTCTGTTAATGCATTCAGTATATTATTCCAGTCTTTTACCGTTCTCATGGTCAGAGTAGACGCGTTGTTTGCAGAGCGCACAGCCTGTGCTACACTTGTGAGAAAGCGCTACTGTCAATGTTGAGTAAGGACGGGCACCTGATTAAGCATAGAAGTAGGCTACCTGGCCTGCATGCAAATGTAGGCATATAAATGTGCTCATTTGGGGATCTGATAGTATTTCTGATTGTCTTAACGCACTACCACTAATGAGCTGTGGAGTCTGTTTTTTAAACATCCATTGAGAATGACAATAGTTAATCAATGTATTTGGAAGGTCTTTCCAGTTCTCTGCCTTTCGATAATCACTCAGCGTGAAAGGGGAAAATGTCATGCTCTGATCCAGTGGAAACTTTATTTTTTTATAGGTCTACCTGATGACCTCTTATCCCTTACGGAAAATAGCCTATAGCTGTGTCTGTCCCGAGCTCACTGGCACAGCTGGACCCAAGTTGATAGTTGATAGAATGTTTCAAGTTCGTTGCAGACAGGCCATGTGTAGCCAGTGGGATTTATAGGATATTTTTTTTATCAGAATATTTTTGTTTTACCTGCAGGCTGCAATATTTTTATTTGTTGGCTTTATGTAGGATATTTTTTTACATAGTTGGCAATAGATGCAACTTTTTAGGTTTATCATTTTCATTTAGATTTGGATACATTTTTATTAACCACATGACAATGATTTTGAGATACGAAGACGCTATTATAAATGTAGTTGTTCGAAGGAAATGTGCATATGTAAACCATAGCAGGCACGCTGATTGGTAGAAATGTTCAGATAAATTGGCATGCCACATGACAAAGGTTTCCGACTCCTCGTGTAGCCTGTTACCGGCAACTTCAGGAGAGTAATGGCCGAATCTGCAAAAGCTAGCAGGAGCGGGAGGCGGATGGTCGGGTTAAGGGTTTTCTCTTCTGGTTATCTTGATCTCTGACTCCCTCTTGGGTAATTTCTGTCTTATTTCATCAAACAGAATCAGACAAGCATATAGTTGATTTTATTAAAATACATAGGGTGTGTCTATATGGAAAAATACACGTTTAAACATTTCAACCAATCGATAGGTCGAAAGAACAGATGACTTTCGGTAAGCCAAGATTTTTTAGGTTTGTTGATTTGATTTTCTTTAAACAGCTACTAATCTAGTTACACCGTCTGGGTTTTTCTCTCTCAGGTGCTGGAATGTATTAAAGTCAGTGAGGACACCACCACCTCATCCAGTCGTATCTTCGTCAAGATCTTGTTTCAGGAGCTCTGTGCCTATATGGGACTTCCCAGGCTCAATGAACGACTCAAGGATATGTAAGTCAATCTAGTCTTTTCCTCTTCCACTGTAAACTAATATATCACCTAAGGATGTTGATATTTGTAGTCTGGCTCTGTTTTTCTTTATTGCCCCTGAAAGGAAAAATAAAGTTGAATTTAAATTAATTTAACTGAATGGCAAATTAAAGTGAGATTTTTTTTCTTTCTGCATCTGGTCTTTTCTGTATCTTCCAGGACGCTGCAGCCCTTCTTTGAGGGTCTTTTTCCTCGTGACAATCCCAGGAACACCAGATTCGCCATTAATTTCTTCACCTCCATCGGCCTGGGTGGACTTACGTAAGTGCCTCCATCCTAATAATATGATAGTACGTGCCACCTAGCAGATGCTTTAACCCAAAGCGACAGCTCAATGTGTGCATAGATTTGATGTATGTTTGTGATCTACAGGAGGATGCTGAGGGGAGGAAGGCTTATAATAATGGCCGGAACGGAGGGAATAGAATCGCATCAAACTAATGGAAATCATGTGTTAGATGTATTTGATACCATTCGACTCATTCCGCTCCGGCCTTTACTAGGGCACTATAAAATCTGATACGGAGAACGCAGACTGAATCACTTAATCCAGACAACAAAAACGGAATTCAACTATCCCAAAATGTATTGAACTTAGTAGGTTTATCAACTAAATGTATTTAAAAATAAAACAGATTTTATAGGGCAGTCCTCCCCAATTAAGGTGCCACCAACCTCCTGTGTTGTGATCCCTGTGTGATTTGAACCCACAACCTTGGCATCTATAACAGGCTGGTGTATTGCGTCACCAGCCTCCTGTGATCTCTTGCCAGTGTCATAATTTCCACTCGCTCCTTCTCTCTCCTCTTTCATTCGCTCTCTCTCTCCTGCTCTATCTCTCCTCTTCATTACCACAGGGATGAGCTCCGTGAGCATCTAAAGAACGCCCCCAAGATTATCATGACCCAGAACCAGGAAGTGGAATCGTCTGACACCGACTCGTCCTCTGACTCGTCCTCCTCAGACAGTGACAGCAGCGACAGTGACAGCTCTGACTCCTCCAGTGACTCCTCCTCCTCATCCAGCAGCAGCTCAGGTACAGTCATTTTACCACCCTTACAGTAGCCTGGTCCCAGAGCTGTTTCTTATACTGTATCGACTTTGATCATTGTCAGCACAGACAGCAGTTTAAACAGATCTGGGACCAGGCTACCCTAACTAGGCTTTTTATTGAAATACTTAGGGAGTTGCAATCAATTTACAACCCAGCCCTCTTCTAACATCAATATCTGAATTATTTCTGAGGAATTCAAAGTGCTTGTCCTTTAATTCGTCCTTTGATAGTTGAGTATTTATTAACTGCCTGCCCTCCACATTCACCTCTACCTAATTATAATGCCTGTGTTGTGTCGGGGAGGTCCTGGTCCCTGATGTGAGGGTGGCACAGCCTGTTGCCCGTGTGTGTGTGCGCACGCCTGGGTCATGGGTCATCGCTTGCCTCACCTTGAAGAAAATCACTGTGCTGTACTCTGCCCCTCTCACTCGGCATGCTAATTATTTTTAATTGACCAGCTCTATTGAAATGAAAGTTGGATGTTTGAAGGACTTCACTGTTTCCCTTAAATGCTTCTCCCCATTTCAAATAATATAAAAATTCCATTTAGCAAAGGTTTTTATCCAAAGACTTGTTTAGGCAACCTCTTGTTTGATTGTGGGACGTTAAGATGGCTTTTCGTGTCAGTCCCTTGCTGATGACATGCAACCACAGCCAACTGAGGAAATGTCCAATGGCACTGAAATGTCCTCTGAGCTTCTGTTGGTTCTCAATTGTCCTGAACATGATATCAAGCCTGTTTGAGATACTAGAGGTGTTTCCTGCTGTGATGTTGATGTGGCTATTTACCATTCATCCTGTGTGTTTGTATGCAAATATCTATGAAAAACATGCACGCAAAGACAGTCAGTCAGTCCCTGCCGTGGCCACACACACTTACACAAATACACCCTCCCTGCAGTCAGTGCTCTGGTGACTGGTGTGGTGTTGGGTGTCCCTGGCCTGCTCTCTGTAGGGTAGAGTGACATGTTAACATGGCAGAGTAGGGCACCCCAGGCACCTGCTAAAAGCACAGTCTGTCATCACCACACATTATCTGCACACACAGGTTGTGTCCGAAATGGCACCATATTTCCTATTTAGTGCACTGTTTTTGAACAGGGCCTACAGGGCCTAGAAGTGCACTATATATGGAATATGGTGCCATTTGGGGGACAACCTGTGTGTGCAGATGTGTGGCGATGACAGACTGTCATTGGTTGATTTCTTTTCTTTAGTTTTTTTACAGCATATGTAATGTCTCGCTCTATGGGATTGCAATGTGGTGTGCTGTTTGCATGCTTCTGGATTTATTTAGGTTCTTTGCTTATGTTTAACAGATTTCGGTTCGAAGTCTGGAATTATCTCGAGTTTCTAAGACGTACTTACTGTTTTACAGATTCTGACTCGAGGCGTAAGAAGAGCAAGGGCCAGAGCAAAAATAAGAAGAGTGACAAAGACAAGAAGAAAGACAAGATGACCAAGTCCAAGGCTTCTTCCAAAAATACCTCCTCAAATCAGAAGTCACCTCTGGAGGAACGGCCCAATAAGAGTATGAGAAACGACAACCGTCGCCGTGATGACAGCAGTAGCGACGATGAGGCGGTGGCGGAGCGCGGTGAGAGGAGACCAGAGCTCGAGGACCACCACAAATCCTCTCGCCACCGGGGTCGTGAAGACGCACCGCAACCCACGTACGAGAGACCCCACCGCGACCGTGGGGGGCACCAAGATGAGGAGCAGCCTCGTGGCAGGCCTGACAGAGGCAGAGACTACGAGGACAGCGACAGACAGACAGAGTCCCGCAGGCACAACAGGGACGATGGGGGGAAATATGATGGGAAACGCCAAGCCCCCCAGGTTGACCGGGCTGACCATGACAGAGTCAGACACCGCAGCCCTGAGAAAGAGAAGGAACCAGCCAGGTACAGAAACAGAGAGAAGTCAAAGTCACAAGAGAAGAGCAGCCGCAAGGAGAAAGACATGGATTCTTCCAGGAACTCGTACAGGAACGGGGTGGAGCAGCAAGCAGAGCGGGCGGACAAGGAGAACAGGGAGAACCGCCATCACTCTGACAGATACAGAGAACCCAGGAGAAACGAGGAACGGAGCAGGGATAGCTCCCCACGTAGACGGAGATAGCCGGACGGACCTTACTCAAAAATGAAATGTAGTAAGCTTACATTCCAATGTCCATACTAGCATACTACTTCAAGTACATGTCCAGTACTTCATTCTAAGTAGTGTGCTAGTGGGAACGTTGAAACGGAGCCTACGTTATAGTCATGCTGTTCATAAGCCAGTTGTAAATTGGACTCATCCATCTCATCCTCTGCCATTGTCTGTGCCTCTCAATGTATACATTTTATGCATAGCCTTTAAAATGTATGTTTTATATCACCCAATTAAATGTCTTTCTTAGAAATGGTTCAGCGGTTGTATTGGAACAATAACAGTACAGAGCTCTGCTTGCAGAAGTAGTGTATATATGAAGGTTTCTTTCTGTATGTTCTATCAATGTAAGACTGGTAATGTCAAGAAAATATGTGAAGTTTGCATTTGATGCAGCCTATTTTGTATTAGTGCAACCTATTTTTTTGGGGGGGGGGGGGGTTAAAAAGAATGAGACAACATATTAAAAACCTTTCAACTGTTCAATTCTACTTGATTTATTACTAAATATTATACAGTATACTGAACATGTTTGCACAATATTGACACAGGTTAGAGGGGAAATACACCAGAGCAACGCATGGCAGTGTCCTTATAATTTAGCATATGCTTTTATCCAAAGCAACTTAGTCATGCGTGCATACATTTTACATATGGCTGGCCCCAGCTGGAATCCAATCCATGACCCTTGGTGTTTCAAGCTCCATGCTCTACCGACTGAGCCACACATTGTCCACTTAAAAGCATCGGGTGCCGTCTAACCTGAACACCTGTGATTAAAGAACAGCCAGTTCATAAAATGTTTGAATCGCTGCCATTTTTCGACACCCAGCAGGTGATTGTTAAAACACAGATCAATCCAAGGATCCGTTCTTGACAAATCTGACATTATTCATGTTGAACACACTTGCAAGAATGAATTCAAGACCCTGTCATTATCACCCACAGTATACAATATGCATGAATACATGCCTCTTACATAATTTGCATACGTCTTCACACTGATCTCCAGATAGAGCCTACCTTATTTGACCTTCAGCATTCTCCCTAAGGGTGTACTGTATGTATCAAAACACCACAGGGTTCCACGAAAACTGGGTCATCTTTTATTTGTGTTTTGGCCAGTAGAATGGAAGATTGCTTCCGTTGGGATGGAATACGGAACTCTGGGAGATCACTGGAATGAACTGATGTCTGTCAGTAGAATCCTGCCTAGTGGAGAAGGGGATCAGGGGCAGATTCAAGCTTTGCTTTAAGATGTAACTGAAAAGTAGAAGCACAATAGAAAGGATAAAATCAGCATAGACTACATATTCTGTTAAGTTCTAGCACTAATATTTTGACTCATTTGGTTGGTTCTGTGCAAGGAAGGAAGACCATGATGCCAGTGTTTTGGTTTTGTTATGCTGTTAAATTCTTTAACTACCAGTGTCCCTCAATTGAATTTTTTTCTGTGCAATGTATTCCTTTTCAAATATTGGATTCCAAGAGAAGAATAGGGTTCATTTCAACTGTCTTATGATTAATACAAACGGTTAAGAATTCATGGAGAACAATAAACAAGTTTCCCATACTGCAGATTATAGTGCCTGGTAGAGTCTCAGTGGGTTGTCTTGAAGGAATCTGTGACTCTTTCTCAGTTAATCTTTCCTTGAATCCTTGCATCGATCATCCTCCTCAGAATGCATTGCATAAGAATGTCTGATAGGAGGGACCTTAACTCCAATAAGGTTGAAAAAGAAGCAAGGATATAGGATGCGAGGAATGATAGAAAACTAATTGAGATAGAACCATGCTTTTCCGTTATCAGTTGCACTGGGTTAAGACTGCTCAACTCCCGAGACACAGAACAGTTAAGCGCCCGTAAATGGAACGTAATTCCCGTTGGGGATGGTGTGTCTACAGATACACTGTATTCTGGTTTTGACTTAATTTTCTTCATAATTCCACCACCTTTACGCTTGATGAAACGAATAAGGTCGAGCAACATTATTTTCCAATAATTTTGTTCTGAACTGAACCATTATTTTTTGTTGCGTTCCATTGTTCTGACCAGCAAAATAAAAATTCTGAACCGGTTCAAACACCCAAAAAGTTTTAAACCTCTGAAATCGAAATTGTTTTTACATTTAGCTCGACATTAAATTACTTCACCAATCAGTGCGGATAGAGCAGCGTGCTATGGAGAGGGTCAACTATTTAATCTGTATAGGAAAGTCTTTAAGAGCAAATTGTATTTTGCATTAACAGCATGGTTTAATCATAATGAAAGACAATCACACACACTGTGCTGCCAGTAGAGGTACATGGGTAAAATCACTGGGGAAGCCAATCACTCTTGAAACATCATCAGTAGGCTATGGAAACCTATGCTTCAGAGGGGAGGGGCTGATAAGCCTACACACTATGGTTGAATATTTTCCTGGTATTTTACAAATGTTCCATCCCGAGAATAAATAGCTTTTTAGCTATTTCCCGCCAAAACCAGAAGTGTAATTCAAAAACATATTAAGCATATAAATAGGCCTATGTCTGAATTTGATTGGAAATTTGATAAAAAACCAAGCCTGATGCTAACGGAGCCCGATGAGCTATATATGAAATACATTTTATAAGCCCTCCATTAAATACATTTTATGAGCACAAGCCCAAAAAAGCCAAAATGAGTGTGCGGTTATCCAATACATTTGTGCATTTGGTAAGTATTCAAACCCTTGATTCTTTCCAGAACTTTGATACGTTACAGCCTTATTCAAAAAAAATACTTTTTTTAAATCCTCATAAATTTACACACAATACCCCATAATAACAAAGCAAAAAAAGGTTTTAAGAACGTTTTACAAATGTATTTAAAAAAAAATGTCATCTAAAATATCACATTTACATACAGTTGAAGTCAGAAGTTACATACACTTAGGTTGGAGTCATTAAAACTCATTTTGCAACCACTCCACAAATTTTTTGTTAACAAACGATAGTTTTGGCAAGTCGGTTGGGACATCTACTTTGTGCTTGACACACGTAATTTTTCCAACAATTGCTTACAGACAGATTATTTCACCTGTAATTAACTGTATCACAATCAAAGTGGGTCTGAAGTTTACATACACTAAGTTGACTGTGCCTTTAAACAGCTTGGCAAATTCCAGAAAATGATGTCATGGCTTTAGAAGCTTCTGATAGGCTAATTGACATCATTTGAGTCAATTGGAGGTGTACCTGTGGATGTATTTCAAGGCCTACCTTCAAACTCAATGCCTCTTTGCTTGACATCATGGGAAAATCAAAACAAATCAGCCAAGACCTCAGAAAAAAAATTGTAGACCTCCACAATTCTAGTTCATCCTTGGGAGCAATTTCCAAACGCCTGTTTATCTGTACAAACAATAGTATGCAAGTATAAACACCATGGGACCACGCAGCCGTCATACCGCTCAGGAAGGAGAGGCGTTCTGACTGCTAGAGATGAATGTACTTTGGTGCGAAAAGTGCAAATCAATCCCGGAACAACAGCAAAGGACCTTGTGAAGATGCTGGAGGAAACAGGTACAAAAGTATCTATATCCGCAGTAAAACGAGTCCTATAACCTGAAAGGCCGCTCAGCAAGGAAGAAGCCACTGCTATAAAACCGCCATACAAAAGCCAGACTACGGTTTGCAACTGCACATTGGGACAAAGATTGTACTTTTTCGGAAATGTCCTCTGGTCTGATGAAACAAAAATAGAACTGTTTGGCCATAATGACCATCGTTATGTTTGGAGGAAAAAGGGGGAGGCTTGCAAGCCGAAGAACACCATCCCGACTGTGAAGCACGGGGGTGGCAGCATCATCTTGTGGGGGTGCTTTGCTGCAGGAGGGACTGGTGCACTTCACAAAATAGATGGCATCATGAGGCAGGAAAATTATGTGAATATATTGAAGCAACATCTCAAGACATCAGTCAGGATGTTAAAGCTTGGTCGCAAATGGGTCTTCCAAATAGACAATGACCCCAAGCATACTTCCAAAGTTGTGGCAAAATGGCTTAAGGACAACAAAGTCATGGTATGGGGAGTGGCCGTCACAAAGCCTTGACCTCAATCCCATAGAAAATGTATGGGCAGAACTGAAAAAGCATGTGCGAGCAAGGAGGCCTAAAAACCTGACTCACTTACACCAGCTCTGTGAGGAGGAATGGGCCAAAATTCACCCAACTTATTGTGGGAAGCTTGTGGAAGGCTACCCGATACGTTTGACTCAAGTTAAACAATTTAAAGGCAATGCTACCAAATACTAATTGAGTGTATGTAAACTTCTGACCCATTGGGAATGTGATGAAAAATAAAAGGATTAAATGTCAGGAATTGTGAAAAACTGAGTTTAAATGTATTTGGCTAAGGTGTATGTAAACTTCCGACTTCAACTGTAAGTATTCAGACCCTGTACTTTGTACTTTGTTGAAGCACCTTTGGCAGCGATTACAACCTTGAGTCTTCTTGGGGATGACGCTACATGCTTGGCACACCTGTATTTGGGGAGTTTCTCCCATTCTTCTCTACAGATGCTCTCAAACTCTGTCAGGTTGGATGGGGTGCGTCGCTGCACAGCTATTTTCAGTTCTCTCCAGAGATGTTCAATCGGGGTCAAGTCTGGGCTCTGGCTGGGCCACTCGAGGACATTGAGACTTGTCACGAAGCCATTCCTGCGTTGTCTTGGCTGTGTGCTTAGGGTCATTGTCCTGTTGGAAGGTGAACCTTCGCCCCCAGTCTGAGGTCCTGAGAGCTCTGGAGTAGGTTTTCATCCAGGATCTCTCTGTACTTTGCTCTGTTCATCTTTCCCTCGATACTGACTAGTCTCCCACTGAAAAACATCCCCACAGCATGATACTGCCACCACCATGCTTCACCGTAGGGATGGTGCCAGGTTTCTGGCCAGATATTTACATTTTTTTTTTAATGTATACGTTTGAAAACATTTCTAAAATCCTGTTTTCGCTTTTAGAATAAGGCTGTAATGTAACAAAATATGGAAAAAGGGAAGGGGTCTGAATACTTTCCGAATGCACTGCATATGATATATAGGCTACTACACATTACGCATGACATAAAAACATAAAAGCCCATAGATGTAGCTAGCTATATGCTCTCTTGGGTAAATAAAATAAACAAGCTCCAGTAGGCTTTTATTTTTTTAGTGTGAACTGTATTACTGTAATATATTGTATTATACTGTATTATATTGACTGGAATTACGCACCTTCTTCAAATCATAAAGTTGGGAGAGAACATGCAATTCTGGTGCAGCACATACAGCCTACAAAGTTACATGTATAGGCTAGCAAATTAGATTTTCATTTTGAAATACTGCACAATAGGGCCTATTTGTATAATTAGTAGGCTGACTCATATATACCTTTTATGATATTTCCCATAATTTCATATCCTACCTCCTTTTTCTCTCTATTGGTGCTTCATTCCTCCCTCGCTTCCTCCCTTTGCTTGCATAATGCAGGACTAGAATTAAGTAGATGCAGACGGCTGTCACTTCTCGTCACAAAGGCTGAATGGGTCTGAATAAATAACTGCTATAGCCTACCGCAATCGCGTGTTCGCTCTTCTTTTAAACTACCCCTTAGTTCCAATGGCTTCTGTATTTAACATTCAGCAAACAAGAGCTTGCATAGGCTATGCTGCAGCAAATGTAGGGCCTACCCATCACAAGAAAATAAGTTACTATGATGGGATGATAGGTCTACAGGCATTGTGAACTGTGCTCCATACTGAGATGGGCTGTATGTTCCCACCCTGAGTGTTGATGATTGATCATGCAGAGGCCATAGAAAAGCCAGAGAAGTAAAATTTCACTTCATGCTGTTCATAGGGAGGAGGTCAGAGACCTGGCAGTGTGGTGCCAGTACAACAACCTCGCTCTCAAACAGAGCAAGACAATGTAGCTGATCGTGGACTACAGGAAAAGGATGGCCGAACAGGCCCCCATTAACATCGATGGGACTGAAGTGGAGCGGGTCGAGAGTTTCAAGTTCCTTGGTGTCCACATCATCAACCAACTATCATGGTCCAAACGCACAAAGACAGTAGTGAAGAGGGAACGGCAACACCTTTTCCCCCTTAGGAGACTGAAATGATTTGTCCCCATATGCTCAAAAAGTTCTACAGCTGCACCATCGAGAGCATCCTGACCAGTTGCATCACCGCCTGGTATGGCAACTGCTTGGCATTTGACCGTAAGGCGCAACAGATGGTAGTGCTTTCGGCCCAGTACATCACTGGGGCCAAACTTCCTGACATCCAGGACCTATATACTAGGCGGTGTCAGAGGAAGGCCCATAAAATTGTCAAAGTCTCCAGTCACCCAAGTCATAGACTGTTCTCTCTGCTACCGCACAGCAAGCGGTACCGAAGCACCAAGTCTAGGACCAAAGGGCTTAAGCACTTCTAACCCCAAGGCATAAGACTGCTGAACAACTAATCAAATGGCCACCCAGACTATTTACACTGCTGCTACTCGCTGTTTATTATCTATGCATAGTCACTTTACAAATTACCTCTACTAACCTGTACCCCCACACATTGACTCGGTACCGGTACCCCCTGTATATAGTTATTGTTATGTAAATGTATTGTGTTACTTTTTGATTGATTTGATCTTTTTTACTTTAGTTTAACTTTTCTTAACTCTATTTCTTGAACTGTATTGTTGGTTAAGGGCTTGTAAGTAAGCATTTCATGGTAAGATCTACACCTTTTGTTTTCAGCGGATGTGACAAATAAAATTTGATTTGATATAAATAATTTGTTATCATTTACCAGTTTTTCACAGTTGTTTATCCTGGGAAAAGGGAGTGGTTTTGGTCGGTAAATCTCTGTAAATCTCGGTAACCGGGTTCCTCCCATTCAACCCTAGTACACACATTTGACCCCCCCCCTTTGTTGAGGGGCACATTATTCCTTTTGTCATGTCTGTGGAAGTTGTTCAGTTTATGTCTCAGTTGTTGGATCTTGTTATGTTCATACAAATATTTACACATGTTAAGTTTGCTGAAAATAAACACAGTTGACAGTGAGAGGGCGTTTCTTTTTTTGCTGAGTTTATTTATACATGGATTTATTTCATTGATCCCTATTATTCTGAAACATTCTCTCCATAAATTAAAGTGAGTCTGTCGAGAAAACTCAAATTAAATGTTCACCAAATTTAACGGAATGGCTTTAGATAATGTGCTGAAAACCCTATTGAATGAACACTCCAAGAAATAATCTGTTGGCCAGCAAGTGTTAGAATTTTCTGTGGTTAAATGACATTTATTCAGCATGCACAAGAGAACCATGCTTTTAAAGCCCGTTACACACCTGCATAAGGTAAGTCTGAATAGCAACTATTGAGAAGTGTGTAGGAAAGGCGTGCGTAGGAAATGTGTACATTTCCTAAGTCTGAATCGGGCCCTATGTCTGTAGAAGTGAATGGAAGTAAAGTGAAGTGGCACCAGTATCTGAAAGGAATGTAGCACCTCTGTGATTGGAGGTCATTTTAGATGCAGGGCTTTTAGACGCAGGCTACAGATTTTCACACTTTTTCTCATTTGTCTCTTGGATGATGTGCTGGAGATAAGATTGTAGCTCAACTAACTTTGCAACAATCAGGTATCTGTTTGATATTTTAGGCACAAGATGTGTACAATGTACTGTATATGGCATGGGTAACGTGCAATGTATGCATTGTGTAGATGTTTAATTGTGCCATGTACACTGCAGTGGAGGCTGATGAGGGGAGAACGGCTCATAATAATGGCTGGAACGGACCAGGCAGGACTGGCAAAAAGTGCTCTTCACAGACGAGTCGCGGTTTTGTCTCACCAGGGGTGATGGTTGGATTCGCGTTTATGACGGTGGCACGTTGAAAGTCACTGAGCTCTTCAGTACGGCCATTCTGCTGCCAGTGTTTATATATGGAGATTGCTCGATTTTATACACCTGTCAGCAACGGGTGTGGCTGAAACAGCCGAATCCACTAATTTAAAGGGTGTCCACATACGTTTGAATATATAGTGTAAATAGTGCTACTTCCAAAGAATTTCAGTCCCTCATACCCACCTTGTTGTGTCCAAATGGCACCTTATTCCCTATATATGGCCCATAGGGCTCTGCTCAAAAGTAGTGCACTACATAGGAAATACTGTGCCATTTGGGACACACACCTTGACTCGTGGGACTGTTCCCTTCTCTATGGAGCTCCACAGGCCACCCTTCCACTACAGCCAGAACTAGGCAGCAAGGTAGTAGACAGCCAGGTAGCAGACAGCCAGGTAGAAGGCTGCCAGGTAGCCAGGTAGCAGACAGCCAGGTAGAAGGCTGCCAGGTAGCCTATACACAAATACTGACACTATAGATCAAGCACGCCATCAGTGTGATGATTTCCCCTGGGCCATACACAGGATGAGTTTACAGTACATTCCCTGTCTCTACTATGCTGAAGAAGTGTCTCACTGAAGAATGCCTCTACAGTAAGCTAGGTAGAACTAGGGATGTGTGGATGGATGTAGCCTAATTGACTATTTTACTGGAGCAGTGTGCAATTTCATGTACATTTACTGGTGTCCCACTGAAGAATGTTTCTATCTGTACCGTAGGTAGGAAGATGGATGCATGTAACTATAGTACCGGTCTGGAACAATTACTAAGTGTGCAAGTTTTATTCTAAATTAGGAATTTTTTTTTACCGAAAATATGCTGAATAGGTGGTGTTCTATTAAAGAATTTAAATGTTATATTATAGATAGCCTACTACTAGAGATGCATTTGTGGATGTACAGTACCAGTCAAAAGTTTGGACACACCTACTCATTCAAGGATTTTTCTTTATTTTCTACATTGTAGAATAATAGTGAAGACATCAAAACTATGAAATAACACATATGGAATCATGTAGTAACCAAAAAAGTGTTAAACAAATGAAAATATATTTTAAATTTGAGATTCTTCAAAGTAGCCACCCTTTGCCTTGATGACAGCTTTGCACACTCTTGGCATTCTCTCAGCCAGCTTCATGAGGAATTGTCACGTCCTGATCCTAGTAAGATGTCATTTTCTATAGTAGAGTAGGTCAGGGCGTGACAGGGGGTGTTTTGGGTTGTTCTATGTTTTCTATTTCTATGTTTAAGTTCTAGTTTTTCTATTTCTATGTTGGGATTGTTTGGGTTGATCTCTAATTGGAGGCAGCTGATCCTCGTTGCCTCTGATTGGAGGTCATATTTAAGTAGGGGTTTTTCTTCCTGGGTTTGGTGGATAGTTGTTTTCTGCTTAGTGTATGTCACCTGACGGAACTGTTGTCGGTCGTTTTGTATATTCATTATAAGTAAATATGAGCTGCGCCTTGGTCCCCTTTATACGACCCGCGTTACAGGAATGCTTTTATAACTATCTTGAAGGAGTTCCCACATATGCTGAGCAATTGTTGGCTGCTTTTCCTTCACTCTGCGCTCCAACTCATCCCAAACCATCTCAATTGGGTTGAGGTTGGGTGATTGTGGAGGCCAGGGCATCTGATGCAGCACTCCATTACTCTCCTTGGTCCACTAGCCCTTACACAGCCTGGAGGTGTATTTTGGGTCATTGTCCTGTTGAAAAACAATTGATAGTCCCACTAAGCGCAAACCAGATGGGATGGTGTGTCGCTGCGGAATGCTGTGGTAGCCTTGCTGGTTAAGTGTGCCTTGAATTCTAAATAAATCACTGACAGTGTCACCAGCAAAGCACCATCACACCTCCTCCTCCATGCTTCACGGTGGGAACCACACATCATCCGTTCACCTTCTCTGCGTCTCACAAAAACACGGCGGTTGGAACCAAAAATCTCCAATTTGGACTCATCAGACCAAAGGAAAGATTTCCACTGATGTCCATTGCTCATGGTTCTTGGCCCAAGCTAGTCTCTTCTTCTTATTGGTGTCCTTTAGTAGTGGATTCTTTACAGCAATTTGACCATGAAGGCCTGATTCACGCTGATTCATGCAGTCTCCTCTGAACAGTTGATGTTGAAATGTGTCTGTTACTTGAACTCTGTGAAGTGTTTATTTGGGCTGCAATTTCTGAGGCTGGTAACTCTAATGAACTTATACTCTGCAGCAGAATTACTCTGGGACTTCCTTTCCTGTGGTGGTCCTCATGAGAGCCAGTTTCATCATATCACTTGACGGTTTTTGCGACTGCACTTGAAGAAACTTTCAAAGTTCTTGAAATTTGCCCCATTGACTGACCTTCATGTCTTAAAGTAATGATGGACTGTCGTTTCTCTTTGCTTATTTGAACTGTTTTTGCCATAATATGGACTTGGAAAGAAATTCCAAAATGTAACTTTTAACAAGGCACACCTGTTAATTGAAATGCATTCCAGGTGACTTCCTCATGAAGCTGGTTGAGAGAATGCCAAGAGTGTGTAAAGCTTTCATCAAGGCAAAGGGTGGCTACCTTGAAGAATCTCAAATGTAGAATATATTTAGATTTGTTTAACACTTTCTTGGTTACTGCATGATTCCATATGTGTTATTTCATAGTTTTGATGTCTTCACTATTATTCTACTATGTAGAAAATTGTAAAAATAGAGACAAACCCTGGAATGAGTAGGTGTGTCCAAACTTTTGACTGGTACTGTAAGTATTCTAACTATTTTACTAGAACTGTTACTAAGTGTGTGCATTTTCAAGTGGCTTTACTCATGAATACATTTTAATCCAGAGAAGGAGAGGGTGTAGAACCACCTAGCTAACTCGACCACATGAAGTTTATGAGAGGAGAGGAAGACCTCAGTGTGTGGGTTGTGTTCTGAACCCTGCACTTAACTTCTAAAATAGTAGATTTACAGGATGACCAACACTATAGCATACAATTAAGTCTCATCTCCCAATAGATTGTTAATGTTGATTTTATTATTTTGAATACTAAAATATAGTTTACAACTGTGCGTATTTACGCATGTTTATTATAGTAAACACCAGCGATTAATGTCAAAGTATTTTTATTTTTTAAATAAAGCTGAGAGAAAGAAAACACTTTTTTTCAGAGCAGGAAGACTCAAGGAAGACGGTACTGGTAGCATAATGTAGGCCATAGTGTACTGCGCGGGCTCAGGTAGTTCTGCTACTGCTGCCTCCGCCCCGGGATGAGCATGCGTGAAGGTTTTTTGGTCAAAGCAGAGCAAGCGCATGCAGCTCATAGCAGTCAAACATTCTGAGCGCGAGTCAGTGGAGAAGGCGTTTGGAACAACCGGCAAGAAAACGGAGACGGTTTTACTTTCCTGACATCCAAGGGTATCTACAGGTAATGCAATACACTGCAAGACGTGAGTTATTATCAAATGGATTTGAGCGGATTTCCTCATCATTTCACACCGAACCATTTGCAAGGTAAATAGATGGAGTCAACTGGACGTTCCCACTTTATTAACGAACTCCTTACATTTCTTCACTGAAATAATAGACATGGGGCATTATTCTTTCATTTTACGCGAAGTTTAGTCTGTTTTTGGAAGCAATTTTCTTAGTTGAAAGTTATTTGAAAATTGAATTGCAATAAAAGTGTTATTCTGTGTCTTCAGAATTTGAAAGCGAGCTTGACTGCGAGAATGTTATGCGAGACTGTTATGTCAACTGAGCATCGTCGTGCGTAGTTTGTTCTCCTATTTTGCGGACCAGTAATGCACGTGTTATTAATTTGTCTTGGCTCTTGCACACATGCCACCTGTTAGGAAATAAATCCATAGCTTCGTGTCAAGTAATGTCATATAATTTCCATGGTGGCTAAACAGGGCATGCATTTCATCCAAAAAATAAAGAAAGAAAAGGACATCTCTCCATATAATTATTAGGTTTTAAGTTCGATTTCTGTCCTATTCAGTGATCGTTTTCAGGCAGGTCAGTCCACCTTGATTGTAGGCAATGAGTAAGATTGAAGAAATTAATAAATAGATCCAGGGGAAAAGACTGATAGTGGGCTAACGCTTTCGCTTTGTGCAGCCTAGTGATAATGCTGTCATTGGGCTACAAGCTTTGTTGTCATGAGATAATCCTTTACAAATCCATTATTCAAATTCTTGTCTTTTGTTGTCTGTTAGGTATATGTGTTTTGTTTAAAATGAAGAGCTGATCTGCCTACAGTGCCCAGAATGCTGCTTGATAATTTTAGAATAAGTGGATGATAAGTCAGTTAAGAACAAATTCATATTTACATTGACGGCCTACGAGGGAAGCGTGGGTTAAGTGCATTTTTCAGGGGCAGAACAACAGATTTTTACCCGGTCAGCTCGGGATTCGATCCAGCAACTTTTCGGTTACTGGCCCGACGCTAGGCTACCTAGTTACTGGCCCAACACTAGGCCACCTGCCGCCCCAATGACTGTATGTATCCACTTTTTGGATCTTGTCTGACATTGACAGAGTATTTTTTTTATACACATTTTACAGCAGGGTAGAGTTAAGTGACAACCATTTTTCGCATGTTTCTGTCTATTAGTAGACTATACAGCTCTTAGAGCAGAATGCTTATCTTTATTGACATAAGTTTTATGAAGTATCAAAGTAATGTCTTCTATTTAGATGTGCTTAATGTATTTGCATATTTAACCATTATTTATTATTATTATTTTTATTTTTATTTAACCTTTATTTAACTAGCCAAGTCAGTTAAGAACACATTCTTACTTACAATGACGGCCTACCCAAAGGCAAAAGGCCTCCTGCGGGGACGGGGGCTGGGATTAAAAATACAAATCAATTAAATAAAAATAAAGGATAAAACACACATCACGACAAGAGAGACAACACAACACTACATAAAGAGAGACCTAAGACAACAACAGAGCATGGCAGCAACACATGACAACACAGCATAGTAGCAACACAACATAACAACAACATGGTAGCAACACAACATGGCAGCAGCACAACATGGTAGCAGCACAAAACAGGGTAATAACATCATTGGCCACAGACAACAGCACAAAGGGCAAGAAGGTACAGACAACAATACATCACGCAAAGCAGCCACAACTGTAAGTAAGAGTGTCCATGATTGAGTCTTTGAATGAAGAGTTTGAGATAAAACTGTCCAGTTTGAGTGTTGCAGCTCGTTCCAGTCGTTAGCTGCAGCGAACTGAAAAGACGAGCGATCCAGGAATGTACAGGGACTCATGCTGAGACCAAGGTCTCTTTCACAGATGTGCACTGTATACACATCTAACACATCAATATACACTGAGTGTACAAAACATTAAGAACCTTGACACAAACCGGTGCGCCTGGCACTACCATACCCCGTTCAGAGGCACTTAAATCTTTTGTCTTGCCAATTCACTCTCTGAATGGCACACATACACAATCCATGTCTCAATTGTCTCAAGGTTTACAAATCCTTCTTTAGCATGTCTCCTCCCCATCATCTACACTGATTTGAAGGGGATTTAGCAAGTGACATCAATAAGGGATCATACTGTAGTTTTTACCTGGATTCCCCTGGTCAGTCTGTCATGGAAAGAGCAGGTATTCTTAATGTTTTGTACACTTAGTGTACACTATACATATCAATATACACATCAACATTCACATAAATTGCCCTAGAGGCACCAATTAATCCAACTTTAGTTTATCTTGAAAAGGGCAAAGCCAACAAATTAGCATCAACATCCTCTTCGATAACACTTGTTGCAGACGCTACACACTTTTAACTAGCCTACAACAAAGGCTAGCTAGCTACTGTTCACTATTGCAGTGACCTGTCTGCCTTTCCATAATTTTTTTTTTACAAGTCAAAATGTGATTGGTTGAGACAACTGTCGCTCCAAAATTCTGCACTAATACAGTTGAGGTGATTTGTTTATCTTGCACAGGATAAAAAGTGATTGGAATTAGTTTTGGAAATAGTTTCGGAACAGGTCTGTCTCTGGACGTGAGCCAGGTGCCCTGTTCCAAGTCCACAGCGAAGTCGGCTCAAAACAAAAGTGACGTAGCCTAGGCTAGATTAAGCATGTAGAGAAATGAGTAGGATTCTGTGTTTTCACATGCAAAAGTGATTGCTTTTGATAAAGACGCTTTATCTGCTCACCAATGAAAACTAGTTTGACTGAGTGGCGCAGATTACGGTTCGATTTGAGAAGGGTGCTCCTCCCTTACCTCTTTTTCCCGTTCACGTCATGGTCCATAGACCGATGCACCATGTTTCAGGTTAATAGAACTCCCTCAATGGAAGATGCCTTCTATCTAGCTTCCGAGGGCTTAGCCAATGGCTGACTTAGCTAGCTAAGTTTATCTACCCAGACTACCAAAGAAAAATCCTGATTGGATCTTTTTTCTCTTCACCGTTAACCCTTTCCTTTCCAACACAAGACTAAATCAGAATATCATTGAAAATATTAATTTAATTACAATACCATTGAAATATTCTTGAAAGATTAAATAGAAATTAAAACAACATGTATATTTTAAAACTACAACAATTATTTTATAAATCCTTAGGGCTTCTCTGAAAACACAGGAGGCCCATTCCAGCCCACTTTAGGAGAGGCAGCCCCTATCCCCACTGGGTATAGTTGATTTAATAATAAGCTATTTTGATTGTAAAGAAATGGACTTGCTTTATTCAGTCACAAATTATCATGGCAATCTCATGGACTGACGCTCCTTGTATCTATAACGCTGCGTATGATCCCCAGCCCCATTCCTCAATTCCAAATCAAGCTGTTTTAGGCTGAAACAAACTCGGGGTTGATTAATCTCCATCTACTATAAAGTAATAAGCTATTATCACTGCAAACTTTGCTCTTGTGCAAACACTTAGGATAGGCCTATATGGTCCCTGCCCCTGTGACTGCTATTGTGTAGTGAGATGAGATAGCTTTTTAAGTGACTGGCAGACCTGGGTTAAAAATATATTTGAAGTCTTTAAAATACTTTTTAGCATTTGCTTTAAGTGAATTATATAGGGAATAGGGTGCCATTTGGGGTGCAGTCTGTAATTAGTCCCATTCTGTCTGGTATGATTTATAGAGCCTCCATCTTAGTGTGAAGGTGATCTATGGGATGCTTAAGCACTGAATGTGTCCCAAATGTCACCCTATTCCCTTTATAGTGCACTAATTTTGACCAGAGCCCTATGGGCACTATATGGAGTAGGGTGCCATTTGGGACACACCCACTGTATCTTCTCCTCAGCCCTCCACCTGTCCTGTCCTGTAGCTATGGTTCTAATCATTCTCAGTTTATTGGAAGATAATTGTCTTGTGATGGGGAAACAATGACATTGACACTGTTGACAGTGATATGATGAGCCTTGTCTAGCAGCACAACACTACTGTTTCACACCCAGAGGGAGAACCTGATATCACCGACACTATCTAGCTATGATATGAATAAGTGATGCTGACTGTAACCAACTTCATTGGCATTTATGGATTATATCAGTCAATGCTTTTGGCATATTATAAACAGTACATTACTTGCATTAACTAACTGCAAGATGTTTTCTCGTTAAAGGTTACATAATTATATAAACTGTTTACAAAGTAGAATTAGCTAAATTAATGAATTGCTATATATATGAAATATGCCAATACACACCTCTCTCTTTCTCTCTCTCTCATTCTCTCTATGTCTCTATCTCTCTCTCTTTCTTTCTGTGAATGCAGCAAATATATTCACATTCCACATGTGGGCCTATTTCTACTTTGGTGGAGCTGAGCCCAGGGGCTGCCTCTCCTAAAGTGGGCAGGAATGGGGCAGAAAGTAATATGATAACTGACCGCACCGTGCCCAGGAGACTGGGTCTGTGTCCCAAATAGCCACCTATTCCCTTCCTAATATATCCCTATATAATGAATATGGTGCCATTTGGGATGCATACTAGGGTGGAGGGATGAAGAGATGGAGGGAAGGTCAGCTAGTTTCAGTAATTAGCAATGATGGAAGGTAGCGGAGAGGAATCAGAGGAAGACTCTGATTTCTTTCTAAAGGGGTAATGAATCATATTGTGTTGTTCCTGACAGGACTAGGACGTTAGGTTATATATCAGGAGAAGAAGAAAGAGAAAGGGAACACTGTCTGTCAGAGAACAACCAATAGAGATTCTATGTGCAAAATCCATGCTGCAAACTTTTCTATACCATTTAGCTGACTTGCAACTTACAGTTCCGTGAGTGCATATATTTTGTTATATATATACTGTATGTGACACGAGCTGGAATTGAACCCACAACTCTGGTGTTGCTAGGACTATGCTATTATTAGCTGAACCACACAAAACCACACATGACTATTCTTAATTTTTTTTGTTGCCTTTATTAAACTAGGCAAGTCAGTTAAGAACAAATTCTTATTTTCAATGACGGCCTGAGAACAGTGATTTGTTCAGGGGCAGAACGACAGGTTTTTACATTGTCAGCTCGGGGATTTGATATTGCAACCTTCCGATTACTAGTCCAACGCTCTAACCACTAGGCTTCCTGCCACCTTCTTGTGTGTTTGTCTTTGTTACTTCTTCCCAGTGATATAGACGAGTCGCTAAACTTTTAGTCACTAAATCTTTAGTCCAAGTTGAGTCCCAAGTCCCCAGTGCTCGAGTCCAAGTCTGAGTCACCAATGGTCGAGTCACGAGTCCCTAAGGCAATTTTTAAAATTAATAAAATAATAATGATTTTAAAAATACTTAGTGCTGGTAATATGGGTCATAACTTTTGAACAGTTAGGGCTAGAAAAAAATCAGTTTTCTCTGTAGAAAAGAGAGAGGCTTGTCAGAACCTGGCTATGGAATGCAATGGGGAAAGTGGGAGGGTTGAGCAAGACAGTCTATTTTTCTATACCCAAGGGGGAGAAAGACAATCAAAGCTAGACTATTGTTTTACTGTTAAACTTAATACCATTGTTTTTAACTTCATAAAGCAGCTTGTGTTCCTTAACCAGGCAACTAACTACTATGGAAGGCTGGAAAACCAGTTAGCAAGAGTCACCTGCACGATGTGTATGATCGGAGGCTGAGTAGAGTCTGCCTGCCTGCGTGTTTTCCATTTACCAAACGCTCTTATCCTGAGCGACTTACATTAGTAAGTGCATACATTTTCATCCTGTCCCCATGGGAATTGAACCCACAACCCTGGTGTTGCGAGTGCCATACTCTACCAAGTGAGACACATCACTGCGGCTTCCATTTCACCTCTGATTATAACAGCTTATTGCAGCCAATATTTCTTTCCTTCAAGTGGACTTTTAATTCCTCCCCTGCATCGGATCTTGTCAATTTATCTAGTTGGCCTGTCATGTCCTGACCAGTAATAGGGGTTATTTGTCATTGTAGTTTGGTCAGGGCGTGGCAGGGGTGTGTTTGTTTTGTGTTGTCGGGGTTTTGGGGTTTTGTTCTATGTTTTGTATTTCTATGGTTTTTCTATGTTGTATATTTCTTTGTGTTGGCCGGGTATGGCTCTCAATCAGGAACAGCTGTACATTGTTGTTGCTGATTGGCAGTCATACTTAGGTAGCCCTTTTTCACCTGTCGTTTGTGGGAAGTTGTTTTTGCATAGCTGTGTTTAGCCTGCAATACTGTGCGTTAGTGTCTTGTCTTGTTACGTGTCTCAATAAAAGTTAAAATGAGCACTCAACCCGCTGCACCTTGGTCTACTCCGTACGACACTCGTTACATGGCCACAGTGCTGTGTGGCTCACTGGCATGACACCCTCTAACTAAGCTCTCTTTATGCATGTGTTATTTCTCTGTTTGTTTGTCTCTTAATCAAAATGCTAATCACATGGCACAGCTAGCACACTGACACGGGCTGCCAGGAAAAATTCTAATTTGACCATTTTCTTCTTGTCAGGAGCTAAAGTTCATATTCCAATGTTTGTGATCTAAAATATTAAGATATGCACTCATTGGAAAAGGCAATATACTGATGATCAGGGGATGGAACTGCATTTCAGTACTTTATGTATTATGTAATAAAATAGTGAATCATCAGTTTATCGTGACTCAACACTATTATGGAACGATATGCAATACCTCAAACATGGACATGCCACCAGTAAAAACAGAACAGCAGGTATTGGCACAGGTCAGGGCCGGTATTCACAAAGCGTCTCAGAGTAGGAATGCTGATTTAGGATCAGGTCTCCACTCGTATTCATTATGATTTAAGAGACAACACTGATCCTAGATCAGCACTCTATGAAATAACACATGGAATCATGTAGTAACCAAAAAAGTGTTAACAAATCAAAATATATTTTTGATTTTAGATTCCTCAAAATAGCCACCCTTTGGCTTGATGACAGCGTTGCACACTCTTGGCATTCTCTCAACCAGCTTCACCTGGAATGCTTTTCCAACAGTTCCCACATATGCTTAGCACTTGTTGGCTGCTTTTCCTTCACTCTGCAGTCCTCATCACTCCTTCACTCTGCAACTTATCCCAAACCATTTCAATTGGGTTGAGGTTGGGTGATTGTGGATGCCAGGTCATCTGATGCAGCACTCCACCACTTTCCTTCTTGGTCAAATAGCCCTTACACAGCCTGGAGATGGGTTGGGTCATTGTCCTGTGGAAAAACAAATGATAGTCCCACTAAACGCAAACCAGATGGGATGGTGTATCGCTGCAGAATGCTGTGGTAGCCATGCTGGTTAAGTCTGCCTTGAATTCTAAATAAATCATTGACAGTGTCACCAGCAAAGCACCCCCACACCATCAAACCTCCTCCTCCATGCTTTACGGTGGGAACCACACATGTGGAGATCATCTGTTCACCTACTCTGCGTCTCACAAAGACACGGTGGTTGGAATCAAAAATCTGAAATTTGGACTCATCAGACCAAAGGTCAGATTTCCACCGGTCTTATGTCCATTGCTTGTGTTTCTTGGCCCAAGCAAGTCTCTTCTTCTTATTGGTGTCCTTATTGGTGTCCTTTAATTCCACAAATTAACTTTTAACAAGGCACACCTGTTAATTGAAATGCTTTCCAGGTGACTACCTCATGAAGTTGTTTGAGAGAATGCCAAGAGTGTGCAACGCTGTCATCAAGGCAAAGGGTGGCTACTTTGAAGAATATATTTTTGTTTAACACTTTTTTAGTTACAACATGATTCCATATGTGTTATTTCAGAGTTTTGATGTCTTCTCTATTATTCTAATATTCTATTAATATTAGAATAATATTATATTATTCTTATTATTAAAATAGTAGAAATAAAGAAAAACCCTGAAATGAGTAGGTGTGTCCAAACTTTTGACTGGTACTGTAGGTCCTGGATGTTAGGAAGCTTGACCCCAGTGAGGTACTGGGCCGTACGCACTACCCTCTGTTGTGCTTTATGATCATATGCCGAGCAGTTGCCATACCAGTCGGTGATGCAACCGGTCAAGATGCTCTCGATGGTGCAGCTGTAGAACTTTATGAGGATCTGGGGACCCATGCCAAATCATTTCAGTCTCCTGAGGGGGAAAAGGTGTGGTCGTGCCCTCTTCACAACTGTCTTGGTGTGTTTGGACCATGATAGTTCATTGGTGATGTGGATACCAAGGAACTTGAAACTCTCGACCCTCTCCACTTCAGCCCTGTTGATGTTAATGGGGGGCTGTTCGGCCCTCCTTTTCCTATAGTCCACGATCAGCTCCTTTGTCTTGCTCACGTTGAGGGAGAGGTTGTTGTCCTGGCACCACACTGCCAGGTCTCTGACCTCCTCCCTATAGACTGTCTCATCGTTGTCGGTGATCAGACCTACCACTGTTGTGTCGTCAGCAAACTTAATGATGGTGTTGGAGTCATGCTTGGCCACGCAGTTGTGGGTGAACAGGGAGTACAGGGGGGGACTATGCACACAACCCTGACGATCAGCGTGTTGTTGCCTACCCATACCACCTGGAGGCAAACTGTCAGGAAGTCCAGGATCCAGTTGCAGAGGGAGGTGTTTAGTCCAAGGGTCCTTAGCTTAGTGATGAGCTTTGTGGGTATTATGGTGTTGAACGCTGAGCTGTAGTCAATGAACAGCATTTTCACATTGGTGTTCCTTTTTTCCGGGAGGGAAAGGGCAGTGTGGATTGCGATTGAGATTGTGTCATTTATGGATCTGTTGGGGCGGTATGCAAATTGGAGTGGGTCTAGGGTTTCTGGCATGATGGTGTTGATGTGAGCCATGACCAGCCTTTCGAAGCACTTCATGGCTACCGATGTGAGTGCTACGGGGCAGTAATAATTTAGGCAGGTTACCTTCGCTTTCTTGGGTGCAGGTTAAGAAAACATTTGTTTTCCCAAACCCATAAACCTTACCCTAACTCCTAACGCAAAACCTAATCCCTTACCCATAAACCTAATTCTAACCCTGACCCTAAACCTAACCCCTAAGCGTGAAATTGCTTTTTTCCTTGTGGGGACTGGCAAAATGTCCAAAACACAAACACACTGATGTAGGAGTGAGTTTAACTGTATTGATGCAACGTCAGGTTATCTGCTTCTACGTTTCTTCATTTATTTAAGGAATATATGCATTGTATGTTTTATTTAATCTATCTGTAACCTTGGTTGAACCTTTCAGTTGGTCTGTCTTCTTCTAGGCCCTTACTGATATCTTGTTATGAGCCCTGATATCTTCCACTGGACCCATTACTCTCTTTGAGGTCAATGTTGTTTAAAAGGAAAAACAGCTCTTCTAGTGGGGTTAGAGTGGAGTGAAACCTTTAGTGTTTTAGTATACTCATGCAGAGGTGACCCTGGTTAAATATATATGTGTTAAATTATTTAGGGATTTCTAGAAGTAAGAGTTTCAGTGAGATGATCGGTTGAATGTTAGTTACCACTGACAATGAAGCTGTTGTCTTTTTTTCACATTAGATTTTAGAATTTCAAAATGTACTTAATCATGTTTCACTTCAGTTGAAATTGCCAAAGGCTACAACTGCACTGTCACACTATGATTCAAAGCAGACTTCCTGACTGACAGCGACTGGGTAAAATAATGCCTCATACGTACAGTAGGCTGTTGTCTTTTTTTCTCACATTTGATTTTAGAATTTCAGTGAGTCCTTAATCATTTTCCACTCAATTAATATTACCCTAGTTGTAGCAGCAGCCGCTTCTTTTTGTATGGATTGTGAGTGATTGAGTCATCATATCATTTACAAAAGTGCGAATCACTGCAAAAATCACAGAAAGCTTGTGGATGCACTGCGTGCTAACAGAACAGGACTGCGGGCAGCTGAGCAGAAATGGAGGAAAATTCATTAATCCTTCCCCTCCCTCCTCTATACCTTCTCTTCCTCTCTATCTGCTGCTAAAGTCAATTTCTATCACTCCAAATGTCAAGCTTCTGTTTCCAACCCTGGGAAACTCTTCTCCGCGTTCTCCTCCCTCCTTAATCCTCCACCTGCTCCTTCCTCCCTCTCTGCGGATGACTTTGTCAACCACTTTGAAAAAAAGGTTGACGACATCCGCTCCTCATTCACCTGAAGCCTACTGAGCCCACTGATCCCACTCACACAAAACTACCCTACGCCTTGACCTCTTTCTCCCCTCTCTCTCCAGATTAAATCCTACGACTAGTGATGTTCACCCAACAACCTGCCCACTTGACCCCATCCCCTCCTCCCTTCTCCAGACCATCTCTGGAGACTACCCCCCATTACTCACTTCCCTCATCAACTTATCCCTGACCACTGTCTGCGTCCCTTCTGACGTCAAGATGGCCAGAGTAACTCCCATCCTCAACAAACCAACACTCGGCCCCTCTGATGTCAAAAACTACAGACCGGTTTCCCTTCTTTGTTGTCTTTCCAAAACACTTGAGCGTGCTCTCTCTCACCAACTCTCATTAGCTCTTTCAGAACAATCTTTTTTACCCTTATGGTGGAAATTACAAGATTATGTTATAATGCTGTTATTGCATCAACTGGTTGTTTTATGCAACAGAATAAGGATTGTTAGAACACTCATCTGTGCGTATTCTACTGAGGATGGACCTCTAGAAGATTTCCGATGTCTTTGGGTGATACCGCATTCCAGAGCATGAGTTAATGTTTCTGTTCTATAAGGTACCAGGGAGAGATGACTCCAGGGATAGACCCTGGTCTCAACACAGTAACATACTGTCTGCTGTGAATTATAAGTTTCTTTCATACTAATCTTATCCTTGTGACCCATTCCATACATCTGTTGTTTGTCATGTAGACTGAAGGAGGATGGACTTTGCTATAAAATGCTGTGGCTCAAACCAGCTCGTTAAGTTCTCAGTGATCACCTCCAGGGGTGATAACCGACCAGATCCATTACTGCAGTAATTAAATAATAAAGTTTGATTGTTTTGAAGAAATGTAAAAGTCTCTCCTTTTGATTACAATAACACCACCTCAAGCTCAACCTCGACAAGACGGCGCTGCTCTTCCTCCCGGGAAGGCCTGCCCACTCCAAGACCTCTCCATCCTGTTTGGCAACTCCACGGTCTCCACTTCCCAGAGTGCAAAGAACCTTGGTGTGACCCTGGACAACACCCTGACGTTCTCTGCAAACATCAAAGCAGTGATTCGCTCCTGCAGGGTCATGCTCTACAGCATCCGTAGAGTACAACATTTCCTCACACAGGAGGTGGCGCAGGTCCTAATCCAGGGACTTGTCATCTCCCGTCTAGACTACTGCAACTTTCTGTTGGCTGGGCTCTCCACTTGTGCCATCAAACCCCTGCAATTTATCCAGAATTTTGCAGCCCGCCTTGTGTTCAACCTTCCTAAGTTCTCCCATGTCAAACCGCCCCTCCGCACACTCCACTGGCTTTCAGTTGAAGCTCGCATCATCTTCAAGACCCTGCTGCTTGCCTACAGAGCAGCAAGGGGAACTGCCCCTCCTCCCATTCAGGCTATGCTTAAACCATACACCCCAACCTGAGCACTCCATTCCGCCACCTCTGGTCTCTTGTCCCTCCCACCCCTACATAAGGGCAGTTGCTGCTCAGTCCAGTCAAAGTTCTCCTCTGTCCTGGCATCCCAATGGTGGAACAAGTTTCCCCATAAAGTCAGGACATCAGAGTCCCTGCTCATCTTCCGAAAACGTCTGAAACCCTACCTCTTTGAAGAGTATCTTAAATTACTTTGCTGTTAAATACTTTGTTGAGGGGAAATTTACTTGATACGATTGTGATGTGTTGCTTTCTCACCCAGCTATCTTAAGATGAATGCCCTAATTGTAAGTCGCTATGGATAAGAGCGTCTGTTAAATGACTAGCATGTAAATGTAATGGATTCACTCTGTAAAACCTGTGCAAGAGAGAGAAGGAGTGAAAATCAACAAGGCTCAAAGTTAAAATGCATTAAAGAGGGGGGTTTCTGCCAAAGCAGGCATTAAGTTACATGTAGAATACTTTGTATGGAGTATGTAATGTAAGGCAGCAAAGCTTGAATAATGAGGCTGATGTAGATGGAGAGAGAGAGAGAGAGAGAGAGAGAGGTAGAGAAAGGGGGAGAGAGAGAGAGGAGAAGAGTGAGTGCCAGACAGATTCCACATGGAAATGCATGTGGGAAGCAAATTGAGGGTTCATTTGAATATTGAATCTAAATGTGATAATTTTACCGCTTCATCAAACTTGGGAGAGAGAGGGTGTTGACTCAGTTACAGCTGGGAAACATTAAAGCACCTCTAATCCTTTTAACACTGACACCACAGAGCCATGCAGGGCAGGGCAGGACACACACACACGATTGAGGTTATAGGAAACACACCACAAAAACCAGATCCTGATACTGGCCGAGAAACTGAGTGAGGGTCAGCTACAGTCAGTGTGCCACACACACACACACACACACACACACACACACACACACACACACACACACACACACACACACACACACACACACACACACACACACACACACACACACACACACACACACACACACACACACACACACACACACACACACACACACACACACACACACGGTCTGCTTCTGTCCCACAGTCCCTAACATCTGCACTGGGTCAATAGAAAAGGCCTTTTTATAGAAACATTAAATAGAGTGTACATTAAACATACTCCCTTATGGCAAGTGTACCACTGAGGGTTTTAAATAGAGTTTAACATGCTGTAGGCTGTGTCCGAAATGATACCCTATATAGTGCAGAGGGCCCTGGTCATAGTAGTGCTCTATAAAGGGAATAGGGTGCAATTGGGAGGCATCGATTGTCCCGTATGGCTAGTCGGCCACAGAGGGTAGCATAATGGTATTCTAATTCCCCTAGCTTGCCCTCCTTCTCTACCCTCAGCCTCAGGTCGGTGTTTCTGTCTGGGAGTAATATTACAGGGATCATGAAGATGTCCATTAACCGAAGTGCGCTGCTGTTTAATTTTTTATGGTTCCACTATATAAATGTGAATTGTAGTAATGGTGAATGGCTCACTGCACCTCCTTCCTCTTTGCACATGTTGTCATTATCCTCTCTGGGCCTGACAGAAATCACATCGGTCTGAAATCACTGCAGCCAGAATAGTCTTTATTTCTGTTGTATCTGACTAGCCTGGGATATTCTGTTTAATTTTTGACTCTCAATGTTGTGGTTTAATATTGTATGAGGCATTATTTTCCCTTTTTCAGTCTATTTGTCTACTTTGAATCAAAGTGTAGTGCAAAGTGTGGCAGCAGGGCAGTCACAAATGTAGTGGCTAGAAGTCAATAGCTACAGCAGGGTTTCCCAAACTCAGTCCTGGGGACCCCCTGGGCGCACGTCAAATAACCAAGTCATCATCAAGCTTTGATTATTTGAATCCGATGTGTAGTGCTTGGGCAAAAGCCTACCTCATCCCCCAACTGACCTCGCACTTACATCACAACCAGCTCTGTATACACACCTCTCTGCCATACAATACTACACAGATCTCACTGAACAACATTTGTAACCTGTCTGGTTCTTAGGGATAATCTATCCAGTGAGTGAGGATGCAAGTCAGTTATATTCGACGTAATCTGATTGCAGGGTTGTTTAAATTCTAGCACAAAGAGCCCAGCTTGTAGGTTAACAACCAGGCTTGGTAAAGGCTGTGAGTTGATTGGTTCAGGCCAGATTAGGATTACTAACCCAGAGATAATTGTGAGGTTAAATAATCATAATCCCGAATGTGTAACAGCTGTACGGCTCAACATTTCTAAAGCACAGTTATGATATTGAAAATAATTTCCTCCCCCATCATTCTGTCTTTCCCTCCATTTCGTGGTGTAACGATGTAGCTAGCTACCGTGATAGTAAATCGCTTGTGACCTTTCATCATCTCTAATCCAGTGTGTCTCTTCAGTACACAAAATATGAAGCGTAGGGTATTACATTATGTCACCCACTGTGAGTGATCGGTTTCCCCACTTCCTACCCTACTGTTGTGACACTGAGGAAACACAGCACATATCGTAGAGATAGATAATACACTGTTCTATTTCATTCTCTGACACAGCATGCCATTGATATTTATGTGTGATAACTGATTATGTACATTCCTGGTATTCTCCCACATGTATTTTCTATAGTCTCCGGAGTATTTGAAATTTAGCTTTTTCTAGTATTTGCGTTTGGTGGCGGTGTACACATTCAGTTGTTTGCTGTCTGTTTAATCTCCTGTAACTCTGTTAGTTCACTCTCACTTTCCACACAGTGTTCGTCCTGCTCCTTCATCTCTGTAAATAAATCGTGGCAGGACTCAGGACAAGACAGCACTTGAATAGTGTCCTTAACCTTTTGTTATTTTGCTGCTATCCTGGCTGTGTTGTCATCTTTTTTAAAGCCATTGTAGTTCTCAGTAAATTGGCTTCCTTACACCTGCATCGTTGGTGGAAGCCGGCCAATTCATTATAAAATGTCAACCCAAGCTTATAATGTTTTGCCAAAACATGCACAGCACATGGCACACTCTCCTAGTGGCTTGTTCTTGGCCTGTCCCTGATTCAGTAGCTCTGACGCATGCTTCTCCAGGCACCTGCTGAGAGCTGGTCTGTTACCATCTGAGAGCTGCTCTGCTCCCTGAGAAGTAGTCTGTTCTCTAATCTATAGTAATATCAGTAGTGGTAGGATTAGTTTTATTCACTGTATTGTCCTAGATGGGTAACTGGTTTGCAACATATTGTACATACTGTTCCCTGTAGCTCAGTTGGTAGAGCATGGTGTTTGCAACACCAGGGTTGTGGGTTCGATTCCCACGGGGGGCCAGCACAGGAAAAAAAATGTATGAAATTAAATGTATGCATTCACTACTGTAAGTCGCTCTGGATAAGAGCATCTGCTAAATGACAAAAAATGTAAATGTAAAAATGTACACTGGTCTGTTCCTTTGTTCCATGTGCCTTTGTGTTTGGAGCACAACTGACTGGCCAATTGTTTTCCATAGAAATATGGTTTCCACCCCCACCCCCACCCTGCCACTGCCACCACCTCCACCACCCCCCCACACTGCCACCACCACCCTGCCACCACCACCACCACCATGCCTCCACCACCACCCTACCACTACCACCACCACCCTGCCACCACCACCACCCCCCCCCACACTGCCACCACCACCCTACCACTACCACCACCACCCTGCCACCACCACCCTGCCACCACCACCACCACCATGCCTCCACCACCACCCTACCACTACCACCACCACCCTGCCACCACCACCACCCCCCCCCCCCCACACTGCCACCACCACCCTACCACTACCACCACCACCCTGCCACCACCACCACCACCATGCCTCCACCACCCCCCCACACTGCCACTACCACCCTACCACTACCACCACCACCCTGCCACCACCATGCCACCACCATGCCACCACCACCCCCCCACACTGCCACTACCACCCTATCACTACCACCACAACCGTGCCACCACCATCACCCCCACCACCACGCTCCCACCACCACCACACTACCACCACCACCATGTCACCCCACGCTGCCACCACCACCAACACCCTTCCAACACCACCACCACCCTCCCCACTATGCCACCACCACCACCCGGCCACCGCCACCCCAACCACTACCACCACCCTGTCACCACCCCCACCAGCACCACCACCCTGCCACCACCAGCACAACCCCCACCACAACCCTGCAACCACCACCATGCCACCACCAACCCCACCCCCACCCCACCATCCCTCCCACCACCACCTTCACCATAACTCTGCCACCACCACCAACCTGCCACCACCACCATCCTACCACCAGGAGGAATGTGTCCCATGTGAGATATGCAGTGTAATCAGAGCATGTTATGGGACACAGCCATCCATGATGTTAACTCGGATCGCCTGACTTGGTCCTTGTCGTCCTCTAGAATGCTACTCTGACAGACAGGCAGGCAGGGCTGCCCAGGCAATTACTGGGCCTACTGGGCACTATGACTTTCAGGTGTTCTCAGGGGGAGGAAAATAATTCAAAGAAACAAGTTGGATTTCCAACCTGTCAGAAAGCAAATGGAAATGCTTTGCCCTCTTGGTTAGGTTAGTCAGCTGCTTGGGCGAACAGCCTGAAGTTGTTAGGAATGAAGAGAAAAGTTTGAACAGGACTGGAGAGTCACTTTCTCTACTCTTAATGAGAGTGCTTTCTCTTTCTTAGGCCAAACAACCTATCTTAATGGTGTTCCTCTTTTCTGTTCTTTGCAATAGTGTGACATTCCACTCCTGTCTGTGGTGGGTGGGTTATGGTTATGTGCCTCTCATGTTAATAAGCTGCCCCTTAACCTCTGTGGCTTTATTGCCTAGCACCAAGCCATATGGTCCTCACAGCTTACAGGCAGGCCTCTCACTTTCTCTCTCTCCCTCCGTTTCTCTCTCTCTTTCTCTTACTCACTCTAAACTTTTATGTCACTGTGACTAGTACACAGAACTTTGCAACAAAGTGTTGCGTCATCGTTCTAGACAACCAGTAAATAGCTCATAGTACCATTATATATTGATACTTATTCACAGGATGGATGACTTTGAATGTCTGTCTGCCTATGAAATGGAACTCATTGCACACATATGTCGTTACACGCTGTGGCAAGCCCAGTGCTACTGGGTGCTATAGAGGAGCCCACAGCGGGCCATTATAAATCAAGCAAGGAAACACTGTGGGAGACAGAGTTTGATTTTCTAGCTAAAACATTGGAATCATCCCGTATGGCTCCAAATGTGGTTACATAAAACATTTGTTCCATTAGAATTCATGTGAAACCTTTAACATGTAATCTGGCTCTGTGGGATATTTATCCATTGTGTTAATGTCAGACTAGCTCACACTAGACCAGACTACACATCCACCACAGGTCACTGAGCTCTGTTCACATTGTATTAACCTCTGATTCTAGACCAAACAGCTTTTAACAGCTTGTAACCTGTGATCAAATGCCTTCCTACACTAAACCTGAGTCCTGATGGAAATCTGAACAGGGGTTTAGAAAGCCTGACTCTGCCATGCATAGATGAGAGGAGAACGTTGTCTGAAACAATGCACTGTACGACCAAACACAGGTTGATGTTCAATGCCTAGTGATCTCATGCATTTTACTGATTATATGAGATTATATTAGGCAGAAACAAGCTTAGTGCGTAAATCATTATGTCATAAGCAGTGATGTAACTGTGGACTCAATCCAGGCTGTACCAACCAGCCTAGCCAGTGGATGGACTTCCTCTCTTCAAAGAATTTAATGAAGGGAGGGGAGGAGAGAGTATTTCTATCTTCCTCAAATTCAGAATAGTGACGGGTTTCAGTCAGTGTGATGCAACTTGCCACTGGGAAGTTTCTGTGATTTATATAGCCTACTTTTTGACACTTGGCAGCATACAGTACATACCATGCAATCCATGGCAAAGTCTAATGGCAAAATGTTCTCATGTTTCCACAGAACTTGAACATCACTTTTTAGAACATCGGTTTTAGTTGTACTATTTCCATCTAGGCCTACATGAATCCTCAACGACCTTGCCCACGCAAACCTGAAAAAGGTGGGAGTCAGTGAGTTGGTGTCTGCTCTGCTGTTGATGTGCACTGAGGCTAATGCTCATGCTTTTCCATTAAGGCTACCCACATTGAAATCATCACTCAAATACATGTACTGCTGTTTTCATAAAACACGCCAAGGTAAAGCTCGGGAGGAACTGACATAATTGTGTAGTTAAGGAAGTCATGTACCTTTTCAGACAGTTAATGTATTCCATAATAAAACATTTTTGGTCTGATGCTCATAGGTGGAAACACGAAAGCCTGCATCTTTGAGACCAAACACCGGAATTAAGTCTCATATTGGATTTGAGGCATGCATTACATGGGATGTGTATCTCCAGGCCATCAGTCTGTTAAACAGTCATCAGTAGCTGACCTCCACCCAGTACCCTGCCCTGCAACTTAGAAACTGCTTTGCCCTACATACAGTACAAACACTGGTCACTTTAATAATGTTTACATACTGTTTTAACCACTTAATACAGTTGAAGTCAGAAGTTTACATACACTTAGGTTGGAGTCATTAAAACTCGTTTTTCAATCACTCCACAAATTTCTTGTTAACAAACTATAGTTTTGGCAAGTCGGTTAGGACATCTACTTTGTGCATGACACAAGTAATTTTTTTCAACAATTGTTTACAGAAAGATTATTTCACTTATAATTCACTGTATCACAATTCTAGTGGGTCAGAAGTTTACATACACTAAGATGACTGTGCCTTTAAACAGCTTGGAAAATTCCAGAAAATGATGTCATGGCTTTAGAAGCCTCTGATAGGCTAATTGACATCATTTGAGTCAATTGGAGGTTTACCTGTGGATTTATTTCAAGGCCTACCTTCAAACTCAATGCTCAAACTCAGTGCCTCTTTGCTTGACATCATGGGAAAATCAAAAGAAATCAGCCAAGACCTCAGGAAACAAATTGGAGACCTCCACAAGTCTGGTTCATCCTTGGGAGTAATTTCCAAATACCTGAAGGTACCACGTTCATCTGTACAAACAATAGTATGCAAGTATAAACACCATGGGACCACGCAGCTGTCATACCGCTCAGGAAAGAGACGCGTTCTGTCTCCTAGAGATGAACGCACTTTGGTGCGAAAAGTGAAAATCAATCCCAGAACAACAGCAAGTTGCTGGAGGAAACAGGTACAAAAGTATCTATATCCACAGTAAAACGAGTCCTATATCAACATAAACTGAAAGGCTGCTCAGCGAGGAAGAAGCCACTGCTCCAAATCCGCTATAAAAAGCCAGGCTACGGTTTGCAACTGCACATGGGGACAAAGATCGCATTTTTTGGAGGAATGTCCTCTGGTCTAATGAAACAAAAATAGAACTGTTTGGCCATAGTGACCATCGTTATACCACCATAATGTTTGGAGGAAAAAGGGGGAGGCTTGCAAGCCAAAGAACACCATCCCAACCGTGAAGCACGGGGGTGGCAGCATCATGTTGTGGGGGTGCTTTGCTGCAGGAGGGACTGGTGCACTTCACAAAATAGATGACATCATGAGACTGGAAAATGATGTGGAAATATTGAAGCAACATCTCAAGACATCAGTCAGGAAGTTAAAGCTTGGTCGTAAATGGGTCTTCCAAATGGACAATGACCCCAAGCATACTTCCAAAGTTGTGGCAAAATGGCTTAAGGACAACAAAGTCAAGGTATTGGAGTGGCCATCACAAAGCCCCTGACCTCAATCTCATAGAAAGTTTGTTGGCAAAACTGAAAAAGCGTGTGTGAGCAAGGAGGCCTACAAACCTGATTCAGTTACTCCAGCTCTGACCCAAGTTAAACAATTTAAAGGCAATGCTACCAAATACTAATTGAGTGTGTGTAAACTTCTGACCCACTGGGAATGTGATGAAAGAAATAAAAGCTGAAATAAATCATTCTCTCTACTATTATTCTGACATTTCACATTCTTAAAATAAAGTGGTGATCCTAACTGACCTAAGATTTTTACTAGGATTAAATGTTAGGAATTGTGAAAACTGAGTTTAAATGTATTTGGCTAAGGCGTATGTAAACTTCCGACTTCAACTGTATGTATATACTGTAATCAAGTCATGGCTCATCCTATATAACTACTACAGGGACTCTACAAGGTGTCTAAAGCGTTAAACAGGGATGCTGGTCCATGTTGACTCCAATGCTTATCACAGTTGTGTCAAGTTGGCTGGATGTCCTTTGGGTGGTTGACCATTCTTGATACACACGGGAAACTGTTGAGAATGAAAAACCCACCGGCATTGCAGTTCTTTACACAAACTGGTGCGTCTGGCACCTACTACCATAGCCCATTCAGAGGCACTTAAATATTTTGTCTTGCCCATTCACCCTCTCAATGGCACACAGACACAATCCATGTCTCAATTGTCTCAAGGCTTCTTTGACATGTCTCCTCCCCTTCATTTACACTGATTGAAGTGGATTTAACAAGTGACATCAAAAAGGGATCATAACTTTCACCTGGATTCACCTGGTCAGTCTATGTCATGGAAAGGTCTTACTGTTTGTATACTAAGTGTATATTCTGGACTCTGACATTGCTTGTTCTGATATTTCTTAATTTCTTTCTTTTTACTTTTTGGATTATGCATGTGTTGTTTTGTGTTGCTGTTGGAGCTAGAATCACAAGCATTTCGCTGCATCTACAGTAACATCTGCAACTCTGTGTAGACAGCCAATAAACTTTGATTTGATTTGAAACAGCAACTAGACAAAAACAAGCAGTCAGATCAAAAGGTTAACCCCCTCGCTAGACATTATAATGGAATAGAAAAACCCCTCGCTAGACATTATAATGGAATAGAAAAACCCCTCGCTAGATATTATAATGGGTTGAAAAACACCTTGCTAGATATTATAATGGGTTGAAAAACCCCTCGCTAGACATTATAATGGAATAGAAAAACCCCTCGCTAGATATTATAATGGGATAGGAAACCCCCTCCCTTGGCATTATAATGGAATAGAAAAACCCCTCGCTAGATATTATAATGGAATAGAAAAACCCCTCGCTAGATATTATAATGGGATAGGAAACCCCCTCCCTTGGCATTATAATGGGATAGGAAACCCCTCGCTAGGCATTATAATGGGATAGGAAACCCCCTCGCTAGACATTACAATGGGATAGGAACCCCCCTCGCTAGCTATTACAATGGGATAGGAAACCCCCTCGCTAGACATTACAATGGGATAGGAAACCCCCTCGCTGGGCATTATAATGGGATAGGAAACCCCCTCGCTAGACATTATAATGGGATAGGAAACCCCCTCGCTAGGCATTACAATGGGATAGGAAACCCCCTCGCTAGATATTACAATGGGATAGGAAACCCCCTCGCTAGGCATTACAATGGGATAGGAAACCCCCTCGCTGGGCATTACAATGGGATAGGAAACCCCCTCGCTGGGCATTATAATGGGATAGGAAACCCCCTCGCTAGACATTATAATGGGATAGGAAACCCCCTCGCTAGACATTGTAATGGGATAGGAAACCCCTCGCTAGACATTACAATGGGATAGGAACCCCCCTCGCTAGCTATTATAATGGGATAGGAAACCCCCTCGCTAGACATTACAATGGGATAGGAAACCCCTTCCCTTGGCATTATAATGGGATAGGAAACCCCCTCGCTAGATATTACAATGGGATAGGAAACCCCCTCGCTAGACATTGTAATGGGATAGGAAACCCCCTCGCTAGACATTACAATGGGATAGGAAACCCCTTCCCTTGGCATTATAATGGGATAGGAAACCCCTCGCTAGATATTACAATGGGATAGGAAACCCCCTCGCTAGATATTACAATGGGATAGGAAACCCCCTCGCTAGACATTGTAATGGGATAGGAAACCCCTCGCTAGACATTACAATGGGATAGGAAACCCCCTCGCTAGATATTACAATGGGATAGGAAACCCCCTCGCTAGATATTACAATGGGATAGGAAACACACTCGCTAGGCATTACAATGGGATAGGAAACCCCCTCGCTAGATATTACAATGGGATAGGAAACCCCCTCGCTAGATATTACAATGGGATAGGAAACCCCCTCGCTAGATATTACAATGGGATAGGAAACACACTCGCTAGGCATTACAATGGGATAGGAAACCCCCTCGCTAGACATTACAATGGGATAGGAAACCCCCTCGCTAGACATTACAATGGGATAGGAAACCCCCTCGCTAGACATTACAATGGGATAGGAAACCCCCTCGCTAGACATTACAATGGGATAGGAAACCCCCTCGCTAGACATTACAATGGGATAGGAATCCCCCTCGCTAGACATTACAATGGGATAGGAACTCCCCTCGATAGACATTATAATGGGATAGGAAACCCCTTCGATAGACATTACAATGAGATAGGAAACCCCCTTTAGGAACCATTCTAGATTGTATTGGAAAGCAGCCCTCAAGGTAAATGAATGATGGATAGATTGCTTGGAAATACTCTCTTTGCCTGTATTGCCGTGTTTTGTTTTGGGGCTTTGCACCTGCTTTGTTCTCTAAGCTGACAGGATGTCCCTGTAAGACCTGCTATGTTTGTGTTTGTGTTTGTGTGTGTGTGTGTGTGTGTGTGTGTGTGTGTGTGTGTGTGTGTGTGTGTGTGTGTGTGTGTGTGTGTGTGTGTGTGTGTGTGTGTGTGTGTGTGTGTGTGTGGCCCTCTAAGAACCTGCCATGTGTCCACATCTCGGATCTCTTATTGAAGAGTACATCTGGCACCAGCTGTGACTCAGACTAGAGAGTCTCTCTGAGGGCTTCTGGGGGATCTCCGGGGTGAACAGGAAAACAAACAGTCAGGATTGAAGTTGATCTAAGTTATTGATACTTTCCCGAATGTGTGTGTTCTGGGTTCTCTTCTCTGCCCCTTTCAGAACACATAAACATCCTGTGTCATCTGCCACACACCCTCAGATGAACATTGAGATAGAGAGAGAGATTCTGTCAAATAGTGTATTTCTAGGAACTAGCTACGGAGTGGCATGATGTACTGTAACTAGGCATAACATCTACATTTTTTGCCTGTTGTTATTATCCTTCTTGAAAGAGAATCCACCCCCATTTCATGCCAGTGGTATGTTAAAGAGACTTATAAATTCCATTCAAACAGATCAGTATAGTGTTATGTTGTTGGTGTGTGCAGTGTGGAGGCCAGATCAGTATAGTGTTATGTTGTTGGTGTGTGCAGTGTGGAGACCAGATCAGTATAGTGTTATGTTGTTGGTGTGTGCAGTGTGGAGGCCAGATCAGTATAGTGTTATGTTGTTGGTGTGTGCAGTGTGGAGGCCAGATCAGTATAGTGTTATGTTGTTGGTGTGTGCATTGTGGAGGCCAGATCAGTATAGTGTTATGTTGTTGGTGTGTGCAGTGTGGAGGCCAGATCAGTATAGTGTTATGTTGTTGTTGTGTGGAGGCCAGATCAGTATAGTGTTATGATGTTGGTGTGTGCAGTGTGGAGGCCAGATCAGGATAGTGTTATGTTGTTGGTGTGTGCAGTGTGGAGACCAGATCAGTATAGTGTTATGTTGTTGGTGTGTGCACTGTGGAGGCCAGATCAGTATAGTGTTATGTTGTTGGTGTGTGCAGTGTGGAGGCCAGATCAGTATAGTGTTATGTTGTTGGTGTGTGCAGTGTGGAGGCCAGATCAGTATAGTGTTATGTTGTTGGTGTGTGCAGTGTGGAGGCCAGATCAGTATAGTGTTATGTTGTTGGTGTGTGCAGTGTGGAGACCAGATCAGTATAGTGTTATGTTGTTGGTGTGTGCAGTGTGGAGGCCAGATCAGTATAGTGTTATGTTGTTGGTGTGTGCAGTGTGGAGGCCAGATCAGTATAGTGTTATGTTGTTGGTGTGTGCAGTGTGGAGGCCAGATCAGTATAGTGTTATGTTGTTGGTGTGTGCAGTGTGGAGGCCAGATCAGTATAGTGTTATGTTGTTGGTGTGTGGAGGCCAGATCAGTATAGTGTTATGTTGTTGGTGTGTGCAGTGTGGAGGCCAGATCAGTATAGTGTTATGTTGTTGGTGTGTGCAGTGTGGAGACCAGATCAGTATAGTGTTATGTTGTTGGTGTGTGCAGTGTGGAGACCAGATCAGTATAGTGTTATGTTGTTGGTGTGTGCAGTGTGGAGGCCAGATCAGTATAGTGTTATGTTGTTGTTGTGTGGAGGCCAGATCAGTATAGTGTTATGTTGTTGGTGTGTGGAGGCCAGATCAGTATAGTGTTATGTTGTTGGTGTGTGCAGTGTGGAGGCCAGATCAGTATAGTGTTATGTTGTTGGTGTGTGCATTGTGGAAGCCAGATCAGTATAGTGTTATGTTGTTGTTGTGTGGAGGCCAGATCAGTATAGTGTTATGTTGTTGGTGTGTGCATTGTGGAGGCCAGATCAGTATAGTGTTGTTGTGTGCATTGTGGAGGCCAGATCAGTATAGTGTTATGTTGTTGGTGTGTGCAGTGTGGAGGCCAGATCAGTATAGTGTTATGTTGTTGGTGTGTGCAGTGTGGAGGCCAGATCAGGATAGTGTTATGTTGTTGGTGTGTGCAGTGTGGAGGCCAGATCAGTATAGTGTTATGTTGTTGGTGTGTGCATTGTGGAGGCCAGATCAGTATAGTGTTATGTTGTTGGTGTGTGCAGTGTGGAGGCCAGATCAGTATAGTGTTATGTTGTTGGTGTGTGCAGTGTGGAGGCCAGATCAGTATAGTGTTATGTTGTTGTTGGTGTGTGGAGGCCAGATCAGTATAGTGTTATGTTGTTGTTGTGTGGAGGCCAGATCAGTATAGTGTTATGTTGTTGTTGTGTGGAGGCCAGATCAGGATAGTGTTATGTTGTTGGTGTGTGCAGTGTGGAGGCCAGATCAGTATAGTGTTATGATGTTGGTGTGTGCAGTGTGGAGGCCAGATCAGGATAGTGTTATGTTGTTGGTGTGTGCAGTGTGGAGACCAGATCAGTATAGTGTTATGTTGTTGGTGTGTGCAGTGTGGAGGCCAGATCAGTATAGTGTTATGTTGTTGGTGTGTGCAGTGTGGAGGCCAGATCAGTATAGTGTTATGTTGTTGGTGTGTGCAGTGTGGAGGCCAGATCAGTATAGTGTTATGTTGTTGGTGTGTGCAGTGTGGAGGCCAGATCAGTATAGTGTTATGTTGTTGGTGTGTGCACTGTGGAGGCAGGACCTCCACCACTGGCTGGGCCTGGAAAAGTCCAGGATTACTCACTTGCCTGTTTCCATTTCCATTAGTATTATGCCTACAGTGCATAAGGGCCAACACAGCTAGGGGTTTCCCCTGTGCTGTAGGACATAGCTGAGAGTTCTACACAGTGCATTACATTAGACTTACAGTGCATTAGGCCATAGTGATGGCTTTCCCTTTGTATTGTGTATTGTGTACTGTAGGACCTTCAGAGCTTCAGGGGAGAGTGGGAGCAGGGAAGAGTAAGAGCAGAGCACTCTATCTGCCTTGGAGCTCTTGAGATGAAGCCTGGACAATAGAGTGTGGGGAGAGTGGGGAAAGGAATACAACACTGATAGTACAGTAGGCCTCCCTTAATGCTACAGACAGCCATGTCCCAAATTACACCCTATTTTCTACGTAGTGCACTGGTTTTGACGAAGGCCCATATGTCTCTGATCAAAAGGAATAGGGTACAATTTGGGACGCAGAGACAGTGTTGGGTTGATTAATGATTGACTCCACCTCAGATACAGCTCTTGTGCACTACATTATTTGTAGCCTGCTGAATTATGACTTTTGACAAACGGACATGCTCTTACATGATTAATTATTTTTCTGAACTCCCTTAGGATTTTAAACAGATGCATTATCAGGCTGAACATCTTTACTTGGTTCAAAGAGAAAGTAGAAAGATTATGACATGGTAGTTGATGTCGTAAGGATTGTTATAACACCAATGCAATGCCATACCAATAACTCAAAATACTCAGGGAGCGGAGTACCATTTGAAGTTGTAGTAGGCCCATTTCCTAGTTGCTGTTTGTGATGTCGTCAGGTAACCTAGTGGTTAGAGCGTTGGGCCAGTAACCCCCAGCTCCCTGTCTTCCTGGTACTCTTGGGCCCCTAGCTCCGTCTGGCCCCCTGTCCCCCTTTAGCTCCCCCTTTAGCTCCCCCAGCTCCCTGTCTTCCTGGCCCTCCTTGGTCCCCTAGCTCCGTCTGGCCCCCTGTCCCTCTTTAGCTCCCCCAGCTCCCTGTCTTCCTGGCCCTCCTTGGTCCCCTAGCTCCGTCTGGCCCCCTGTCCCCTTTTAGCTCCCCCACACTCACACTCAGTCAGATCTGTCTCTTTCCTCGACCCTGCAGCAAGGAACGCTGCTCTCTCTGGTAATCTCATCTGTTATCTCCTGGAAGGAGAAGGAGGAGGGCACACACACACACACACACACACACACACACACACACACACACACACACACACACACACACACACACACACACACACACACACACACACACACACACACACACACACACACACACACACACACACACACGATATCTTTCCACAGAGTCAGCCTCAACAAAGCACTGCAGCATCCCTTCCTTCTCAGTGTGTTCTCCTTACTTCATCTAACTAGGCCAAGCCACTGAATACACCAACTTTGCTATTACAGAGAAAGTTGTGGATATTTACACAACCTATTGAATGGTGATCATTTTCGCTGTGCTTGCCTTGCTTACTTGACTGTGGTGGAAAATGAAAAGTGTGCTGAGGGAAGGGGTTGGTAATAAATTAAGCTGAATGGCCACAGCACCGTGCCCTGAGGAAGTTTGTGAAGGAAGTTTATCTGTCGGTATTAGAGGCCTGCAGCTGCCCATAGAGATTACCCAGTCTGTGTCAGAGGGATTGTGTGTGTGTGTGTGTGTGTGTGTGTGTGTGTGTGTGTGTGTGTGTGTGTGTGTGTGTGTGTGTGTGTGTGTGTGTGTGAAGACGGATTATTTTACTGTCCAGTGAGAGGGACACATAACATGGCCACACTGCACGAATGCTTCACCCTCATAATACAGCCTCCCTATTCATTACAGCCTCACAGACACAGGATGTGTCCCAAATGGCATCCTATATCCAATATAGTGCATTACTTTTGACCAAGGCCCATAGGGAATAGGGTGCTATTTTGGACGCACCCATACAGTATCATACACAGGAAGCTACTGCAAGTGGAAGTTCCGGTCAATCAGAATTCCGGTCAATCAGAAGCTTCTGCTGCTTTTCCTTTTCATCCAGACATCATACCATGGATACAGATTACCCTTGTGCCTGGCCAGATACCATACAATAAGTATTGTATGTTTAAAGATTTGCTGCTGAAAATGCAGTATTAATGTGAACGTAAATTATTTTCTTTGCGCTTACAAAGGGATATTTTGTGGGTTTTAGGTATACAGTAATTCCCAGTTCAATACAGCAAGACATTTTTCATCCTCTCGGTGCCTATGTCAGCACTCCGGAGCTGTAGTACCACTGCGATGTCCAGAGTTGCAACTCATTAATCAACCATGACAAATGTAATACTATATGGGGATACAATTCACTTCACCTAGTTGAAATATTTCAGCTTTGAATGCTGATAGAAGTAAATGTAAGCTGTGTGTTGCTGTGTCTGGGTTGGATGGGGATATATATAGAATTCACCATTTGAAATATTTAGCTTCAAATGTGGATCTAAGCTGATGGGTTGTTTTGTCGTGTCTGGGGATTGAGAGACTGCCCGCTCTGTCGTATGTCCCGTCCAGTGTCTGTGCTGCAATTGAGGGTTGTGTAACACCCTGGGCAGTGGACATGTGAATTGGGCTCTATCCCCCTCTGCTTCCTCTGCGAGGGCACACACACACACACACACACACACACACACACACACACACACACACACACACACACACACACACACACACACACACACACACAGCGCGAGGGAAACAGATGGGCACAGGAGGTCACTTACCAGCAAAGCTGGATTCACATAGTATTCGAAATCTCTCAAATACTTTCAGCGTTTCTTTGAGCCTGCCCCGGAGTGCCAGATAGGCAGAGATTGCAGTCTGTAGACTATTCCATTGGATCCATCGTGTCAGTCAAGCTCAATCAAGTGCAGATAAAATATTTGAATGATTTCTTATACTATTTGAACCCAGGTCTGGACAGCAGCCTCGCCCCATCCCGGCTCCACAGGTAGAAAGGCTGAATGATGCTGTGGCACCAGACTGTCAGACAGTATAGCTACACTATCAGAGGTGGAGCTGAGTTCTAGCTCTACAACAGGAAAGAATAGAGATTCAGAATCAGACACCCGCTCGGGGTCCACTGCTCCTCTAACACAGTCACAGTTGTCTGTTGCTTCCACAGGAGAGGGAGACCCTGATTCAGCACTGTATTTTACAATCTGTAGAATGTAGCCTAAATATTAATTTATTTATGTTTAATTGGAGAGTGATGTTTCAAGGAGGATGTGAGTATTTGCCATGGCTGTGTGTGTGTGTGTTTTGTACGTGAGTGTGTGTGTCCATCCGTCTGTCCATGTGTGTGCGGGAACGTGCAAGTGTGCATGCCTGCACCATGCTTGCTTTCCAGTAGCAAAGTCTGTCATTCTAATCCACTGTTGTCATTGTTTTCTGCAGGTATGAAGACACCGCTGAGTCCGGCCCACTTCATAGAGCATGGCCGGATGGCCTTTCCGTTCGGAGGCTGTCTGGAGCCGAATCAGCTCACAGGGATGGAGCCTACCACCAACGGCCAGGGTCAGATAAACATGGACCTACAGCTACAGCAGCAGGAGAAGAAGAAGCTGTTCTACTCGATGTGTGAGGTGTGTAACATCCAGCTGAACTCCCAGGCTCAGGCCCAGGTGCACTACAACGGGAGGTCCCACCTGAAGAGGGTCAAACAGCTGAACAATGGGGAGTCTCCGGCACCAGCTACTGGGTCTCTACCCACCTCTACACTGAGCCTCAGTAGAGGCACCACCAGCAGCAGTACAGGTAGGGCTGCAGTGAATTTCTGTCAATGTTTAAAAAATATTTGTTTGGTTACATTTCTCGAGCCCCATCCCTCAGCTGTTTACCAAAACAATTGACCCCTGTAACCGGGGAGTCCCATTAAGGTCAGACGAGAGACCGCCTGAAAGAGAGACCTGACTAAGAGGTCTGTTCTGACTAGCCCTGGCTCACCCTCCTACACCCACAGATAACTCTGTAGAAATAACAAGGCCTGGACGGTAGTACTCTCTCTTCTAGAGGCGTAAACAGACTAGAGGTGATGGTGATGCATGCTGAGTTAGTTTGCAGCATTTGACTCAGAACCAAGACTGTATCCCAAATGGCACCCTATTCCCTATATAGTGCCTATGGGCCCTGGTTAGTAGTGCACTAAATACATAGTAGGGTGCCGTTTGGGATGCACGCATGGCTTCGTCATCCCTCTCAGCCATTTTGTTGTTTTCTTTCACTGCTCGGTTTAACAAAGTTTGCTCAGAGGTCCTTTTATATTATTAGTTGGGAAAATGAATATTAATGTTAACCTTTCTATGTCTACAGTGGCTGGCGATAGAGAGAAATAAATCAGTCCGTTTGCTGGGAGTTTGAGGTGTCTATTATGAAATACTTTAGTCCTTTGCCATGGCAGTCAGTGTGTGTATGTGTGTTGTTTTCAGTAGCACTGCTCTGTTTACTAATGCTGTAATCTTTGCCTCCACACTCTCACCAGTAGTGGCCTAAGGATTTTCATATCCTTTTGATTTTACATATTATTTGACTGAGGGCCAAATTCTCTGTGTTGACCTATGGGTGACGTTCACTTTTGCATAAGTTGTTTGTAGTTGTTAAAACAGAGGATTTCATATAAGATAGGAGCACACTCATTTCATGAAACAGTGCTTAGTGATTAGTGCTTAGTGATTAGTGATTAGTGCTTAGTGATTAGTGATTAGTGCTTAGTGATTAGTGCGATGCCCAGGTTTTTTACTCCTTGTTTAAATACACTCATCTTGACTGTTTAGTGCCTGGCTGTAGAAATGTTCTGTTGACTTGATTCTGTTCTGCTCAGACTGGAGCAAAACAAATGCTCCGTAGGCAGAGGATAAAGGTAGTCTTTCCAGCCTGGCTTAAAGAATGTGTGTAACTTAAATTGCATTGCAATTTAAAAATCAAGACTTGAACAGACAAGGCAAATTCATTGGTAAACAACAAGTATGTTGTTTTAAATGCCTGAGTTGTAATATAGTGACAGTGTCATTTTATCTGAAGTTTGATTAATAATCCAAGTTTATGCAATATGGCCATGAAAAACATGTTGACAGCTGGTGTTCAGACATTTAGCACACTGTAGTTGAATGGTTTACAATGCAGTGAGGCTGATTCTTGAATGATGTACATGCCTTGAGGTTGAATTCGGATTGATTTACAGTTGTATAGATGGAGTCAAACACGTTATCTCCTCTATATCCTCCCAGGCTGACAGGACAGAGTGATGGAGTGGGTCACAGTGTTAGTGATAGTGACAGTGGTGCTTAGAGTAGTAGAGGAAGGGTTGAGTGTGTACTTTCCCTATCAGAGGAGCTTATCTGTGCTTCCATCATAGTGGTGTGTGTGTGTGTGTGTGTGTGTGTGTGTGGAGACAAGGTCTGTGGACTGTCCCAGCCATGACAGCTGGTGCCCCTGGGAGATCGGAGGGAGGGGTTAGGCGTCACATGGCCTGGGTCCTTCCTGCTGTAACACACCCCCACACCCCCACACACACAGGCACGCATGCACGCATGCAAACACGGACACGCACACATACACACCCCACAGCAGCAGCAACATCAACCCTCTGTGCTGGTGCCCCACATACTCTCAATAAATAGCAATTAGGGGGAAAAGTGCTGCAGGCCTCACAGGCAGCTCATGCGAGAAAGCTTTTCATGCTACAGTACAGCAGCCAGTTAATGTAGTGAATACTGGTCACAATAACATCTGTGTGTGTAGGGGGGGTTTAATGTAGTGAATACCGGTCACAATAACATCTGTGTGTGTAGGGAGGGTTTAATGTAGTGAATACCGGTCACAATAACATCTGTGTGTGTAGGGGGGGTTTAATGTAGTGAATACCGGTCACAATAACTTCTGTGTGTGTAGGGGGGTTTAATGTAGTAAATACCGGTCACAATAACTTCTGTGTGTGTAGGGGGGGTTTAATGTAGTGAATACCGGTCACAATAACATCTGTGTGTGTAGGGGGGGTTTAATGTAGTGAATACCGGTCACAATAACTTCTGTGTGTGTAAGGGGGGTTTAATGTAGTGAATACCGGTCACAATAACTTCTGTGTGTGTAGGGGGGGCTTAATGTAGTGAATACCGGTCACAATAACATCTGTGTGTGTAGGGGGGGTTTAATGTAGTGAATACCGGTCACAATAACATCTGTGTGTGTAGGGGGGGTTTAATGTAGTGAATACCGGTCACAATAACTTCTGTGTGTGTAGGGGGGCTTAATGTAGTGAATACCGGTCACAATAACTTCTGTGTGTGTAGGGGGGCTTAATGTAGTGAATACCGGTCACAATAACTTCTGTGTGTGTAGGGGGGGTTTAATGTAGTGAATACCGGTCACAATAACTTCTGTGTGTGTAGGGGGGGGGGTTAATTTAGTGAATACCGGTCACAATAACATCTGTGTGTGTAGGGGGGGCTTAATGTAGTGAATACCGGTCACAATAACTTCTGTGTGTGTAGGGGGGCTTAATGTAGTGAATACCGGTCACAATAACTTCTGTGTGTGTAGGGGGGGTTTAATGTAGTGAATACCGGTCACTGTGTACTCTGTGTGTGGGGGGGGTTTAATGTAGTTAATACCGGTCACTGTGTACTCTGTGTGTAGGGGGGGTTTAATGTAGTGAATACCGGTCACTCTGTGTGTGTGTGTGTAGGGGGGTTTAATGTAGTGAATACTGGTCACAATAACTTCTGTGTGTGTAGGGGGGTTTAATGTAGTAAATACCAGTCACAATAACCAATTTGTAAGTCGCTCTGGATAAGAGCGTCTGCTAAATGACTTAAATGTAAATGTAAACATCTGTGTGTGTAGGGGAGTTTAATGTAGTGAATACCGGTCACAATAACATCTGTGTAACGGTCACTGTGTACTCTGTGTGTAGGGGGGGTTTAATGTAGTTAATACCGGTCACTGTGTACTCTGTGTGTAGGGGGGGTTTAATGTAGTGAATACCGGTCACTGTGTACTCTGTGTGTAGGGGGGGTTTAATGTAGTTAATACCGGTCACTGTGTACTCTGTGTGTAGGGGGGGTTTAATGTAGTTAATACCGGTCACTGTGTACTCTGTGTGTAGGGGGGGTTTAATGTAGTTAATACCGGTCACTGTGTACTCTGTGTGTAGGGGGGGTTTAATGTAGTGAATACCGGTCACTGTGTACTCTGTGTGTAGGGGGGGTTTAATGTAGTTAATACCGGTCACTGTGTACTCTGTGTGTAGGGGGGGTTTAATGTAGTTAATACCGGTCACTGTGTACTCTGTGTGTAGGGGGGGTTTAATGTAGTGAATACCGGTCACTGTGTACTCTGTGTGTAGGGGGGGTTTAATGTAGTGAATACCGGTCACTGTGTACTCTGTGTGTAGGGGGGGTTTAATGTAGTTAATACCGGTCACTGTGTACTCTGTGTGTAGGGGGGGTTTAATGTAGTGAATACCGGTCACTCTGTGTGTGTAAGGGGAGGTTTAATGTAGTGAATACCGGTCACTGTGTACTCTGTGTGTAGGGGGGGGTTTAATGTAGTGAATACCGGTCACTGTGTACATAATGAATGTGACATAATGGAATGTAATGTAGGGCCCTATAAAATCTGTAAACATTTTGCCAATTTATTTATACATTTTTTCTCCAGTTTTCTGTTTTTTCCCTCCCTCTCAAAATCACACTTTTTTAATAGAAAAACAACTAAATTTGATGTTCTAAGTCCACAACAATGCTTAAACCACACCAGGAGACTACTTTTAAGGTCTGGGAAAAATCTAAGAAAAGTTCATTATTGGGTGTATATACCATTTAATTCACGTGTGCACCAGGAAGAGACTTGTTTGGTTAGCAGTGTTTCTGTAGCACACGTGTAATTGCAGAGCTTGCTGCACAAATCGCAATGGGATGGATGCAAATAATCATGTTATCATTCTGATAGGTAGGCTACTTTGGGAAAGCCTTTCCATCTACCAGAAGACGGCGATCATTATTAGCATCATCACTAACGGAGCACAACATGATAGACTAATGCGCATGATTTGTCTGAGTAGAAATAGGAGATTTTGACTCCTTTTGTTGTCAGTCGACACACAGCTGTTCTTTTTTAGTTAGATCAGAGTGGATGTCTTCTTATCGAGCTGGATGGGATGAGTGACGAGTTGGATGTGATGAGTGACGAGCTGGATGTGACGATCACACAGCAGTTAGGCGGCAGTTGAGCCTCAGCTACATTTTTAAACACATCAGGAGTGTCTGTTGTTTCACTGAAACTTTAAAGAGTCATGACATTATTTGGGTAGTCTGAGCCAGACGTATGTAATTACAGCTGGTGGACTGGAAACAGGCCTGTGGTGTTGGTGTGGAGGGACTGATGATACACACACACACACACACACCGCATGCATGCACACAGTCTCTGGTTTGGAGGGACTGATGATGTCCTCGTCTCTTCTACAGTTTCTCTGTGTATCACAGTGTCAACTAACTGGGTCAACTCGGCAGCCTCCACAGCAAGGCTTCATGGCTTCATGTAGATGGGTCTCTTCTCACTCATCATCACAACAGCCTTTTGATAACTTAATCACAGTATGTACCCCTTTCCCTTTCCCTTAGACATGGACTTGTTGTTCACTCATATTCAATTGCATAAACTGCAGTGGAGCTTTTATCCTAGTGCCCTCACTCCCCAAACCAACTGCTAGCCCCTACTGCCTAGGAACTTGTGTAGATTTGATAGGATCGCATAGGTGTAAAAATTATAATGGTTGCCCCATCTTGCCCTCTGCTAGGCCAGATGGAATAGTTGGATGAGGGCTGGGGTTAATTTGGGATTCAGGGTCCGTGAAACAAACCTTAACCAAGCATTCCACCAGATGGCAGTATTCACATCTTCAAAAAATATTTTTCTCTCAAAATATTGTTCATGCGATTACAGCAACTGCGGTCAAGTTCATTGTAGGTAACCAAACTCGATTAACTTCTCCGTGCAGTTACTCATATTCATTCAGGGTTGTTTTAGGCCAGAATATGTTTAGCATCGTCTTTCTGGGGGAAGTTTGTTATTTACTCTGAGTGAGTAATGTTTTCTGTTTGAGCCAGGGGCCACATGACATCCTGTTATGTATTCATATTTGGCAGGTCATTCTGAAAGGATATTTGTTTGAATGAAGTCATCAGGGAGTTGTTGGCAAACCGTCCTCACAACATCACAGCCGTGGGTGATGCAGCTTCGTTTAGTTTATTATGTATACATTGGCAGCTTAAAGCTGAATTGCAGTGTACAACAAACAAGCACACCAATAAACATAACAGAAATCAGAGAGTCACAAAGCGAAGCAGAATGTTGCTGATGATGAGGGGACTGGAAAACCCATCACAATCACATTGTTTAGATTAACTGGCTGTTTATTTAGTTTAACCATCCTGGAATTCATCTGTTAAAATGTCAATTCAGTGGGATTGTTTTTCAAAAGGTAAAGTGCTGTGTAATTGCTACAAAGTAAAATGCAGATTACACACCTGCAATTTTCAAAGCGACGCTTAAGTCTTCTAAATCAAAATGTAATGGCATCTGTTGAAAGTAGTAAATGATGAATAGCCAGACAGTCTCTGATTTATAAAGTGGTGGTGCCTCTTACCCTCACACCATTTTGCATATTTGACTGTAGCAGCCTGGGAGAACATGCTTCGTGTGTGTGTGTGTGTGTGTGTGTGTGTGTGTGTGTGTGTGTGTGTGTGTGTGTGTGTGTGTGTGTGTGTGTGTGTGTGTGTGTGTGTGTGTGTGTGTGTGTGTGTGTGTGTGTGTGTGTGTGTGTGTGTCTGTGTGTTCCGTACCATTACAACTCTTTCTCAAAACAGATGGTGATACCAACAACACCCCTCCTATTGTCCAATTATGTCCAGAAATGTTCTATTTACTTTTCTCCCTCATAGAAACAACTCCTGTTTGTGCAATATAAATTATGCAAGTAAGAGATCACATTTTCCATATGAGAGCAGCTCTGCACGGGAGATTTGGTATTTAAACAACATCAAACGTTGTGTGTCTGTCAACCAACCAGGCACCAGGTCGTTAAGTTCCTCAGTGAGTTTTCTGATGAGCTGGCTAGGAATAGGACAATGTCAGTTAGTAGAAACTAGACCAAACCTGTCAACAAAACACCCTGCAATGCCAAGGTTGTGGTTGTATTCCTGCAGTGATGGGGCAACCTTCAGTGGATATACTAAACTCTATGGTCCCTGTGGCTCGGTTGGTAGGAATTGATTCCCTATGCACTCACTGTACTGTAGGTGGCTTTGGATAAAAGTGTGCTCTTAGTGGCATATCTGTCTTCTCCGTCTCTTCACCCAGCTCGCTGTCATGAGCCGGACTAGTAGAAGAACAACTTTCAGGGCCCTGTCTGTCTGTGGATACTAAACCCAAAACCCTGCACTGTCCTGTTTTTCCACCCAGCTACTAGCACGCTTTCATTACCCCAGGCCCTGATCACAGGTCACATCACCAGTCAGCCTATAACCAGATATAACCAGATTATATTACTAAGTCATTTAGGTGAGTCATGCGGTCTGCTGGTAGTCTTGATATACACTCTAAGGACATGACCAGGTCAGGTCAGGCATGTTACACCAGGGCAGCAGTTAACTCTAAGGTCAGAGTAGGATATCATAGGGCCAGGTCAATTAAGGAAGGTCAGAGTAGGGTATGATAGGGCTAGGGAAATTAAGGCAGGTCAGAGTAGGATATGATAGGGCCAGGGAAATTAAGGCAGGTCAGAGTAGGGTATGATAGGGCCAGGGCAATTAAGGCAGGTCAGAGTAGGGTATGATAGGGCCAGGGCAATTAAGGCAGGTCAGAGTAGGGTATGATAGGGCCAGGGAAATTAAGGCAGGTCAGAGTAGGGTATGATAGGGCCAGGGCAATTAAGGCAGGTCAGAGTAGGGTATTATAGGGCCAGGGAAATGAAGGCAGGTCAGAGTAGAATATATTAGTACTACTAGGGTCAGAGCAGGGCAAACCTTCAGTTAAGGATCCACCTCTCTAAAGTGAAGTGTTGGTCCCATGTTTCATGAGCTGAAATAAAAGATCCCAGAAATGTTCTATATGCACAAAAAGCAAATTTCTCTCAAATTGTGTGCACAAATTTGTATACATCCTGGTTAGTGAGCATTTCTTCTTTGCCAAGATAATCCATCCACCTGACAGGTGTGGCATATCAAGAAGCTGATTAAACGGTATGATCATTACACAGTTGCTCCTTGTGCTGGGGACAATAAATGCCATTCTGAAGTGTGCAGTTTTGTCACACAACACAATGCCACAGATGTCTCATGTTTTGAGGGAGCATGCAATTGGAATGCTGACTGCAGGAATGTCCTCCAGAGCTGTTGCCAGAGAATCAAATGTTAATTTCTCTACCATAATCTGCCTTCAACGTCGTTTTAGAGAATTTGGCAGAACATCCAACTGGCCTCACAACCGCATGGCTTTGTGTGGGTGAGCGGTTTGCTGATGTCAATGTTGTGAACAGAGTGCCCATGGTGGTTGTGGGGTTATGGTATGGGCAGGCATAAACTACGAACAACGAACACAATTGCATTTTATCGATGGCCTTTTGAATACGCAGAGATACCGTGATGAGATCCTGAGGCCCATTATCGTGCCATTCATTCAGCAGCCATCACCTCATGTTTCAGCACGACAATGCACAGCCCCGTCTCGCAAGGATCTGTAAACAATTCCTGGAAGCTGAAAATGTCCCAGTTCTTCCATGGCCTGCATACTCATCATGTCACCCATTGAGCATATTTGGGATGCTCTGGATTGACGTGTACGACAGCGTGTTCCAGTTCCCGCCAATATCCAGAAACTTTGCACAGCCATTGAAGAGGAGTGGGACAACATTCCACAGGCCACAATCAACAGCCTGATCAACTCTATGCGAAGGAGATGTATTGCGCAGCATGAGGCAAATGCTGGTCACACCAGATACTGACTCATTTTCTGACCCACACCTCTTCCTTTTTTGTGTCCAACAGATGAATATCTGTATTTCCAGTCGAAATCCATAGATTAGAGCCGAATGAATGTATTTCAGTTGCTGATTTCCTTATGTGAACTGTAACTCAATAAAATCTTTGAAATTGTTGCATGTTGCATTTATATTTTTGTTATTATTATAGGCTAATGCACTACATCATCCCCCTTTTAGTCTGAGATTCAGTAACAAATGATCCCCACTAAATACTTATACTGTAAATAGGGTTGGGCGGTTTCCAGATTTTCATATTGTCATACCGTCCTTCTCTCATCCCGGGATTTATGGTATTACCGGCTTAGTACACAAGGGGGCGCAGAAAATATTATTGGGTGTCTGTTACCAGAATGCTAGAACAATTAGCACAAGTAATAGCAAATTTCCATGGGGCGACAGGTAGCCTAGTGGTTAGAGCATTGTACTAGTAACCGAAAGGATGCAAGATCGAATCCCTGAGCTGACAAGGTAAAAATCTGTTGTTCTACCCCTGAACAAGGCAGTTAACCCACTGTTCCTAGGCTGTCATTGTAAATATGAATTTGTTCTTAACTGACTTGCCTAGTTAAATAGAATAAAATGGAGGCTGCTAGCTAAATTGACTAATAATTCCAAAAGGCAATCCAGCTCATAAAGTTATACATATATAGGTAGGAGCTACCAAATGTCATTTTTGGTTAGTTTGGACATTTACAAGCGAATGACAACAAGAGACATTGTGCGAAGTGAAACAGTTTTGATGCATGCTTGTCTGAAGGAAGAACAGTACTGGCTCTGACAGCTGTGTCTGTGTGGAGTCTGGAGTCGCTAGGGCAATGGGCCTGCCTGCTCTGCTCCGAGAAGATGGGGGAGGAGCAGACGGGCCAAGAACAGAGAGGAGAAAAAAACGTAAGGATATCAAAAGATAGCAGTGGCAGCTGTACAGATTACTTATCCAAGGGCTTTGACTTCTCAAACATGGTAGAAATCTTAAACAATATGATGCCCCGTCACATTATTAATTCAATAACTTAATTAGATACCTATAAAGTTAAACTTATGGGTCGCGTTAACGCATAATAATATAAAACACATAAATCTATTTCTGCATTTTGTAAAAGCAGATCTAATGTAATTTCTGCTCGGTATCAAACTCATTTTGTGCTTCTTTAGCACTTCTCCACTCTAATGAGTGAACGGGCATTCTGTCAGCAGACAGTGCTTTGACTGATGTTTAGCTACTTTTCTCGGTGTAGCCAACCTACTTTTCTCAGGTAAAATTCAAGACTAACTTTAAGCAAAACATTTGGAAATGTAGCTGACTCCATTATTTCTATGATAAACATTAGAAATAAGAAGGCCAAGCATTGTTTTTGCAAAAAAGACCTTGCTTTTTCATTGTAAGCTAATTTACTTGTGTGGCTGCCAGCCAAATATCATTGCACTTCTGTTGTCATCTGATGAAATTTAAGCAATTGTCACAATTATCTTCGTCTTCTGACGATAATGCGAAATCGTCATCTGAGAATGTAGACCAATACGCAGCAGGTGTGCAGTTGTTCATTTTGAACATTTAATTAAATCAAAACGAATACAAAACAACAAACAAGGAAACGACCGATAAACTGCCAGTCTGCAAAGCATAGGCTCAACACAGAACAATCACCCACAAATCACACACACAAACACACCCTAATATATGGGACTCTCAATCAAAGGCAGATAGACAACACCTGCCTTCAACTGAGAGTCCCAACCCCAATTAACCAAACATAGAAACAGACATACTAGACAAAATCATAGAATACCTGAAAACCAAACAGTGCCCAAAAAACCCCGGAATACTTAAACCAAATGCCCCTTCAACAAAACACACCACCCCGAACCACATAAAACGAATACCCTCTGCCACGTCCTGACCAAACTACAATACCAATTAACCTTATACTGGTCAGGACGTGACAGCAATTTTCTCCCAAATGTGTTGGACTAATGTATTTTCTGTGAAGGAAAACTATAGTTCCAAGTCCCTAATCACTCTATTGAAGCAAAAAAATACTGTTGACTTTCAATATAAAACGCGACCCCTGACAATTACACAGCTGGACTCACTGCTCCCACCTTCTCCCATTGTGCTATTTACAAACAAGCAAGTGTCTGGCTGAACCGTTCTGGGGAAATATGGTAAGCTTCATAATGTAAAATAATGTTACAGGTGAAATGAAGAACGCGATCTGCTTCATCTCCTAACGTATTGTACAAGTTGACTGCAGGTATTTACTTAAAAAGTAGCTACAAATATTTGTTTGGTTGTTGAAAAAATTGAATAAATTGTTTTAATTGTACTGAAAAACCATCCTGTGGCTATTTCCAAGTACCCCGGTATACCGCCCAAGTCTAAATGTAAACAACTAAAAGAGAATTTGTCTTTTTAACCTGGAAACATTTCAATGTGTCATATAAAAAAATGTGTAGCGATCGGTTCCTGCTTCACTGATCTCAGTTAAGGGAAAGTGTGATAAACCATCAGCGTTGCTGTGGTGTTCTGATTTGCGATAAGCAATTCGGTAGTCATACGCTGACAAGATGATGGCCCACCATTGGATGCTTGCAACAGTCATCGTAGGGAGGCTCTTGTTCTCCCGAAACAAGGTAGTAAGGGTTTGTGATCAGTCAATAGGTTAAACTGTCTCCCCCACAGATACAGATGGATCTTTTTTACTCCATAGGTTAGTCCCAAGGATTCATTTTCAATCTGTGAGTATTTCTTCTCGGCTGGGGATAACGTCCTGAATGCATACGCAATGGGATATTCATCTCCGTTTGGCATAATGTGCTGTATGATGGCTCCAATAACGTACGCAGATGCATCACATGTCAAGATAATGGGTAGTTTTGAGTCATAGTCGACTGAAACCTGATCACTCGTTAACAGGTCTTTGCATTTGTTGAAGGCATCCTGTTCCTGTTGTTTCCAACACCAGGTCACTTGGTCTTTCAGCAACCTGTACAGTGGCGGTAGAACTGTGCTCCTGTGGCACTAAACGTCCATAGTAGTTAACAAGACCCAGAAAGGTATTCATCTCCCCTGGAGGGCTTTGATTTTCTCTGTGGATGGGTGAATTCCTCTGTTTTCCAACACATGACCTAGATACTCGATCCCTTTTTTCCCAAACTCACATTTGGACTTTTTCACTCAGAGTCCGTTCTCCTGAAGACGTTGCAGTACATTTTGAAGGTCCCTCAGGTGCTCCTTTTTGTTCTGGCCTGTGATTAACAGATCATCCAAGTAGACAACCACATCAAGACCCTTCAGCGGCGGAGCGATTTTTTGAAAAGACCTTTCCTCCACAGTGTTGTCATTATCTCCTCTATACGTGGCAAAGGAAACATTTCAATGTTTGTTGCTTGGTTCACTGTATCTTTATAATCTCCACACAAGTGGATTGACTTGTCCCGTTTCACTACAGGAACTACTGGTGCGGCCTAGTCACTGTGTTTCACTGGTGTGAGTATGACAGCCTTCTCTAGCTCTTTATCAAATGGAAAGGGACGGTTCTTATAGAACTTAGGAGGCACATCAGGTTTCACTAGTATAGTTGCTGTACCTAGCTCGTCCGTGAATACTTCCACGTGCATTTCTAACACTTCCTGAATAGATTGAGCATTTTCAAGCATTTCTTTTGTACTCACATGCTTGATTTGTTTCCAGTTAAGGTTCAGCTTTTGTAACCAGTTCCTTCCACATAAAGCTGGTCCAGCTCAGTTAACAACTATGACTGGTAGATCCTCACTTTGATCCTCATAGCTCACTTTTGTGGTAAACTGTCCCGTTACAGCAATGTTCTGTCCTGTATAAGTCTTTAGTTTGATTTGTGCACCCTCTAATGGCAGATGTGGGAATGCACTCTCATACAGTTTCTGTGAAATGATGCTCACTGCCAATCTGGCTGACACCAGCTCCCGAAGTCACAGCTCGCTGTGTAGTCACATGGGTCATGTGTCCACCAGGCTAGCTCACTGCAGCTCCAGTGTCAAATCCATATTCAGATCTCTCTTATCCACAGTAAGAGTTTCTCTGAATGACAACTTGTCATTTACTGTCTTTTGAAATGGCATTCATTTGAATTGTGGTTCTTAGCCTTGCAACGGTAACATTTCCTCTTTTGATCCTTGTTGTCTTGTGCTTTGTGAAAACTCGCCACAGCTCCCTCGTTGTCCATATTGCGCAGCTGTTTAGTGGCCCTGTCCGCTGTTTCTATGCTCAATCTCAAAAGCCCTCTCGAACATCAGTCTATCCTCTGATAGCGATCTTCTTTGGCATGCTTCGTTTCGAATGCCGCTAATAAGGCAACCTGGGGTGGCAGGTAGCCTCGTGGTTAGAGCATTGGGCCAGTAACTGAAAGGTTGCTGGATCGAATCCCCGAGCTGACAAAGTAAAATCTGTCGTTCTGCCCCTGAACAAGGCAGTTAACCCACTGTTCCCTGGTAGGCCGTCATTGTAAATAAGAATTTGTTCTTTACTGACTTGCCTAGTTAAATAAACACACCTGTCACACAGGGAATCTTCCAGTGTTGCCCCGAACTCACAATGCACTGCACACTGTTTCAACTGAGTAACTGTACCTGCTTTTTTTAAACAAAACCTTTCAGCAATGAGAAATGGCTCAAAGTGTCCCATTAGAAAGTCATTAATCTTGTCAAAAGTTTCATCCTTAGGTTTCTGTGGTTGAAATAGATTCCGTAGTACTCCATACATTTGTGAACCCATCACACTTAGCAATGTGGATCAATTGTTAGTCATCTTCAATGTATTGTTCCATGCATTCAATATACGCTGACCACAACTCAACGTTGTTTTTAAATTCATCCCATTCGTCGAAACTGGGCCATTGTACTCACTGTACCAACAACATTTGTGTCTTTTCTCCCAAGTTTAGTACATTTTTGTCGCTCGTCACCAATATTTACTGTGGTATATTTAATGAGGCAAGACGCTGCCATGCTGTTTAGCGTCAAGATTAATACAGAATGAATTCACATGTGCGTTCCCATAATGTACTTTGACCTTGACTATGGTACGGCAACCTACGCATACTAATATTACTATTAACGTTATAATGTAATACTGTAATTAACCATATATTTATTATAGGCTAATACACGACAACATGCTAAAGAAAGGACAGGGTAGGCAAACACACACTAAGGACAGGTCAGGGCAGGGTATTGCTTTCAGGGCAGGGCAACCCTCCCGTTACTGGACCACCTCTCTAACCTTGACGCTACAGAGACTGGCAACACATGCTAAGGACATGCCAGAGCAGGAAAGGACAGGGTATAGTATGACAGGGCAGTGACAGGCCAGGCCAGGCCAGGATAGCACTGCTTGGGTCAGGTCACTTGTCTACATATCGTGGGTGAACAACTCTGTCATGGTTGAAAGAGTAAGGACATCTCACTACTTGCGTGTTGGCAGGGTGCCTTTCTGCCAGACTATTTGTATTTAAGGCAGCCAGCACACCTTACCATGGGTTGCCTCAGCAGACTGGTATTTCATACTGTTTAGAATGTAAGTCTTGGATTACTATGTAGACAAACACTGACTAGAGTGTACTGAACTGGTAGAGGCTTTCATATTACCATTGCACACAATTTGTAGTAGGATATTAACATAACACATATTAGAGAGGGGGGAAATTCAACATTTTGTTGATTTACTAATACCGTCATCCATCTATTTTGGGCTGTTTATCAAAAGTGTTGGAAAAACTTGTCAATAATCAACTGAATGTCTTTCTTGATGTCTATAGTATTCTCTCTGGTATGCAATCTGGTTTCCGCTCAGGTTATGGATGTGTCACTGCAACCTTAAAGGTCCTCAATGATGTCACCATTGCCCTTGATTCTAAGCAATGTTGTACTGCTATTTTTATTGACTTGGCCAAAGCTTTTGATACGGTAGACCATTCCATTCTTGTGGGTCGGCTAAGGAGTATTGGTGTCTCTGAGGGGTCTTTGGCCTGGTTTGCTAACTACCTCTCTCAAAGAGTGCAGTGTATAAAGTCAGAAAATCTGCTGTCTCAGCCACTGCCTGTCACCAAGGGAGTACCCCATAGCTCAATCCTAGGCCCCACACTCTTCTCAATTTACATCAACAACATAACTCAGACAGTAGGAAGATCTCTCATCCATTTATATGCAGATGATACAGTCTTATACTCAGCTGGCCCCTCACCGGATTTTGTGTTAAATGCTCTACAACAAAGCTTTCTTAGTGTTCAACAAGCTTTCTCTACCCTTAACCTTGTTCTGAACACCTCCAAAACAAAGGTCATGTGGTTTGGTAAGAAGAATGCCCCTCTCCCCGTAGCTGTGATTACTACTTCTCAGGGTTTAGAGCTTGAGGTAGTCACTTCATACAAGTACTTGGGAGTATGGCTAGACAGTACACTGTCCTTCTCTCAGCACATATCAAAGCTGCGAGCTAAAGTTAAATCATGACTTGGTTTCCTCTATCGTAATCACTCCTCTTTCACCCCAGCTGCCAAACCCCTGATTCAGATGACCATCCTACCCATGCGAAACATAATTTATAGATCAGCAGGTAAGTGTGCTCTCGAGCGGCAAGATGTTCTTTACCATTCGGCCATCAGATTTTCCACCAATGCTCCTTATAGGACACATCACATCACATACTCCTCTGTAAACTGGTCCTCTCTGTATACCCGTTGCAAGACTGTCACGACTTCCGCCGAAGTCGGTCCCTCTCCTTGTTCGGGCGGCGTTCGGCGGTCGACGTCACCGGCCTTCTAGCCATCGCCGATCCACTTTTCATTTTCCATTTGTTTTGTTCTGATATACATTCTGATATACTCCGCTACACGCGCCGAGCATGTGTCCCTGGTGCGCAGCGTGCTTGGTAGACTGTTGGAGCATGACCTGTACGTCAAGGCTGAGAAATGTCTGTTCTTCCAACAGTCCGTCTCCTTCCTAGGGTACTGCATTTCTACTTCAGGGGTGTAGATGGAGAGTAACCGCATTTCAGCCGTGTGTAATTGGCCAACTTGGCCAACTCAACTAAAGGAAGTGCAGCGGTTTCTAAGGTTTGTCAACTACTACCGGAGGTTTATGCAAGGGCTTTGGTCAGGTAGAGGCTCCCATTACCTCACTGCTGAAGGGGGGACTGGTGCGACTGCAGTGGTCAGCTGAGGCGGACAGGGCTTTTGGTCACCTGGGGGCTCTGTTTACCTCGGCTCCCGTGCTGGCTCATCCGGATCCCTCTTTGGCGTTCATAGTGGAGGTGGACGCGTCCGAAGCTGGGATAGGAGCCGTGCTCTCTCAGCGCTCGGGTACGCTACCAAAGCTCCGCCCCTGTGCTTTCTTTTCGAAGAAGCTCAGCCCGGCGGAGTGAAACTATGATGTGGGGGACCGGGAGCTGTTGGCTATTGTCAAGGCTCTGAAGGCGTGGAGACATTGGCTTGAGGGGGCTAAACACCCTTTTCTCATCTGGACTGACCACCGCAATCTGGAGTACATCCGGGCGGCGAGGAGACTGAACCCTCGCCAGGCAAGGTGGGCCAGGTTCTTTACCCATTTTGTTTTCACCCTGTCCTACAGACCAGGTTCCCAGAATGCTAAGGCAGAAGCACTTTCCCGGATGTATGACACATAGGAGCGGTCCATAGATCACACTCCCATACTTCCGGCCTCTTGCCTGGTGGCACTGGTGGTGTGGGAGCTGAACGCGGACATCGAGCGGGCGTTATGTACAGAGCCCACTCCCCTCCAGTGTCCAGTTGGGCACCTGTACGTTCCGTCTGCTGTCCACGACCGTCTGATCTATTGGGCCCACACGTCACCCTCCTCTGGTCATCCTGGCATCGGTCGGACAGTGCGCTGTCTTCGTGGGAAGTACTGGTGGTCCACCTTGGCCAAGGACGTGAGGGTTTATGTTTCCTCCTGCTCGGTGTGCGCCCAGTGCAAGGACCCTAGGCACCTGCCCAGAGGGAAGTTTTCACCCCGAGAGTAACGGGCAGGTGGAGAGAGTAAACCAGGATGTGGGTAGATTTCTGCGGTCTTATTGCCAGGACCGGCCGGGGGAGTGGGCGTTGTTCATCCCCTGGGCAGAGATGGCCCAAAACTCGCTCCGCCACTCCTCCACTAACGTCTCCCCCTTCCAGTGCGTACTGGGGTATCAGCCGGTTCTGGCACTTTGGCATCAGAGCCAGATCAAGGCTCCTGCGGTGGACGAATGGTTTAAGCACTCGGAGGAGACCTGGGACGCCACATCATGTGCACCTGCAATGGGCCGTGAGGCGTCAGAAGGCGAGCGCCGACTGCCACCGCAGTGAGGCCGGACTGGGTCTGGCTCTCGACCCAAAACCTGCCCCTCCGCCTGCCCTGCCGGAAACTGGGCCCGCGGTTTGTGGAGCCATTCAAAGTCCTGAGGAGACTGAACGAGGTTTGCTACAGGTTACCGCTTCCCCCCGATTTCCGTATTAACACCTCGTTCCATGTGTCTCTCCTCAGGCCGGTGGTGGCTGGTCCACTCCAGGAGTCTGAGGTGCAGGAGGTTCCTCCGCCCCCTCGGGGCCCCGGCGTATGCTGTTCGAGCCATACTGGACTCGAGGCGTCGGGCGAGGGGCCTTCAGTACCTCGTGGAGTGGGAGGGGTACGGTCCGGAGGAGAGATGCTGGGTGCCGGTGGAGGATGTTTTGGACCCTTCGTTGCTGTGGGAGTTCCACCGTCTCCATCCGGATCGCCCTGCGCCTCGTCCTCCGGGTCGTCCCCGAGGTCGGTGTCGACGCGCGGCTCCAGCTGCGCGTTGACACCAACCTCGGGGACAACCCGGAGGACGAGGCGCAGGGCGATCCGGATGGAGACGGTGGAACTCCTGCAGCAACGAAGGGTCCAAAACATCCTCAAGGGAGGGTACTGTCACGACTTTCGCCGAAGTCGGTCCCTCTCCGCCCAACGTCACCGGCCTTCTAGCCATCGCCGTTCCACTTTTCATTTTCCATTTGTTTTGTCTTTGTTTTACACACCTGGTTTCAATTCCACAATTACGTGTTCATTATTTAACCCTCTGTTTTCCCCATGGTTTTTGTGCGTGATTGTTTTATGTATGTTCGGTCCGTTATTGTGGGCTCGGTATTACGACATGTTATTGGAATTTTGAGTAAAGTTACTTGTGTTACTCCTCTCTGCTGTCCTGCGCCTGACTCCTCTGCACCAGCTACACCCAGACCACTACAAAGACACACAAAGACTCCCCTGTATCTGAGATATCTACTGCAGCCCTCATCCTCCACATAAAACACCCATTCTGCCAGTCACATTCTGTTAAAGGTCCCCAAAGCACACACATCCCTGGATCGCTCGTCTTTTCAGTTCGCTGCCGCTAGCGACTGGAAAAGAGCTGCAACAAACACTCAAACTGGACAGTTTTATCTCAACCTCTTTATTCAAAGACTCAATCATGGACACTCTTACTGACAGTTGTGGCTGCTTTGCGTGATGTATTGTTGTCTCTACCTTCTTGCCCTTTGTGCTGTTGTCTGTACCATGTTTTGTGCTGCTACCATATTGTGTTGCTACCAAGTCGTTATCATGTTGTGTTGCTACCTTGCTGTGTTGTCATGTTTTGCTGCCTTGCTGTGTTGTTGTCTTAGGTCTCTCTTTAAGTAGTGTTGTTGTCTCTCTTGTCGTGATGTGTGTTTGTCCTATATTTATATGTTATTTATATATATATATATATATATATATATATATATATATATATATATATATATATATATATATATACACTGCTCAAAAAAATAAAGGGAACACTAAAATAACACATCCTAGATCTGAATGAAATAATCTTATTAAATACTTTTTTCTTTACATAGTTGAATGTGCTGACAACAAAATCACACAAAAATAATCAATTGAAATCCAATTTATCAACCCATGGAGGTCTGGATTTGGAGTCACTCAAAATTAAAGTGGAAAACCACACTACAGGCTGATCCAACTTTGATGTAATGTCCTTAAAACAAGTCAAAATGAGGCTCAGTAGTGTGTGTGGCCTCCACGTGCCTGTATGACCTCCCTACAACGCCTGGGCATGCTCCTGATGAGGTGGGGGATGGTCTCCTGAGGGATCTCCTCCCAGACCTGGACTAAAGCATCCGCCAACTCCTGGACAGTCTGTGGTGCAACGTGGAGTTGGTGGATGGAGCGAGACATGATGTCCCAGATGTGCTCAATTGGATTCAAGTCTGGGGAACGGGCGGGCCAGTCCATAGCATCAATGCCTTCCTCTTGCAGGAACTGCTGACACACTCCAGCCACATGAGGTCTAGCATTGTCTTGCATTAGGAGGAACCCAGGGCCAACCGCACCAGCATATGGTCTCACAAGGGGTCTGAGGATCTCATCTCGGTACCTAATGGCAGTCAGGCTACCTCTGGCGAGCACATGGAGGGCTGTGCGGCCCCCCAAAGAAATGCCACCCCACACCATGACTGACCCACCACCAAACCGGTCATGCTGGAGGATGTTGCAGGCAGCAGAACGTTCTCCAGGGCGTCTCCAGACTGTCACGTCTGTCACATGTGCTCAGTGTGAACCTGCTTTCATCTGTGAAGAGCACAGGGCGCCAGTGGCGAATTTGCCAATCTTGGTGTTCTCTGGCAAATGCCAAACGTCCTGCACGGTGTTGGGCTGTAAGCACAACCCCCACCTGTGGACGTCGGGCCCTCATACCACCCTCATGGAGTCTGTTTCTGACCGTTTGAGCACACACATACACATACACATTTGTGGCCTGCTGGAGGTCATTTTGCAGGGCTCTGGCAGTGCTCCGCCTGCTCCTCCTTGCACAAAGGTGGAGGTATCGGTTCTGCTGCTGGGTTGTTGCCCTCCTACGGCCTCCTCCACATCTCCTGATGTACTGGCCTGTCTCCTGGTAGCGCCTCCATGCTCTGGACACTACGCTGACAGACACAGCAAACCTTCTTGCCACAGCTCGCATTGATGTGCCATCCTGGATGAGCTGCACTACCTGAGCCACTTGTGTGGGTTCTAGACTCCGTCTCATGCTACCACTAGAGTGAAAGCACCGCCAGCATTCAAAAGTGACCAAAACATCAGCCAGGAAGCATAGGAACTGAGAAGTGGTCTGTGGTTACCACCTGCAGAACCACTCCTTTATTGGGGGTGTCTTGCTAATTGCCTATAATTTCCACCTGTTGTCTATTCCATTTGCACAACAGCATGTGAAATTTATTGTCAATCAGTGTTGCTTCCTAAGTGGACAGTTTGATTTCACAGAAGTGTGATTGACTTGGAGTTACATTGTGTTGTTTAAGTGTTCCCTTTATTTTTTTGAGCAGTATGTGTATATATATATATATATATTTTTTTTTAAATCCCAGCAGAAGGTATTTTGCCTTTTGGTAGGCCGTCATTGTATATAAGAATTTCTTCTTATCTGACTTGCCTAGTTAAATTAAGGTTAAATAAAATAATAAAAAATGCAATGCACGTATACCTATGGAAACCCCCGATGGCGCATGAAGCCGGATGTATTTGATTTGAAGCGTGCCATATTGCTGAATGACGCTGAATGGCACCCAAAAATCGCTAAGGATCATGGTGAAAGTGGCCGTAACTAGCAAAGTATCATGGTCAATGAAGTCATTTTCATTCTGCCTCAGAGTCAACCCATTGCTGCCAAATGACATCAGCGTCAATACCGGAAGCCTTGGAAATAAACAGTCAAGAACCCACCTTCTCTGTCAAGAATGCGCAAGCCTTTGGTTGTGTTTATCCTGTTTCATATGGATTAATCACATTGCATGTGGTATGAGTTACATTGTTCAACAATGTCACCTGCGTTAAAATTTATAAAAACATCTAGCTATATTCTATATTGTCTCAGGTTTTTAGTTTATTTGTGTATCGGATCTCCCTTAACGATACTATCTCTTTATGCATCCCCTAAAGTTCAACCAGGCCTACAGTATACTGTATAGTCTTATGTACTTAATCCCTTATCATGTATAACTTCAATGACTATTTCCTGCAAATTGTTGCTGTACAGATAATTTGGATACAATTTATTACCATCTTTTTCGTATAATGTCTGGCGTTCTAATAGCGATCTGGTCCAGTTTTGTCTAGTAGCCTAATAGACCATTTTGTCTGCTCAGCTAACTTAATGCACTCATGTCATTTCCATTTGATCTAGTTATACAGTAAAAACGTTTTAAAGGAAATAGGCTACTAGATGCGCTAGACCAGGACTATAAGTTATATTTAAACCTCCTTGCTATAACCAGGTTAAATTGGATGAAATAAGATAGAGACAAAGAACACTGGCATATGCATAATTCAATAGTCTTTATTACAATATCCTGTCTGTAATGAAAGGTCACAATAAAACATATTTCACAGATGTATCAAACTGCCTTGTCCTAAAAATAGAACCACAATCCTAATAAATACTACCGGTATACACAACAACAACAAAAATATACCTTTCTCTCTCTCTGTCTGTGTGTGTGTGTGGGAGTGGGGGGGGTTGTGTGGGAAAGTTTGTGTGCAAGAGAGAGAGCATGTGTGTTACAGCTGAGAAGTGGGCCAGAGGAGGTCAGCTGTATCTTTTCAGTCCCAGGTGGATGGTATTCAGAAAGATGAACCTCATCCTTCAGAAATTGCCCTCAGTGACTGTGTTTAATGTCTGTGTGCTTTATTGCTACTCCCCCAATCGCCTGACAAAGACCGTCATCACGTTGTTGACCCAGATCCGTGCCTTGTTGATCTTCACATTCCTCCAATGCATGTGTTGAATGATACAGGAGAAGAGGATCTTCATGGAGGGGAATTCTGCATGTCTCTCTTTATTGTTCTCTCTGCTAACCAGCGCCACACTCTTATTCCTGCTTGTCATGAAAATGAAGACGACCAAATGAAGTTAGCTAAGTCGATCAGGTATGATCATAACCTGAATTATCATGCAATAACCTGATGTTAGCCTACTGTTAAACCTTTGCAGCAGAAGGTTCATTTGAAAGCTTAGCATTACTTAGAACCTAGCCAGGTCAACATTGGAAAACAAAACGGACAGCAAATATTAACTATGATAATCAGAATTACGACTGACTTACCGAAAACAAAAAATGAAGATTCGATTCTTTGGAGTGTTAATTAGTACAGTTCAATACAGAACATGTCGGCATGGCGACTCTCTTTGTAAAATCAAACTCAAATTGATGCAATGTTAAGTGTGCGCGAGTACCCTATCTAGTCTATTTATCATATAATAATGCAATGATCCATCCACCTGAAAAGAAAACGTTAATGGCGCTACCATCACAACAACCGGTCACAACTCGGTTAGGCTAGATTGGATTACCCCATGAGACAAAAGGGCCGGTAACCGAGAGGTGGGCCAGTAACCGAAAGGTGACAAGATCAAATCCCCGAGCTGACAAGGTAAAGAGCTGTTGTTCTGCCCCTGAATAAGGCAGTTAACCAGCTATTCCTAGGCTGTCATGGTAAATAAGAATTTGTTCTTAACTGACTTGCCTAGTTAAATAAAAAAATTGTGCAACTGCATAATTTTGTTATCATAAAACATTACCTCAGACATATGATGTAGTTTGAGATTCAAAATGTATTCGATTATAATTGCATACTAACTTGATATTTCAAACATAGTATGAGTGCAATCCTCCATCTCCATGACCATCCTCCATCTCCATTCTATCATCCTCTGTCAGCCCCATAGACATTGGTCAGGCCATCTGTCTTCACTTGACAGGCTTGTTGACTCCGCGTTCTCATCTGGATTGCACACCACACCCCCTTAGGTTGACATACAAAGAGTATGGGCAAGCCTCCTCGTAGCCTACCAGCCCGTGATTGGTCTGTGCCAGCACGTGGTCCTGTGTGAAGACAAATGTATTAGTCAGAATGGATCACTATTTCATTCAATATCTCCATTTGTAGTGAACTTTAAACTACTTCACTGTGGGGGTCGAACTTGATCATAATAAACTAAATTTAGTCCGTCTGATTTTGTTTTGGCACCACTAGGTTGCTAGGTCGCAGCCGACCAGCAGAGCTCGTGCCTTCACGCTCCAGACCGGACACTGGGGGCCTGGTTGGCACATACTCTGGGAATGGCACACTTTACTGATCTGGGCCTGACTCTCTCTCTCTCTCTCTCTCCACAGAGTTGATTTATTTACAGCGGCCATGCCAAGACAAACAGACAACCCACAGACAACCCACAGACACTCCTTCTTACCCAGTCCCCAGACAGTCTGTGGTTGTGGGCCTGTGCCCCCTTGTTCCCACCTCCATCCATCCATCCATCCATCCATCCATCCATCCATCCATCCATCCATTTATCCATCTGTATATCCTGACCTGATTACACACAACAAACAAATAAACAAGAATGAATGTGTTACAGCCGTCTTTTTTTCAGTTGTTTGCTAGTCTCGTGGTGCTAGCCCAGACATCACTTTGTATTCTCGTTCACAAATCAGAGGGGTGACTTAGTACGGCTGGGGTCGAAGCTAGTAGTGTGCTAACTTAGTTTTGAAAGTAGATTTTACGGAGTTTTGAGTGAGCAATTATACTTCTTGATACAGTACTGTATAGGAATGTAGTTTAAATAGCTCTTTGAGATAATGGTTTTTGACACAAAAAGTTCAATATTGTTGCCTATTGACAATTCTTTACTGAAGGATATTACTGTATGTGACCATGTTGGCCACTCCTAAATAGTGAACCATGTTATCAGACACTACACCACTCCTAAATAGTGAACCATGTTATCAGACACTACACCACTCCTAAATAGTGAACCATGTTATCAGACACTACACCACTCCTAAATAGTGGACCATGTTATCAGACACTACACCACTCCTAAATAGTGAACCATGTTATCAGACACTACACCACTCCTAAATAGTGAACCATGTTATCAGACACTACACCACTCCTAAATAGTGAACCATGTTATCAGACACTACACCACTCCTAAATAGTGAACCATGTTATCAGACACTACAGCACTCCTAAATAGTGGACAATGTTATCAGACACTACACCACTCCTAAATAGTGAACCATGTTATCAGACACTTCACCACTCCTAAATACTGAACCATGTTATCAGACACTACACCACTCCTAAATAGTGAACCATGTTATCAGACACTACACCACTCCTAAATAGTGAACCATGTTATCAGACACTACACCACTCCTAAATAGTGAACCATGTTATCAGACACTACACCACTCCTAAATAGTGGACCATGTTATCAGACACTTCACCAACAAAAAAAGTTGTTAGCTCAGTGGCTGGAACAAAGATAGAATTTCCTTATCTCCCTTATATTCACTGCAGAGAGAACGATTGGAACAAAATCATGTTGAAAGCTTCATGCCTCCCTGTTTCTTTTACTCTTGTCAATCATACTTCATTTCCTTTCAACTCGCCTGCACTCCTTTATGAAAGTGCATCACATTACTGCACTGACATTTATTAACGGATATATTTCAAACCTTTGTTTTAATATGTGCTATGTAGGACACGCACAAACACGCACGCACCACTCCTGACGGGTTGCATCACTGCCTGGTATGGCAACTGCTCGGCCTCCGACCGCAAGGCACTACAGAGGGTAGTGCGTACGGCCCAATACATCACTGGGGACAAGCTTCCTGCCATCCAGGACCTCTATACCAGAGGAAGGCCCTAAAAATTGTCAAAGACTCCAGCCACCCTAGTCATAGACTGTTCTCTCTGCTACCACACGGCAAGCGGAACCGGAGCGCCAAGTCTAGGTCCAAGAGGCTCCCAAATAGCTTCTACCCCCAAGCCATAAGACTCCTGAACACCTAATCAAATATCAAACAGCTACCCAGACTATTTGCATTGGCTACCCCCGGAACACTGTTGCTACTCTCTGTTATTATCCATGCATAGTCACTTTAATAACTGCTGCTCTTTAATTATTTGTTATTCTTATCTCTTACTTTTTTTTAATGTATTTTCTTAAAACTGCATTCTTGGTTAAGGGCTCGTAAGTAAGCATTTCACTGTTAGGTTTACACCTGTTGTATTCGGCGCATGTGACAAATACAATTTCATTTTATTTGATTTTGACACACACACACACACATCCATGTTATGTTTTTCTATCCTCGTTGGGACCTAAAATTAATTTATATTCAAAATCCTATTTTCCCTAACCCTAAACCTAACCCTTAGTCTTACCCTTACTATAACCTTAACCCTAACCTTAACCTGTAACAAAAACCCTAAACCTAACTGTCACACCCTGACCATAGAGAGCCCTATTATTTCTCTATTTTGGTTAGGTCAGGGTGTGATTTGGGTGGGCATTCTAGATTTTGTATTTCTATGTTCTATTCTATGTTTTCTATTTCTTTGTGTTTGGCCGAGTATGGTTCCTAATCAGAGGCAGCTGTCTATCGTTGTCTCTGATTGGGAATCATACTTAGGCAGCCCTTTTTCCCACGTTCAGTTGTGGGATCTTGTTTTTGTACAGCTCAGTGAAAGGCTGCAGAACGTGACATTCATTTTCCTTTGTTTGCTATTTTGTTTAGTGTTCTGAGTATAAATAAAATGTAATCATGAGCACTTACCACGCTGCACCTTGGTCTCCTCTCTACAACGTGCGTTACAGAAGATCCCACCACCAAAGGACCAAGCAGCGTGGTCAGGAGCAATGGACCTGGGAAGACAACCTGGATGGCAAGGGATCCGGACGGCCCGGACGGCCCCCAGTCCGGAGCCTCCAGCGACGTCACCCAGTCCGGAGCCTCCAGCGACGTGACCCAGTCCGGAGCCTCCAGCGACGTCACGCAGTCCGGAGCCTCCAGCGACGTCCCGCAGTCCGGAGCCTCCAGCGGCGTCCCGCAGTCCGGAGCCTCCAGCGGCGTCCCGCAGTCCGGAGCTTCCAGCGGCGTCCCGCAGTCCGGAGCCTCCAGCGACGTCCCGCAGTCTGGCGGCGGTCTGCAGTCCGGCGGCGGTCTGCAGTCCGGAGTCTCCGGCGGCAGTCTGCAGTCTGGAGCCTCTGGCGGCGGTCTGCAGTCCGGAGCCTCCGGCGACGAGCCACGGTCTGGTGATACAAAAGCGAAGGGATCAGCGGGCGGAGCGGGGGCTACGCCCCGAACCGGAGCCGCCACCATGGGTAGATGCCCACCCGGACCCTCCCCTATAGGTTCAGGTTTGTGGCCGGGAGTCCGCACCTTTGGTGGGGGGTACTGTCACACCCTGACTTGAGAGCGCCGTTTTTCTCTGTTTGGTTAGGTTAGGGTGTGATATGGGGTGGGCATTCTATGTCATATATTTCTTTGTGTTTGGCTGAGTATGGTTCCTAATCAGAGGCAGCTGTCTATCGTTGTCTCTGATTGGGAATCATACACTGCTCAAAAAAATAAAGGGAACACTTAAACAACACAATGTAACTCCAAGTCAATCACACTTCTGTGAAATCAAACTGTCCACTTAGGAAGCAACACTGATTGACAATAAATTTCACATGCTGTTGTGCAAATGGAATAGACAACAGGTGGAAATTATAGGCAATTAGCAAGACACCCCCAATAAAGGAGTGGTTCTGCAGGTGGTAACCACAGACCACTTCTCAGTTCCTATGCTTCCTGGCTGATGTTTTGGTCACTTTTGAATGCTGGCGGTGCTTTCACTCTAGTGGTAGCATGAGACGGAGTCTACAACCCACACAAGTGGCTCAGGTAGTGCAGCTCATCCAGGATGGCACATCAATGCGAGCTGTGGCAAGAAGGTTTGCTGTGTCTGTCAGCGTAGTGTCCAGAGCATGGAGGCAGGCCAGTACATCAGGAGACGTGGAGGAGGCCGTAGGAGGGCAACAACCCAGCAGCAGGACCGCTACCTCCGCCTTTGTGCAAGGAGGAGCAGGAGAAGCACTGCCAGAGCCCTGCAAAATGACCTCCAGCAGCCCACAAATGTGCATGTGTCTGCTCAAACGGTCAGAAACAGACTCCATGAGGGTGGTATGAGGGCCCGATGTCCACATGTGGGGGTTGTGCTTACAGCCCAACACCGTGCAGGACGTTTGGCATTTGCCAGAGAACACCAAGATTGGCAAATTCGCCACTGGCGCCCTGTGCTCTTCACAGATGAAAGCAGGTTCATACTGAGCATGTGACAGACGTGACAGAGTCTGGAGACGCCGTGGAGAACGTTCTGCTGCCTGCAACATCCTCCAGCATGACTGGTTTGGCGGTGGGTCAGTCATGGTGTGGGGTGGCATTTCTTTGGTGGGCCGCACAGCCCTCCATGTGCTCGCCAGAGGTAGCCTGACTGCCATTAGGTACCGAGATGAGATCCTCAGACCCCTTGTGAGACCATATGCTGGTGCGGTTGGCCCTGGGTTCCTCCTAATGCAAGACAATGCTAGACCTCATGTGGCTGGAGTGTGTCAGCAGTTCCTGCAAGAGGAAGGCATTGATGCTATGGACTGGCCCGCCCGTTCCCCAGACCTGAATCCAATTGAGCACATCTGGGACATCATGTCTCGCTCCATCCACCAACGCCACGTTGCACCACAGACTGTCCAGGAGTTGGTGGATGCTTTAGTCCAGGTCTGGGAGGAGATCCCTCAGGAGACCATCCGCCACCTCATCAGGAGCATGCCCAGGCGTTGTAGGGAGGTCATACAGGCACGTGGAGGCCACACACACTACTGAGCCTCATTTTGACTTGTTTTAAGGACATTACATCAAAGTTGGATCAGCCTGTAGTGTGGTTTTCCACTTTAATTTTGAGTGTGACTCCAAATCCAGACCTCCATGGGTTGATAAATTGGATTTCCATTGATTATTTTTGTGTGATTTTGTTGTCAGCACATTCAACTATGTAAAGAAAAAAGTATTTATTAAGATTATTTCTTTCATTCAGATCTAGGATGTGTTGTTTAAGTGTTCCCTTTATTTTTTTGAGCAGTATACTTAGGCAGCCATTTTTCCTACCTTCAGTTGTGGGATCTTGTTTTTGTACAGGTCAGTGTAAGCCTGCAGAACGTGACGTTCGTTTTCCTTTTTGTTGTTTTGTTTAGTGTTCTGAGTTATAATAAAATGTATAATGAGCACTTACCACGCTGCACCTTGGTCTCCTCTCTACGACGATCGTTACACTAACTCCTAACCCTAAACTTAAGCCTAAACCTAACCACTAACCCCTTACCCTGACCCTAATTGTAACCCTTACCCTAAACCTAACCCCTAAGCTTAAAATAGTTTAAAGATTTGTCCTCATGGGGATGTGGGAAATTACCCCATGAAGGAGAATTTTCCTTGTTTACTACATTTGGGGATTTTAGGTTCCCACAAAGATAGAAGAACCAACACACACACACTGCCACACCTTGAGAATGATGAGTGAATGAAACCATAATATCATGCTTTGACATTAGGAGTAGCCATGTCCTGTCTGTCAGGATCTAATATTCAGTTACGTACTGGACAGTAAATATTCTGTCTGTCTGGCAGCTTACAGGGGCTTACAGGCACGCACACACACATACACACACATACACACACACACTAACTCACACTTCTGTGATCAGCAGCAATGTCCCTCTTAGTCACAAGTGTCACTTTGTGCAAGCCACTTCTCAATTCATTTTGTCACCCCTGTTGGCAGGCCTCTGTTTGCTCTATGTATATAGCCCTGTCAGTGATTCACTTCAGCCTCTAGCCTAACTACTGATAAGAAATCATTCCTTTGGTTATTTCACTGTTTCCATTGTGTGCCATTTAATTTTGTACAACTTGTCCGTTTAGCTTGTCTGCGTCCCAAATGGCAACCTGTTCCCTACATAGTGCACTATACTTTTGACCAAACCCTATAGGCCCTGGTCAAAAGTAGTGCACTATATATGGAATAAGTTGCCATTTAGGAAAGTCCCCTGGTCTCACCTGTTTAGAGCTGAAATGGAAAGCATTATCATCAGCAGCTGGCTGGCAGTGGGACAGTATTGTGTTGTGTGTGAATTCATATTCACAATGTTGAGAGGAGAAGCTGCAGAGCCATTTATCAAAGTACATTTTGACTGGTTTGGTTTAGCTGAGTCTGTGCATGAGAGAGAAGAAAGAGAGTGAAAGAAAACAAAAAAAGAGAGAGAGAGAAAGAGGGAGAAAATAAATGAGAGAGTAAACAATAGAAAAAGATTGAGTCAGACCCTGTGGTTCGCTTCATTACAATGAACATCAAGAACTACAAGTGAAATCACCCACTCGTGCGCGCATAATTTTTTTCTCTCCTCTTCTCTCTTCTCCACTTCCTCTTCCTCCTCCTCCTCCTATTCCTCCTCCTCCTCTTTCTCATCTTCCTCCTCCTCCTCCCCTTCCTCCTTCTCCTCACAAATGGGTGCTTCTTGCGTCCGTCTGTCTGCTGCTTTAACACGCATGCTGCCGGAGTGGCAGGGGGAATGAGGCAGTGTCTGGGGAGCTGTGAAGGTGCTGCATTCATCTTAAAGTCTATTGTCACATGAAGGATCAGAGTCTGAGTCTGAGGCGCACAACCAGCACTACACTCTGCACACACAGAGCTCCACATTACACGCTCTTTCTCTCCTCCTGGATTCTCCCTCTCTGGCGTTTCTTTTTTTATTATCTCTATCAAACAGTCTGCAAATAGAAGAGGTTGCTTTTAGTGAAAATGTGGACCAGCTTCCTCAGCAGAGGTAAGGGTTTTTACTAAACGGTATACGTGGCTTATGTGTGTTGCAGATTACGACTATTACTATGATTGTAGTTTGTGTTTTTAGCTTATGCCTTGTAAATATAAAACATGATATCTTACATGTATAATATGATGCATGTAGAGCTTTAACAGTATGTTGAACCCCAGACATTTTGTTGGTTGGATTTTAAGTGTCCACACTTGCTACTTTTTGTTTCCCCTTCTTGGCAAAAAAAGTCACCCAAGAAGACTAATGAGGATGAAACATTCCAACCATTCTTATCGTGCTCTTTTGTATCGGTAGGTTAACAATGTCTTACAGTTTAGTCTTGCAGGGAGAAGGAGAAGATTTGACACATTGTGTCCCAGGTTCTGGGTTCTGAAAACAGCTGGCTAGATGGGGAAGAGGGAGAGGCAGGAAGCTGCCCATAAGGGACAGAGCTGTCTGTCTGTGTCTGTCTGTCTATGACCGTGGGGGAACGCAGAGTAGACCTGCTGCGTGTGTGTGCGCGGGTGCACGCTTGCTTGTGGCTGCGGGGGACATAGCAGACATAGCCCATAGGGGACAGAGAGTTGTCTGTCTGTGTCTGTCTGTCTGTGACCGCAGGGGACGCAGAGTAGACCCACTTTGTGCGTGTGCAAACTTGCGTGTGTCCGCGGGGGACATAGCAAACCCGTTGTGTGTATCCTGGGTTATCCTGGGTTATCCTGGGTTGTGTATCCTGGGTTATCCTGGGTTGTGTATCCTGGATTGTGTATCCTGGGTTGTGTATCCTGGGTTGTGTATCCTGGGTTATCCTGGGTTGTGTATCCTGGGTTATCCTGGGTTGTGTATCCTGGATTGTGATGTGTGACCAGCACTGAGTCCTCCATATCCCCATACACACACAAACTGATGCACACACACACACCGCTGCCCCGTCACACACACACCGCTGCCCCGTCACACACACACCGCTTCCCCGTCACACACACACCGCTTCCCCGTCACTCACACACCGCTGCCCCGTCACACACACACCGCTGCCCCGTCACACACACACCGCTGCCCCGTCACACACACACCGCTGCCCCGTCACACACACACCGCTGCCCCGTCACACACCGCTTCCCCGTCACACACACACCGCTGCCCCGCCACACACACCGCTGCCCCGTCACACACACACACACACACACACGCACGCACGCACACACACACACACACACACACACACACATGCACACACAAAAAGGGCGGCCGGTAGCCTAGCGTTAAGAGCCGACAAGGTAAAACATCTGTCAATGTGCCCTTGAGCAAGGCACTTAACCTAATTAATACTGGGTCACTGTTGATAATGGCTGATCCCTGGCTGTGACCCCACTCTCTGAGGGTGTCTGAGTGGGAGTGGGATATGCAAAAAACACATTTACAATTCACACATGCATATAATACACACTTGTACATGTGTGAAATAGGACAAATATAAGCACCCACCACACAAACACACTGGTTCACTCCATAGCTATGCTGTGAACACACTCTTTGGGACTGTAAGCTCCTGGCTATGGAAGGAGGGGGGGTTGTATTGGTATTGAGGGGTAGTATTTTTGTGCCTTTGCTGGAAATCTGAGGTTATTTTACTACTTTAGGGGCTCCCAGGGGGTGAAATTATTTAGTTAATTCACTATTGGGATATGGATTCACAGCTTCAGAGCCTGCAACGTTTTCTCTTATCATCAGGGAAGCATTGGTGGTTGAAGCGGTGTGTATAACACTCATTATGACCGCTGAATAGATGAGTAGAATAATAGAAATGTGGGCCAACTGTTCGCATTTTCTCATATTGCATGCAATCAAGTCCTTTAGATCTGTGTTCATATTCAGGTATTGTGGGTTTAGTTGACCAAACTTTGACACAAATGTTATGTTGTGTGTGTGTGTGTGTGTGTGTGTGTGTGTGTGTGTGTGTGTGTGTGTGTGTGTGTGTGTGTGTGTGTGTGTGTGTGTGTGTGTGTGTGTGTGTGTGTGTGTGTGTGTGTGTGTGTGTGTGCGTGCGTGCGTGCGCCTTTTGGTCATTACCCATTGAGGTCATTCAGCTTTCCACTGCCCCCTTCACACGCATGCACCCACACACACACGCACACACATATACACCGCTGCCCTTCTCCCCTGTAGCCCCCTTCCACCATTTGCTTTGAAAGCATGAAATTAGGTTTGTACCAGCACATGCTCTCTCATTCTCTCTCTTTCTCTGGTAATGGTCAGTGTAGGGTTCACTGCAAAGATAAGACATTTCTCCTGTCAGGGGTTGTTCCCCAACTATTGCCTATATAATACACTACTTTTGACCAGATCTCTATGGGCCATGTTCAAAAGTTGTGCACTATATAGGGAATAGGGTCCCATTTGGAATACTGATACGGAGGTTGATGCAGTATCGGGCCAGTCAAGGTGTCCCTTTGAGATACAACGGCGTAATGACACCCCAGAGAGAGGGCCAGGCCACTGAACTGGAACACCAAGGGCATCCCTGCATTAATGCACTGGGATCATTGTCAATGATGGGAAAAGCTCTCAGTTTATTGCTCGCACCTAATTCCATACAATGGCTCTTTTTATGTACTCTGTAGGTTATTGATGGGGATGGGGACAGTGTCTGTGGTGGAGGGAGGGACAGTGTGTGTGGTGGGGGAGGGACAGTGTGTGTGGTGGGGGAGGGACCAGTGTGTGTTGTGGGGGGAGGAACAGTGTGTGTAGTGGGTGGAGGGACAGTGTGTGTGGTGGGGGAGGGACAGTGTGAAGTGGTGGGGGAGGGACAGTGTGTGTGGTGGGGGAGGGACAGTGTGTGTGGTGGGGGAGGGACAGTGTGTGTGGTGGGGGAGGGACAGTGTGTGTGGTGGGGGGAGGGACTGTGTGTGTAGTGGGTGGAGGGACAGTGTGAAGTGGTGGGGGAGGGACAGTGTGTGTGGTGGGGGGAGGGACAGTGTGTGTGGTGGGGGAGGGACAGTGTGTGTGGTGGGGGAGAGGGACAGTGTGTGTGGTGGGGGGAGGGACAGTGTGTGTAATGGGGGGAGGGACTGTGTGTGTGGTGGGGGAGGGACAGTGTGTGTGGTGGGGGATGGACAGTGTGTGTGGTGGGGGGAGGGACAGTGTGTGTGGTGGGGGGAGGGACAGTGTGTGTGGTGGGGGGAGGGACAGTGTGTGTAGTGGTGGGAGGGACAGTGTGTGTGGTGGGGGAGGGACAGTGTGTGTGGTGGGGGAGGGACAGTGTGTGTGGTGGGGGAGGGACAGTGTGTGTGGTGGGGGGAGGGACTGTGTGTGTAGTGGGGGGAGGGACAGTGTGTGTAGTGGGGGGAGGGACAGTGTGTGTAGTGGGTGGAGGGACAGTGTGAAGTGGTGGGGAAGGGACAGTGTCTTTCGTGGGGGGAGGGACAGTGTGTATGGTGGGGGATGGACAGTGTGTTTGGTGGGGGGAGGGGACAGTGTGTGTGGTGGGGGATGGACAGTGTGTTTGGTGGGGGGAGGGGACAGTGTGTGTGGTGGGGGAGGGACAGTGTGTATGGTGGGGGATGGACAGTGTGTGTGGTGGGGGGGAGGGACAGTGTGAAGTGGTGGGGAAGGGACAGTGTGAAATGGTGGGGGATGGACAGTGTGTTTGGTGGGGGGAGGGGACAGTGTGTGTGTTGGGGGAGGGACAGTGTGTATGGTGGGGGGAGGGACAGTGTGAAGTGGTGGGGGATGGACAGTGTGTTTGGTGGGGGGAGGGGACAGTGTGTGTGGTGGGGGAGGGACAGTGTGTATGGTGGGGGATGGACAGTGTGTGTGGTGGGGGGGAGGGACAGTGTGAAGTAGTGGGGAAGGGACAGTGTGAAGTGGTGGGGGGATGGACAGTGTGTATGGTGGGGGGGAGGGACAGTGTGTGTGGTGGGGGAGGGACAGTGTGTGTGGTGGGGGATGGACAGTGTGTTTGGTGGGGGGGAGGCACAGTGTGTGTGTGGGGGGAGGGACAGTGTGTGTGGTGGGGCGAGGGACAGTGTGTGTGGTGGGGCGAGGGACAGTGTGTGTGGTGGGGGAGGGACAGTGTGTATTGTTGGGAGAGGGACAGTGTGTATTGTTGGGAGAGGGACAGTGTGTGTGTGTACATGTGTCTCACCCTCCTTGCTTGTGTGTGATGCAGTGTTTTGTGGTGATGCTGCTGGAGTTTAACTACACTGTGCGATCGATACAGATCCCACCAGAGGAGGTGTAAGTCACATTTTACTGTGAGAGGCAGGAGGCCTGGCTCCCTTTTAGATTGAGAATCAAATGCACCCTATTCCCTACATAATGCACTACTTTTGACCAGGGACATAGGGAGAATATGGTGCCATTTGTGACTCAGATTTAGACTGGCGGTTAATAAGCATCTCTCACGGCTCTCTGATCGATGTCTAGTTCACCTTCAGACCACATCAACGCATGTCAGCAATCCCTCTGTCATCCTGCCTGGTATTATTACAGCATGCTGTGTCTTTTCTGTTGGCCATACACCCCCTCCTTAGCCAAGGTGATATACACTGATCCACCAATGATGTCCAACCAGACACACACAGAGAAAATGTGATGCATCCCCACTCATACTGTTTGTTAGTGCTGAGCGATTAGTGCTTTTTGAGGTCAGTTCGGTTTTGGTTTGATTATTAAAAATATAATCACCGTTTCGGTTTCATTTTCAATTATTATGTGGGTTGTAACAACACAGAATAAAACAATGAATTAAAGTCCCATGATGGTAGTGACTGCCCATTAATGCTTATCACTTATTAACCAACATTTATTCACATGACTTTTGTCAAATATTTCATTTGTGTATATTACATTTGCTTTATTTGATTATTATTTGCTTTATTTGACTTTATTATTTAATTCCCTGTCATCATCTTATCTCTATTAAGCTGCTGCATATGCTGTGACAAAATCTACATTTTTGTAGTTCTTCAAAGCAAATAAGACATACTTTTATGACCGCTGAATATTAACTCTCTATCAATCACTTAGATCAGGTATTTGTACTTGTATTTATTATGGATCCCCATTTAGCAGCAGCTACTCTTCCTGGGGTCCAGCAAAATTAAGGCAATTTAAACAATTTCAAAAACATTACAATACATTCACAGATTTCACAACACACTGTGTGCCCTCAGGCCCCTACTCTACCACTACCACATACCTACAGTACTAAATCCATGTGTACTGTATGTACAGTGCGTATGTTATTGCGGCGTGTGTGTTTGTATGCATGTGTCTGTGCCAATGTTTGTGTTGCTTCACAGTCCCCGCTGTTCCATAAGGTGTTGTTTTATCTGTTTTTTAAATCTAATTTTACTGCTTGCTTCAGTTACTTGATGTGGAATAGAGTTCCATGTAGTCATGGCTCTATGTAGTACTGTGTGCCTCCCATAGTCTGTTCTGGACTTGGGGACTGTGAAGAGACCTTGTGGCATCTCTTCTCGGGTATGCATGGGTGTCCGAGCTGTGTGCCAGTAGTTCAGACAGACAGCTCGGAGCATTCAACATGTCAATACCTCTCATAGATAAAAGTAGTGATGAAGTCAATCTCTCTTCCACTTTCAGCCAGGAGAGATTGACATGCATATCTATTCCATGAAAAAGAAAAACCCTCTGGGTTTCTATTAGGATGGAACGGAAAATATGGTGCTGTACAACGTGATGTCCGGCAGTACAGTACTGGGCTATTTAGCTAAAGAATCACTGTGTCGTGCTTGTCTCAGAGCAGCGGGAAACGGTGCTAAAATGGTTGTAGGCTTTTGCTTCTAACTTCAATATGCTCTTTAAATAAATAAGACCTACATCATTTTTAACAGGACATTACTCAACACTTGTGAGACTCATTTCGCCTATGGTAGGCCTACAGTATATCAGATTTTTTTTTTTTTCAATGACGTGACTCTCCACCAATAATTACATTTAGAGGATTGGAGGACTCTATATTAATATCTAAGGTGCATTTATATCATTCTAAATTAATTAATAATAATAATCGCTTTGTTTAAAAAGTAACGATATTTTGGAGATTTCGTTTTCATTTAATCTAGAGTGAGCGAGAAAAAGGCAATATAGTTTTCTGTGCCCACTCGTGGTATCTCTCTTCAGTTACACATCCTTGGAATAGCAGAACAGCATAACAGTCTTTGTTTACCAGGCCCTTGCTGTGCTTGGTGAGCAGTTGGTCAAGTTCTGTTGTCAGAAGAGGAATGGAAATGTCAGGGTGAACTGAAAACCTGACAAACCCGCCACGTATGTTGACTCTGCCTGTCGGAGGTGGAGTTCCAGAGCTTACAGGTGTGCCTGGCATGGCTATGTATACATTATTATTTTTTTAATTCTCAGATCATTAATCATATGTGTTCGCTTGTTTTGTACTGTTCTGTAGTTTAGACCCAATGATTCGTCTGACAAACAAAGAACTTTACGTCCTGCAGGCCCAGGCATGGATCAAAGCTGGCGAGACATTCAATAACGTCATCTTCACAGACTAATCAACCGTGGCCCTTGAGTTATTTGCTCAAAATTGCTACAGAAAAAAAGGAAGAAGCTCAAGAAGATTAACGAAAGCATAAAGATGTTGATGAAGAAATGCTGTTTTGGGTTAGAAATGTAACACTTTTTAAAATGTATTTATTTATTTTTTATTTATTTTTCACCCCTTTTTTCTCCCCAATTTCGTGGTATCCAATTGGTAGTAGTTACAGTCTTGTCTCGTCGCAGCAACTCCCGTACGGACTCGGGAGAGGTGAAGGTCGAGAGCCATGCATCCTCCGAAACACATCCCAACCAAGCCGCACTGCTTCTTAACACAATACCCATCCAACCCGGAAGCCAGCCGCACCAATGTGTTAGAGGAAACACCGTACACCTGGCAACCGTGCGCGATGAGACAAGGATATCCCTACCGGCCAAACCCTCCCTAACCCCGACGACGCTGGGCCAATTGTAACACTTTAGAGGGCTACAACAAAATGCATTTAATAAATATTCAAATAAAATGTGTACAATAAACTTATTAAATACGTCTGTAAAACCACAGTGAGGACATCGACCTACCAAGCAAGTTTTCATAAATCATTGGATACAGTGTAAGAAAAATCGTAAGAGTAATCTGAAATAGGGGCAAAATTCATGTTCAAATTTACAACATAACATACATAGGCATTTCATCATTAAGACCTTTAGGAAATAATGTCTGGAGGGTGAAAATCCAAAAACATTGTCTTTTACTCAGAGTATTATTAATATCACCTCCCTTGTCTGATATCTTAACTTTCTTTATGCCACAAAATCTAAAGGTAGAAATGTCATGTTTTAGGTCATTAAAATGTACTGCGACTCAATAATCCCTGTCATTAAAACGTGTTTTTCAACCACTCGTGGACATCTACTTTGTGCAAAACACAAGTAAATTACTTGTGTCATGCACAAAGTAGATGTCCAAACCGACTTGCCAAAACTATAGTTTGTGATGCTGACCCTGTAACTTTGAATTCCTGTCCTCAGATGGCTTTAGGAGAGTGATTTGAAATGGGCCCTTTAGCCATGACCGCCATATTCCAGGATTTCCAGTTACACTCCCTATGGATATACACACACACACGCGCGCGCACACAAACACGTACACACACCGACACACACTCCCTGTGGATTTACTCTGATTCGTTTACAGGTTCAGGGCAGCTGCATTGATGTTGTCACCGCTGGCAGACAGCACTATCACAGCAAAGGAAATAGGGAAATGGTATTGATTCAAACGGAGATGACAGCAGTCGTTTAAAAAGACAAGTGTTGATACAAATTGAATTTACACTGGACGGAATGACAGCGAGTAGATTGGAATGGGACTCGGCAGCAATGGAGGTCACACTGCTTTCATTGCAGTTTGTTGTCGTATCATTTCACTTGCTTATAGTATAAAAAAAATCTAAAAGGCACTCGCGCATCTGAGCTATCTTGTTGCAGGTGCATGGGAACAATTAGATAAAAAAAAAGAGAAACCCGCACACTGCTCTTGGTAGTATCACTTATTTTTATTAAATCTTACGTGTCGGTCTCTTGGCCTTCGTCAGAGCTTATGGTATAGAATGTAGAAATACACGATGTAGAAAAAACAAATCTGATACAGTATGTGAAAAGACGGCACATTGCAAAGGTAATTCAGGAAAAAACGAATATGATGGTATCTGTTGCAAGGTTCCATTCCCTGTCATAATAACAATCATGTCATCATTACACACAGAGTGAGAACTGTGCTGCAGCAATAAGAGTTCCTACCACCTTGACAAAGTTCTGTTAGATGGAAAACAGGTATTTTTATTGGTTCTGCTTCCAGAATTGTAACTTTTCCAACACACCAGTTCTGACCCTAATCTTTTCCATTTGTGGCACTGATTGAGAGGACAGACAGTCGGATACATTTGGACCCGCCGTATGGAAATGTGCTTCCGTGCTGTTGAAACTTCCAGTAGACCTACAGTCAGCTGTATGCTGTATAGACTGGAGATCGTCATTAATAACATGCATTTGGAAACATTATTTACATTTTACATTTTTTTTTACATTTAGTCATTTAGCAGACGCTCTTATCCAGAGCGACTTACAGTAGTGAATGCATACATTTCATTTCATTTTTATATTTTGTACTGGCCCCCGTGGGAATCGAACCCACCCTGGCGTTGCACACACCATGCTCTACCAACTAAGCCACGGGAAGGCTATTTCAGATTAATGCCCCAAAGGATCATAAAGGATAGCCACACATGTTGACTGTTTAATACCTGTACAATTTGTACATTTCATAGAGAATCAAATAATAGGTCTTTATCAATAAAACTTCGCAATAAGGTGCAGAGCGTTCGATTTGCCTGCTGGGGGTCAAGGAGAACGCAAGCTCCGCTAAAATCATTGACAACTGCGTGCCGTTTTCAAAGGATGGTTAAATAAGTGTTAACTATTTGGTTCTAATAGTCAGAACTACACATTTCAGATTATTCCGTGCAAAACAATTGCACACATTTATCTCTAGGCCTATCATCAGAGTTATACAGCGAGTAACTGCATGCTTTTCATGATCAGTAAACATCAATTGATCATGTCATTTCAGATACATGAGGGTAGCCTCACCATATCTCTCAATATTGGCCACCATTAATTAGAGATTTGAGTGATATAAAATAAAAGTGAACTATACCTGACAGATATGAGTGGTTTAGGTACATTTTCCATCCTTTGTGGGCTCTGCCTGTCAAGCAGCAGAAGGGCTCATTTGCCGATGTCCTGTTAGCTGATAATGTTTACTTTGCAAGCTACCGGTAGAACTTTATAAAGTTGGCTATACATAGTGGTAAGTAGACCTAATGTACTTTTTTCTCCAACCATCATAGGTCTACAGTACCTAGCGAAGTTTGATAACATTATCCCCTTTTCAACATTGTGAGTGTTTAATCACGATTTCTGCGGACATACATGATAGGCAACATTGATTGATGGACCATGTCAAATTGGCTAGCTAGCTAGCTAATAACAGATCACGTCCATATGACAAATGTATTTTATAACTTTTTTAAACTCTTATTTTACCAGGTATGTTGATTGAGAACACATTCTCATTTACAGCAATGACCTGGGGAATAGTTACAGGGGAGAGGAGGGGGATGAATGAGCCAACTGGAATCTGGGGATGATTAGGTAAACATGATGGTATGAGGGCCAGATTGGGAATTTAGCCAAGACACCGGGTTAACACCACTACTCTTAAGATAAGTGCCACGGGGTCTTTAGTGACCACAGAGAGTCAAGCTACGTTTCAGTTGATAAACTAGATGGCTTTGTATGCTTGCCATCTATAGTGGTGATGACAGTAGTCTGACTGACAACTTTGCCAAGACAAGGTTGATGTCAAGCTCTTTCCAAAAACCCAATCTCGAATGAAGCAAGCTAAATTACACATGTTGTTTGCTTAGCTAGCTACATGCCAAATGAATAGGCCCTCAACTATCTGAAAATACATAATCATTTGATGTTTACTGATCGTGAAAATAATGCAGTTACTTGCTGTATAACTCTTATAAAAGAGCTAAATGTAGAATAATCAAAAATGTGTTGTTCTGACTATGCTCTTCAAGAGGTGATGATATTTAAACCAAATAATTATAAAATGTATTTAACAATCCCTTGACATAGACAGACTGAAGAATCCAGGTGAAAGCTATGATCCCTTATTGATGTCACTTGTTAAATCCACTTCAATCAGTGTAGATGAAGGGGAGAAGACAGGTTAAAGAATGATTTTTAGACCTTGAGACAATTGAGACATGGATTGTATATATGTGCCATTCAGAGGGTGAATGGGCAAGACAAAAGATGTAAGTGCTTTTGAACAGGGTATGGTAGTAGGTGCCAGGCACACCGGTTTGTGTCAAGAACTGCAATGGCAACACTCCCGGGTTTTTCATGCTCAACATCTTCCTGTGTGTATCAAGAATGGTTCCCCACCCAAAGGACATCCAGCCAACTTGACACAATTGTGGGAAGCATTGGGCCAGCATCCCCGTGGAATGCTTTCGACACCTTGTAGAGTCCATGCCCCGACAAATTGAGGCTGTTCTAAGGGCAAGAAGGGGTACAACTCAATATTATTAAGGTGTTCCTAATGCTTTGTACACTAAGTGTAGTTGTCAATGGTTTTAGCAGGGCTGGGGGTCTCCTTGCCCACCAGCAGCCAAATTGAACGCCCTGCAACGTATTGTGACTTTTTATTGATAATGACCTATAAAGGGATTCTAATACTCCCAGAACTACTCAAATTCTATAACACTGTAACGGTCGTCGTATGGACTGGACCAAAATGCAGCGGGTATATTTATCATCTTCTGTTATTGAAGGAAAACAAAACAATTACACACCACAAAAGACAAAATAACAGTCCCGTAAGGTGCACAGACTAAACAGGAATCAACCACCCACAAACACAAGAGAAACTTAAAGAAATTTACCCACTTAAATATGACCTCCAATTAGAGTCAATGACAACCAGCTGCCTCTAATTGAAGGTCGTTCCAAAACCCCAACATAGAAATAGAAAAACCAGATAAACAACATAGAAATAGAAAACATAGAACATAAACCAAAAACCCCGAAACACACTAAACAAACACCCCCTGCCACGCCCTGACCAAACTACAATAACAAACAACCCCTTTTACTGGTCAGGACGTGACAGTAACTCTTAAAATTCAAATTATTTGCCTGCAGGATAAAGAGAGATCAGAGTTGGATTTGGGAGTGTGTGGTGTGATTGTGCAGTGGATATATTAAACATGCTTTGCCTCAGTGAAGTTGACATGCCATCCGATCCATCCAAGGGTGAAAACTATTCCAAAGCAACTATATGTGAGCCAAAGCAGGCAGCTGTGTAGAAAATCAAGTCATCACACAATCTTGTTTTATTCTCTAGCGATACGTATCAAAATTATGCCTCTGACGAATGGACATCAATATTGTCTTTGAGAACCGACTGTGGGGCTTCCTTGGTTCAGTGAAACACGGCGGCTGCTTATTGGTTTCATAGAGACCCACTGGAGCGATGTTTCCTTTGACGAGGTCTGACATGGAACAGTTTTATCTGCCCACACTTCTGTCAATATGTTTTGGATGATTCCCACCTCAGTTCACACATACAGTACAGTACCAGTCGAAAGTATGGACAAACCTACTCATTCAAGGGTTTTTCTTAATTTTTACTATTTTCTACATCATAGAATAATAGTGAAGACATGAAAACAATGAAGTAACACATATGCAATTATGCAGTAAGCAAAAAAGTGTTAAACAAATCAAAATATATTTTACATTTTAGATTCTTCAAAGTAGCCACCCTTTGCTTTGATGACAGCTTTGCACACTCCTGGCATTCTCTCAACCAGCTACATGAGGAATGCTTTTCAACAGTCTTGAAGGAGTTCCCACATATGCTGCTTTTCCTTCACTCTGCGGCCTCATCCCAAACCATCTCAATTGTGTTGAGGTCAGGTGATTGTGGAGGCCAGGTCATCTGATGCAGCACTCCATCACTCTCCTTCTTGGTCAAATAGCCCTTACACAGCCTGGAGGTGTGTTTTGGGTCATTGTTCTGTTGAAAAATAAATTATATAAATTATATAAATTAAACTAAGTGCAAACCAGATGGGATGGCGTATCGCTGAAGAATGCTGTGGTAGCCATGCTGGTTAAGTGTACCTTGAATTCTAAATTAATCACTGACAGTGTCACCAACACAGCACCATCACACCTCCTCCTCCATGCTTCACAGTGGTAACCACACATGCGGAGATCATCCGTTCACCTACTCTGTGTCTTACACGGCGGTTGGAATCAAAAATCTAAGATTGGACTCATCAGACCAAAGGACAGATTTCCACTCGTGTTTCTTGACCCAAGCAAATCTCTTCTTCTTATTGGTGTCCTTTAGTAGTGGTTTCTTTGCAGCAATTCGACCATTCAACCATGAAGGCCTGATTCACACAGTCTCCTCTGAACAATTGATTTTGAGATGTGTCTGTTACTTGAACACTGAGAAGCATGTATTTGGGCTGCAATTTCTGAGGCTGGTAACTCTAATGAACTTATCCTCTGCAGCGGAGGCAACTCTGGGTCTTCCTTTCCTGTGGCGGTCCTCATGAGAGCCAGTTTCATCATAGTGCTTGATGGTTTTTGCGACTGCACTTAGAGAAACTTTCAAAGTTCTTGAAATGTCCGTATTGACTTCATGTCTTAAAGTAATGACGGACTGTCGTTTTTCTTTGCTTTTTTGAGCTGTTCTTGCTGTAATATGGACTTGGTCTTTTAACAAATCTTCTGTATACCACCCCTACCTTGTCACAACACAACTGATTCGCTCAAATGCATTAAAAAGGAAAAAGATTCCACAAATGAACTTTTAACAAGGCATACCTGTTAATTGAAATGCATTCCAGGTGACTACTTCATGAAGCTGGTTGAGAGAATGCCAAGAGTGTGCAAAGCTGTCATCAAGGCAAAGGGTGGCTACTTTGAAGAATCTCAAATATAAAATATAATTTGGTTTGTTTACTACATGATTTCTTGTGTGTTATTTCATAGTTTTGATGTCTTCACTATTATTCTACAATGGATAAAATAGTACAATTAAAGAAAACCCTTGAATGAGTAGGTGTGTCCAAACTTTTGACTGGTACTGTGCATGCACATTCAACAGCATTATGCCATTGAGACTGCTGGCGGACTGAAAGGTAAGGAAGGGAGAGGGACATACAATCTCTCTGATCTGACAAGGTTTTTCTATGTGATCCTACACACACACGTCAGTTAACAGAAACAAAGCATAGGAGGACCCATAAGCAATGAGTCTACTCTGGATAAAACATGTATGAGTTGTAATTTCTGCTATAGCTTATGGCGGTTATGATCTGGTGATAATGGTGCCGGGACCGCCATTTTACAGTCCCCTAACCAATTGTGCTATTTTGTGTGTTTTTTTCTCGTTGTTTGTAACTTATTTTGTACACAATGTTGCTGCTACCATCTCTTATGACCGAAAAGAGCTTCTGGATATCAGAACAGCGATTACTCAGCTGGACAAAGATTTTTTTTTTCTATAATGAGTCTGACTCGAAGGATATACTTTTTCTCCTGGACAGCCTATAGGGAGGAGTTCAGAGACCTGGCAGTGTGGTGCCAGGACAACAACCTCTCCCTCAATGTGAGCAAGACGAATGAGTTGATAGTGGACTACAGGAAAAGGAGGGTAGTGCGTATGGCCCAGTACAGTACATCACTGGGGCCAAGCTTCCTGCCATCCAGACCCTATATGCTAGGCCCCAAAAATTGTCAAAGACTCCAGTCACCGAAGTCATAGACTGTTATCTCTGCTACCGCACGGCAAGCAGTACAGGAGTGCCAATTCTAAGTCCAAAAGGCTCCGAACATCTCCTATCCCCAACCCATAAGACTGCTGAACAATGAATAAAATGGCCACCCGGACTATTTGCATGGACACCCCCCTTTGTTTTAACATTGCTGCTACTTGCTATGTACCGGTATGTCCTATATATAGCCTCGTTATTGTTATTATATTGTGTTATTTTTTTTATTTTTTACTTTAGTTTATTTAGTAAATATTTTCTTAACTCTATTTTCTTAAAACTGCACTGTTGGTTAAGGTCTTGTAAGTAAGCATTTCACGGTAAGGTGTTGTATTCGGCACATGTGGCAAATACAATTTGATTTGGTTCATCATAGCCTTCCTGGGATTTTCTGACAGCAAACTACTAAGATATCCTCCACTGAGACCCAATGCATAGTTCTACAGTCAAATGGGGCTTTTTCAGTTCTTCTTTTAATGTGCACATCTGAGATTGTTTGTATGCTACAGTGGTGTCTCTTGGAGGTATAGTAACAGACATCCACAGGACATTCATGTTGACAAATAAGGTCCCATATGTGCAACTAATATCTTGTTGTCTCAACACGTTACTATACCACATTCACTGTTTTTATAACAGTGTGAGTTCCGGCCTCATGTTCCCAAAACAGGACACAAACTCACATTGCTCTGAACAATAACACACCGAACTCCAGAGGCACCATCAATACAACTGACCCAGAAAATGAATTTCTTCCCAACGTGAGTTTATACCCAAATCAGAATGCGAACTCAGAACCCTCTGCACAATATCACAACAATGAGGCGGTGCATGTTTTGACCTATGTTGACGTGTATTGACGTCAGCTGTAAGCTCATTTATTGGGGTGACTGTTAGTTTAATAAATCATATAATATCTGTTATTATACAGTGGGGTTAAAAAGTATTTGATCTCCTGCTGATTTTGTACGTTTGCCCACTGACAAAGAAATGATCAGTCTATAATAGTAGGTTTATTTGAACAGTGAGAGACAGAATAACAACCAAAAAATCCAGAAAAACGCATTTAAAAAATGTTATCAAATGATTTGCATTTTAATGAGGGAAATAAGTATTTGATCCCTCTGCAAAACATGACTTAGTACTTGGTGGAAAAACCCTTGTTGGCAATCACAGACTTCAGACGTTTCTTGTAGTTGGCCACCAGGTTTGCACACATCTCAGGAGGGATTTTGTCCCACTCCTCTTTGCAGATCTTCTCCAAGTCATTAAGGTTTCGAGGCTGACGTTTGGCAACTCGAACCTTCAGCTCCCTCCACAGATTTTCTATGGGATTAAGATCTGGAGACTGGCTAGGCCACTCCAGGACCTTAATGTGCTTCTTCTTGAGCCACTCCTTTGTTGCCTTGGCCGTGTGTTTTGGGTCATTGTCATGCTGGAATACCCATCCACGACCCATTTTCAATGCCCTGGCTGAGGGAAGGAGGTTCTCACCCAAGATTTGACTGTACATGGCCTCGTCCATCGTCCCTTTGATGCAGTGAAGTTGTCCTGTCCCCTTAGCAGAAAAACACCCCCAAAGCATAATGTTTCCACCTCCATGTTTGACGGTGGAGATGGTGTTCTTGGGGTCATAGGCAGCATTCCTCCTCCTCCAAACACGGCGAGTTGAGTTGATGTCAAAGAGCTCGATTTTGGTCTCATCTGACGCCAACACTTTCACCAGTTGTCCTCTGAGTCATTCAGATGTTCATTGGCAAACTTCAGATGGGCATGTATATGTATTCTTGAGCAGGGGGACCTTGCGGGCGCTGCAGGATTTCAGTCCTTCACGGCGTAGTGTCTTACCAATTGTTTTCTTGGTGACTATAGTCCCAGCTGCCTTGAGATCATTGACAAGATCCTCCCGTGTAGTTCTGGGCTGATTCCTCACCGTTCTCATGATCATTGCAACTCCACGAGGTGAGATCTTGCATGGAGCCCCAGGCCGAGGGATATTGACAGTTCTTTTGTGTTTCTTCCATTTGCGAATAATCGCACCAAATGTTGTCACCTTCTCACCAAGCTGCTTGGCGATGGTCTTGTAGCCCATTCCAGCCTTGTGTAGGTCTACAATCTTGTCCCTGACATCCTTGGAGAGCTCTTTGGTCTTGGCCATGGTGGAGAGTTTGGAATCTGATTGATTGATTGCTTCTGTGGACAGGTGTCTTTTTTACAGGTAACAAGCTGCGGTTAGGAGCACTCCCTTTAGCTCCTAATCTCAGCTCGTTACCTGTATAAAAGACACCTGGGAGCCAGAAATCTTTCTGATTGAGAGGGGGTCAAATACTTATTTCCCTCATTAAAATGCAAATCAATGTATAACATTTTTGACATGCGTTTTTCTGGATATTTTTGTTGTTATTCTGTCTCTCACTGTTCAAATAAACCTACCATTAAAATTATAGACTGATCCTTTCTTTGTCAGTGGGCAAACGTACAAAATCAGCAGGGGATCAAATACTTTTTCCCCCCACTGTATCTCTGATCTCTGTGAGAGGATGTGACTCTGGATGTGTCCCAACTGACACCCTATTCCCTTAGGGCGCTGGTCAAAAGTAGTGCACTACATAGGGAATAGGGTGGCATTTCCAAATCAAATTTATTGGTCACATCCACGTGTTTAGCAGATGTTATTGCAGGTGTAGCGAAATGCTTGTGTTTCTAGCTCCGACAGTGCAGTAATATCGAACAAGTAATATCTAACAATTTCACAACATATACCCAATACACACAAATCTAAGTAAAGGAATGCAATTAAGAATATATACATATTTGGACAAGCAATGTCAGAGCGTCCATAGATAGAATAGAAAACAGTATATACATATGAGGTGAGTTATGCAAAATATGTAAACATTATTAAAGTGACTAGTGTTCCATTTATTAAAGTGGCCAGTGATTTCAAGTCTAGGTATATATGCAGCAGCCTCTAATGTGCTAGTGATGGCTATTTAACAGTCTGATGGCCTTGAGATAGAAGCTGCTTTTCAGTCTCTCGGTCCCAGCTTTGATGCACCTGTACTGACATCGCCTTCTGGATGATAGCGGGGTGAACAGACAGTGGCTTGGGTGGTTGTTGTCCTTGATGATTTATTTGGCCTTCCTGTGATTTCGGGTGATGTAGGTGTCCTGGAGGGCAGGTAGTTTGCCCCCGGTGATGCGTTGGGCAGACCGCTCCACCCTCTGGAGAGCCCTGCGATTGCGGGCGGTGCAGTTGCTGTACCAGGCGGTGATAAAGGCCGACAGGATGCTCACAATTGTGCATCTGTAAATGTTTGTGAGGGTTTTAGGTGCCAAGCCAAATTTCTTCAGCCTCCCGAGTTTTAAGAGGCGCTGTTGCGCCTTCTTCACCACACTGTCTGTGTGGGTGGACCATTTCAGTTTGTCAGTGATGTGTATGCAGAGGAACTTGAAGCTTTCCACCTTCTTCACTGCGGTCCTGTCGATGTGGATTGGGGGGTGCTCCCTCTGTTGTTTTCTGAAGTCCACGATCATCTCCTTTGTTTTGTTGACGTTGAGTGAGAGGTTATTTTCCTGGCACCACACTCCCAGATACCACCTCCCTGTAGGCTGTCTCATCATTGTTTCTAATCAAGCCTACTACTGTTGTGTCGTTTGCAAACTTGATGATTGAGTTGGAGGCGTGTGTGGCCACACAGTCATGGGTGAATAGGGAGTACAGGAGGGGGCTAAGCACACACCCTTTTGGGGACAAAGTGTTGAGAATCAGCGAAGTGGAGGTGTTGTTTCCTACCTTCACCACCTGGGGGCGGCCCGTCAGGGAGTCCAGGACCCAGTTGCACAGAGCGGGCTTCAAGCTTAATGATGAGCTTGGAGGGTACTATGGTGTTGAACACTGAGCTATAGTCAATGAACAGCATTCTTACATAGGTATTCCTCTTGTCCGGATGGGATAGGGCAGTGTGCAGTGCGATGGCGATTGCATCGCCTGTGGATCTATTGGGGCGATAAGCAAATTGAAGTGGGTCTAAGGTGTCAGGTAAGGTAGAGGTGATATGATCCTTGACTAGTCTCTGAAAGCACTTCATGATGACAGAAGTGAGTGCTATGGGGCGATAGTCATTTAATTCAGTTACCTTTGCTTTCTTGGGTACAGGAACAATGGTGGCCATCTTGAAGCATGTGGGGACAGCAGCCTTGGATAGGGAGAGATGGCATATGTCCATAAACACAGCCAGCTGGTCTGCGCATGCTCTGAGGAGGCAGCTAGGGATGCCATCTGGGCCGGCAGCCTTGCGAGGGTTAACACTCTTAAATGTCTTACTCATGTCGGCCACGGAGAAGAAGAGCCTAGAGTCCTTGCTAGTGGCCCGCGTCGGTGGCACTGTGATATCCTCAAAGCAGGCAAAGGTATTTAGCTTGTGCGGAAGCAAGACATCAGTGTCCGCGACATGGCTGGTTTTCCTTTTGTAGTCTGTGATTGTCTGTAGACACTGCCACATACGTCTCGTGTCTGAGCTGTGGAATTGGGACTCTGCTTTGTCTCTATACTGATGTTTTGTCTGTTTGATTGCCTTGTGGAGGGAATAACTACACTGTTTGTATTCTGCCATATTCCCAGTCACCTTGCCATGGTTAAATGCGGTTGTTCACACTTTCATTTTTGCACAAATGCTGCCATCTATCCACGGTTTCTGGTTAGGGTAGATTTTAATTGTCACAGTGGGTACAACATCTCCTATACACTTCCTGATAAACTCAGTCACCATATCAGTATAATTGTCAATGTTCTTATCGGAGGATTCCCGGAACATATCGCAGTCTGCGTGATCAAAACCATTTTGAACCGTGGATTCCGATTGGTCAGACCAGCGTTGAGTATTTCTTTAACACGGGTACTCCCTGTTTGAGTTTCTGCCTATAGGAAGGGAGGAGCCAAATGGAGTCGTGGTCAGATTTGCCGAAAGGAGGGCGGGGAAGGGCCTTGTAGGATCCCAGAAGTTGGAGTAGCAGTGGTCGAGTGTTTTAGCAGCGAGAGTACTACAGTCAATGTGTTGATAGAACTTCGGCAGGCTTTTTCTCAAATTTACTTTGTTAAAAACCCCAGCTACAATAAATGCAACCTCAGGATATGTGGTTTCCAGTTTGCATAAAGTCCAGTGAAGTTCTTTGAGGGCCGTCGTGGTATCTTCTTGACTCGTGACTATAACTGAAGAGAATTCTCTTGGGAGGTAATACGGTCGGCATTTGGTTGTGAGGTATTCTAGGTCGGGTGAACAAAAGGACTTGTTCCTGAATGTTATCACAATCACACCACGAGTCGTTAATCATGAAACATATACCCCGCCATTTTTCTTCCCGGAGAGATATTTATTCCTGTCTGCATGATGAACTGAGAAGCCAACTGGCTGGATGGACTCATACATTATATCCCGAGAGAGCCATGTTTCTGTGAAACAGAGTATGTTACAATCCCTGATGTCTCTCTGGAAAGAAATCCTCGCCTTAACCTCCTCAACTTTATTATCCAGAGACTGAACATTAGCGAGTAATATACTCGGAAGCGGTGTGTGGTGTGCGTGCCTCCTAAGTCGGACTAGAAGACCACTCCGAGTACCTCTCCTCCTCCGGCAGTGTTTTGGGACAGCCTCTGGGATCAGTTCAATTACCCTGGGGGGTGCGAACAAAGCATCCGATTCGGGACAGTCGTATTCCTGGTCGTAATGCTGGTAGTGCTGGTGAGTTACTGCCGCTCTGATATCCAATAGTTCTTCCTGGCTGTATGTAATGAGACAAAAAAGTTTCCTAAGAGCTAGAAGCACGACAACCCTCTCTGTCGGGGCCATACTTTTCAATTTGGGACGCAGTCTGTGTCTTCTTTGTGAACAGATGTACATTTCTTGAGAGTCCAGACACACACATAATTAACAGCTTAGTCACAACACATCACAACACAACACCAAATTAGCTGCTGAAATTAAATCTACCTTTGAAATAGAATCTTTCAGATATGAGCCAGTCCTTTTTATCTGAATAATCTGGGGACATGTTAGAGGAGGATAATTGGTAAATATGAAGTGACATGTTCTGAATCTATCTTGTGTGCACACAGTGGAGTCTGGGTGCTTTTCCTGGTTTGTGTCATTTATGCTTTATTTTACCATGACTCAACAGCAGACATGTCTTCTGGCCATCACATCTTATTGCAAACTACTTTAACACAATTCAAATTTGTTCTGTATCTGTTGAGGCTTGCATAAGTTTATCTTGAAGTTTTAATGGTGCTGCACCTCTTATATTCACTTCACTTCAGCAAACCTTTATTGAGCCAACACGTTTATCGAGCCAAACATTTTACATAACAGTGACACATTTTTTGGACCACTTTCAAAACCCTTTATTGAAGACATTCATTCCAATTTCTGAATGCATTGTACATAATCACAACTGTGCCAATTAATTTCCAAAATCAACACTAACGAAACCCTTGTTTCTCCAGGTGGAAAAAATACAGGGAAAAAACTCAATATGCTCCAATTATCTATGAGAGGCTTGTTGCCGAAACAGCCCAGTATTCAAGAAACACTAACCACATTAGGCACAGTGACTACAGAAAGGGCTGAAGCACACAGCATTAACATAAGTGTGTAAATATGTGCATTATTCTATGTGCATTGTGCATACTGTAAAAAGGGCAATGAACATATTTTATGAGACCTTCTCATAGAGAAGACCTACTGTATACTAGAAGAATAGGCCAATACTCAACCAGGTCACCCGTGATACCAGTAAATATTAGTCGCCCATCCATGTCTGAGGATGTCGGGAGATGACATGGAAACTGGCCACTAGAGACAACAGTGAGAGTTTTGCTAGGGTGTTGTGGACGGGGATTGCCTCAACAGCGCCAGCAAGTTGTTTTTGAGATTTTTGTTTTAAGCCTATCCCAAACCTTAACACTTACAGTAACTTAACCATTTGGAGTTAATGCCTAACCTTAAGATTTCGGACTTAATGCCTAAACTTAACCCTAACCTTACAAATTTGGAGTTAATGCCTAAACTTAACCATAAACACTTTGAAATTTGAAACATGGATGAAACGTCTAATTCTGACGTGAGACTGTGAGAGCTAGTTGCAGTACTATCTGAAATGTTTCCATGCTAATGATTTTGTTATGTGTATTGGAACACCTTTAGTCTAGCAGCTCAATTGTACAAACTCTGTACATTAAGTATTTTATATCACTATGAATGGCATAGAATAATATAGCGGGACCTGCGTCTGTAACCCTGCATACATGTATGTCATAGCACCTAGGATCCTTTGTTCTGCTCTTTAACTATGCCTGAGACCGCAGGCTGTCATGACTGTCACTCACACAGCTCTGAACATAACCAATATGTTGCATGGTACAAAAGCGTTCTCTGAGTGACACGTGGCTTTCAGCACAGGGAGTCCATGGACATAATACTGTGCGTGTTGGTCCTTCCATTCTTTTTTGGCATTTATTTTTGTTTTCTTTCTGACACAAAATTGTGCCTGAATTGCTTTATATTTTGTATTTTCTCCGAATTTAAGGCTTGTCATTTGTGTATGTGAGTCATTTCATGTCTGTGACATTTTCTTTTTCATTTGTGAGACTGTGTTGGTTTTTGTTGTTGTTGCATAGAGCACACTGAGAGATGTCCTGCAGAGATTGTTGTGGTAAAGTAGAAGCAATCTATTAAAGTGGGTCACGGTTCGGTTACTGTTATGGTACAGCGGAAATGTTTTATTTCAACAGTTACTGTAGTTCATTTTTGTTTATTTACCAAAATACGAAAACATTTAAAGCACCCTATTTGTGGCCCAAGTCCAGTTTCTGTGACATCATTCAAAATGTTCCTGGCATTGTCTGTTGTGACAGGGATTGTTATGTTGGGCCTCAAGTAGGGGTCTAAAAGTTGGACCCGTACCGAAATGGACCTGGGGCTTTCCCACCCGGACAAATATGCATAAATTCATTTTTCAATATAGAGGTCGTTCTGTATAGACTTGGTCAGATCCGAGTGAGGGAAGCACCAGAACAATCAATTTGTAAGCTATTTTATTAACCAAAGCTGATACAGTGCGAAGGAGAGCAGGAGAAGGAGGGGCCCTGCGGTGTGTGTACTGTGAACTAGTGGAATGGGAGCAAGGAGGGTGGGATAGGCAGCAACTTGCACTAGTAGACTAACTTCTAGCTTGTCATAGCTAAGATATTTATCATCCAATATGATTACATACAGTTGAAGTCGGAAGTTTACATACACCTTAGCCAAATACATTTAAACTCAGTTTTTCACAATTCCTGACATTTAATCCTAGTAAAAATTCCCTGTTTTAGGTCAGTTACGATCACCACTTTATTTTAAGAATGTGAAATGTCGGAATAATAGTAGAGAAATGTCACGACTTCCGCCGAAGTTGGTCCCTCTCCTTGTTCGGGCGGCGGTCGACGTCACCGGTCTTCTAGCCATCGCCACTCCACATTTAATTTTCCATTGGTTTTGTCTTGTTTTCCGCACACCTGGTTTACATCTCCTCATGATTACTATGTGTATTTAGCCCTCTGTTCCCTCCATGTCTATGTGGGGTATTGTTTATTGTCTAGGTTGGCACGCTTCCGGCTGGGTTGCGCCGGGTTTTATTTGTACCAGTGATTTGTGGCAGCCGCTACTTTGTACTTGGTTGTTGTACATTGTGCTGCCTCACTTGTTCTTTGGGGCATTTGTTTTTTGTGACGCGGTTGCGTTCTGTTCTTACAATTGCCTCAGTAAAGTGCTTCTTTGTTCACTCATCTCTGCTCTCCTGCGCCTGACTTCCATGCACCAGCTACACCCACCATATGACAGAATACCCCACCTCCGATGGAGTCAGCAGGAGCAGGTGCCCCTGTTATAGGGGTAGAGGAGCGCGTCCAGTAGCACGCAGCGATGCTCCACGATCTCGGCGCCACCATGGACCGCATCGTCTAAACAAAGTACAGTTACCCGCTACCTCTCATAGCCACAGCGATTGAGTCAATGCACGGGGCGCGCTCCTTCACTAAACTAGATCTCAGGAGTGCTTACAACCTGGTGCGTATCCGGGAGAGAGACGAGTGGAAGACGGCGTTCAGTACTACCTCAGGGCATTATGAGTACCTCGTCATGCCGCACGGGTTGATGAATGCCCCATCAGTCTTCCAAGCCTTTGTGGAACTAATTTTCAGGGACCTGCTCGGGCAGGGTGTAGTGGTGTATATTGATGACATTCTGATATACTCCGCTGCACGCGCCGAGCATGTGTCCTTGGTGCGCAGGGTGCTTGGTCGATTGTTGGAGCATGACCTGTACATCAAGGCTGAGAAATGCCTGTTCTTTCAGCAGTCCGTCTCCTTCCTAGGATACCACATTTCCACCTCAGGGGTGGAGATGGAGAGTGACCGCATTTCAGCCTTGTGTAATTGGCTGACTCCCACCACGGTAAAGGAGGTGCAGCGTTTTCTAGGGTTTGCCAATTACTACCGGAGGGTTATCCGGGGTTTTGGTCAGGTAGCGGCTCCCATTACCTCACTGCTGCAGGGGGGCCCGGTGCGTTTGCAGTGGTCGGCTGAGGCGGACAGGGCTTTTGGTCACCTAAGAGCTCTGGTTACCTCGGCTCCCGTGCTGGCACATCCGTATCCCTCTTTGGCGTTCACGGTGGAGGTGGACGCGTCCGAAGCTGGGATAGGAGCCGTGCTCTCTGTGCTCAGGTACGCCACCGAAGCTCCGCCCCTGTGCCTTCTTCTTGAAGAATCTCAGCCCGGCGGAGTGAAACTATGATGTGGGGGACCGGGAGCTGTTGGCTGTCGTTGAAGGCGTGGAGACATTGGCTTGAGGGGGCTAAACACCCTTTTCTCATCTGGACTGACCACCGCAACCTGGAGTATATCCGGGCAGCGAGGAGACTGAATCCTCGCCAGGCAAGGTGGGCCATGTTTTTTACCCGTTTTGTTTTCACCCTTTCTTACAGACCAACTTCCCAGAATGTGAAGGCAGACGCACTGTCCCGGCTGTATGACACAGAGGAGCTGCCCATGGATCCCACCCCCATACTACCGGCCTCCTGCCTGGTGGCGCCGGTAGTGTGGGAGCTGGACACGGACATCAAGCGGGCGTTACGTGCAGAGCCCACTCCCCTCCAGTGTCCCGCTGGGCGTCTGTACGTTCCATCTGCTGTCCGTGACCGGTTGATCTATTGGGTCCACACGTCACCCTCCTCTAGTCATCCCGGAATCGGTCGGACGTTGCGCTGTCTGAGTGGGAAGTACTGGTGACCCACCTTGTCCAAGGACGTGAGGGTTTTTGTTTCTTCCTGCTAGGTGTGCGCCCAGTGTAAGGCTCCTAGGCACCTGCCCAGAGGTAAGCTACACCCCTTACCCGTTCCACAACGGCCATGGTCGCACCTGTTGATCGATTTCCTTACCGATCTCCCCCCATCACAGGGTAACACCACGATCCTGGTTGTTGTGGATTGTTTCTCTAAGTCCTGCCATCTCCTCCCTCTCCCCGGTCTTCCTACGGCCCTACAGACTGCGTAGGCCTTGTTTACGCACGTCTTCCGGAACTACGGGGTGCCTGAGGATATAGTGTCTGATCGGGGTTCCCAGTTCACTTCGAGGGTCTGGAGGGCGTTCATGGAACGTCTGGGGGTCTCGATCAGCCTTACCTCGGGTTTTCACCCCGAGAGTAATGGGCAGGTGGAGAGAGTGAACCAGGATGTGGGTAGGTTTCTGCGGTCTTATTGCCAGGACCAGCCGGGGGAGTGGGCGGCGTTCGTGCCCTGGGCAGAGATGACTCAGAACTCACTTCGCCACTCCTCCACTAACCTCTCCCCCTTCCAGTGCATACTGGGGTATCAGCTAGAGGTCGACCGATTAATCGGAATGGCCGATTAATTAGGGCCGATTTCAAGTTTTCATAACAATCGGTAATCGGTGTTTTTGGCCACCGATTTGCCGATTTTCTTTTCTTTTCTTTTTTTTCTTCTTTTTTTTACACCTCTATTTAACTAGGCAAGTCAGATTAAGAACACATTCTTATTTACAATGACGGCCTAGAAACGGGGGTTAACTGCCTTGTTCAGGGGGGATTCGTTTTTGCAACCTTCGGTTACCAGTCCAACCCTCTAACCACCTGCCATACATTGCACTCCACAAGGATTAACAGGCTGACTACCCGTAACGCGAGGGCAGCAAGAAGCAAAGGTAAGTTGCTAGCTAGCATTAGACTTATAAAAAACTATCAATCTTAACATAATCACAAGTTAACTACACATGGTTGATGATATTACTAGTTTATCTAACGTGTCCTGCGTTGCATATGATCGATGCGGTGACTGTTAATTTTCATTGAATCACAGCCTACTTCGACAAACGGGTGTTGATTTAACAAGCGCATTTGCGAAAAAAGTACTGTCGTTGCACCAATGTACCTAACCATAAACATCAATGCCTAACAGGAATATTTAGACTTAGTCACCCGTTAGATAAAATATGGAACGGTTCCGTATGTCACTGAAAGAAAAAAACTTTTGTTTTCGAGATGATAGTTTCCAGATTCAACCAGGCTCGTATTTCTGTGAGTTTATTATATTATAATTAAGTCTAGGATTTGATAGAGCAGTCTGACTGAGCGGTGGTAGGCAGCAGCAGACTCGTAAGCATTAATTCAAACAGCCCTTCGCTGTGCTTCAAGCATTGCGCTGTTTATGACTTCAACCTGGGTGGGTATAATTTGTGGAACGTTCCAACAGGAATCTATTCCAAAAACTTTGTAAATAACAAGGTTTCCAAAAAACAATGCATACAAAGTTGTATAGCGGCAGAATAAGATACCGGGTAGGGAGTGGTCTATTTCATTGCGTTTTTTCACTCATCACGTTTATTCAGAAAAATGTCTGTCCTCACATGTCTGTTTGCCTATGGACAAACATTAAGAATAAGCTACGTGGTGAGTTGATGCCTATTCGGCAGCTAGTTAGCTAGGTTTGTATGCGTTGCTACTTTGTATGCGTTGTTGATTGGCAACCTTTTACTTTACTTTACTTTACGTTTTTTGGAACAGATTCCTGTTGGAACGTTCCACAAATTATACCCACCCCTTCAAGCCTATCAACTCCCAAGATTAGGCTGGTGTAACCAATGTGAAATGGCTAGGTAGTTAGCCGGGTGCACGCTAATAGCGTTTTAAACGTCACTCGCTCTGAGACTTGGAGTAGTTTTTTCCCTTCCTCTGCATGGGTAACGCTGCTTCGAGGGTGGCTGTTGTCGATGTGTTCCTGGTTTGAGCCCAGGTAGGAGCGAGGAGAGGGACGGAAGCTATACTGTTACACTGGCAATACTAAAGTGCCTATAAGAACATCCAATAGTCAAAGGTATATGAAATACAAATCGTATAGAGAGAAATAGTCCTATAATTCCCATAATAATATAATAACTACAACCTTAAACTTCTTACCTGGGAATATTGAAGACTCATGTTAAAAGGAACCACTAGCTTTCATATGTTCCCATGTTCTGAGCAAGGCACTTAAACATTAGCTTTCTTACATGGCACATATTGCACTTTTACTTTCTTCTCCAACACTTTGTTTTGCATTATTTAAACCAAATTGAACATGTTTCATTATTTATTTGAGGCTAAATTGATTTTATTGATGTATTATATTAAGATAAAATAAGTGTTCATTCAGTTTTTTTATAATTGTCATCATTTTAAAAAAAATAATCGGCCGATTAATCAACAGCGGCTTTTTTGGCCCTCCAATAATCGGTAGCGGTATCGGCGTTGAAAAATCATAATCGGTCGACCTCTAGTATCAGCCGGTTCTGGCGCCTTGGCATCAGAGTCAGACTGAGGCTCCTGCAGTGGACGACTGGTTCAGGCACGCGGAGGAGACATGGGACGGCGCCCATGTTCACCTCCAGCGAGCCGTGCTGTGCCAGAAAGCCAGCGCAGACCGTCACCGCAGTGAGGCCCCAGTGTTCACACCGGGGGACCGGGTCTGGCTCTCGACCCGAAACCTGCCCCTCCGCCTGCCCTGCCGGAAGCTGGGGCCGTGGTTTGTGGGGCCATTTAAAGTCCTGAGCTGACTGAACGAGGTGAGTTACAGGTTACAGCTTCCCCCCGATTACCGTATTAACCCCTCGTTCCATGTGTCTCTCCTCAGGCCGGTGGTGGCTGGCCCGCTCCAGGAGTCTGAGGTGCGGGATGTTCCTCCGCCCCCTCTGGACATCGAGGGGGCCCCGGCGTACTCCGTTCTCTCCATACTGGATTCGAGGCGTCGGGCGAGGGGCCTTCAGTACCTCGTGGACTGGGAGGGGTACGGTCCGGAGGGGAGATGCTGGGTCCCAGTGGAGGACGTATTGGACCCTTCAATGCTGCGGGAGTTCCACCGTCTCCATCTGGATCGCCCTGCACCTCGCCCTCCGGGTCGTCCCCGAGGCCGGTGTTCGGCGCGCTTCTGGAGCCACGCGTCAGGGGGGGGGGGGTACTGTCACGACTTCCGCCGATGTTGGTCCCTCTCCTTGTTTGGGCGGCATTCGGCGGTCGACGTCACCGGTCTTCTAGCCATTGCCACTCCACCTTTCATTTTCCATTTGTTTTGTCTTATTTTCCGCACACCTGGTTTACATCTCCTCATGATTACTATGTGTATTTTGCCCTCTGTTCCCTCCATGTCTGTGTGGGGTATTGTTTATTGTCTAGGTTGGCACGCTTCCAGCTGGGTTGCGCCGGGTTTTATTTGTACCCATGATTTGTGGCAGCCGATACTTTGTACTTGGTTGTTGTACTTTGTGCTGCCTCACTTGTTCTTTGGGGCATTTGTTTTTTGTGACGTGGTTGTTCTTACAATTGCCTCAGTAAAGTGTTCTTTGTTCACTCATCTCTGCTCTCCTGCGCCTGACTTCCATGCACCAGCTACACCCACCATATGACAAGATAATGATTTATTTCCGCTTTTATTTCTTTCATCACGTTCCCAGTGGGTCAGAAGTTTACATACACTCAATTAGTATTTGGTAGCATTGCCTTTAAATTGTTTAACTTTGGTCAAACGTTTCGGGTAGCCTTCCACAAGCTTCCCACAATTAGTTTGGTGAATTTTGGCCCATTCCTCCTGACAGAGCTGGTCCAACTGAGTCAGGTTTGTAGGCCTCCTTGCTTTCACACGCTTTTTCAGTTATGCCCACAAATGTTCTATGGGATTGAGGTCAGTGCTTTGTGATGGCCATTTCAATACCTTTACTTTGTTGTCCTTAAGCCATTTTGCCACAACTTTGGAAGTATGCTTGGGGTCATTGTCCATTTGGAAGACCCATTTGCGACCAAGCTTTAACTTCCTGACTGATGTCTTGAGATGTTGCTTCAATATATCCACATCATTTTCCTGCCTCATGATGTCATCTATTTTGTGAAGTGCTCCAGTCCCTCCTGCAGCAAAGCACCCCCAAAACATGATGCTGCCACCCCGTGCTTCACGGATGGGATGGTGTTCTTCGGCTTGCAAGCCTCCCCCTTTTTCCTCCAAACGTAACAATGGTCATTATGGCCAAACAGTTCTATTTTTGTTTCATCAGACCAGAGGACATTTCTCCAAAAAGTAAGATCTTTGTCCCCATGTGCAGTTGCAAACTGTAGTCTGGCTTTTCTATGGCGGTTTTGGAGCAGTGGCTTCTTCCTTGCTGAGCGGCCTTTCAGATGATGTCGATATAGGACTCGTTTTACTGTGGATATAGATACTTTTGTACCTGTTTCCTCCAGCATCTTCACAAGGTCCTTTGCTGTTTTCTGGGATTGATTTGCACTTTTCGCACCAAAGTACGTTCATCTCTAGGAGACAGAACACGTCTCCTTCCTGAGCGGTATGACGGCTACGTGGTCCCATGGTGTTTACGTGGTCCCATGGCTACGTGGTCCCATGGTTAACTAGTTGGCTTAGATAGTTAGCTAAGTTAGCTAGCCAGCTAGCTAGGCTAATTGAGTCTGCATGTGCTTTCTTCCTGTCCTACAGTTACAAATAACAACACCTTCATTCAGGTTATTAAATAGCAGCCTACCTGTTGGCTCTTGTTCGTTGTAGCATATACTTTTCATTTAACTTTTAATTCCATAATGTTTTACTTTTGATTGGCCCGACAACAACAACATGTTACACGCGCCACTCTGCATAGGCTATTCTCGTTGAGCAGTGGCGAACATACTGTTAACTTTTTATCCACAGTTCTCTGTCCATCGCCATTGTAATCAGCTGTGAAGCCAAAATGTTCCCAAACTGGAGACTTAAACGATGATGGAGGATCCTCCAATTATGGTTTATCGATCCCACCACTCACCATCTACAAAGTTCCCAGCTGCGCCTCACAAAAGGATAGTTTGAAATCCGCCAGTTGAGATTAGAATTTTGATTACAATGTGCGCCTACGCTGTAGTTTTTAAACGGAATAGCCTGTAATGTTTTTTCAGCTCAGATTAACTCATGAGGCAATGGCATACAACGCAGCGTGGGCATAGCCTATAGGCCTAGTATTAGTGTTATATATATATGTATTCATTTGGGTTCACAGTGCGGACTGAACCGAGGTCACCATACTGAACTGTTCGGTACGAAGATGTGTACCGTTACAGCCCTAGGGATATAGATATTTCACTGTAGAAACTAGAGATTGCCGCTGTGTGGTGTTATTTGTTTATTGAAAAGCTATATATTTTTTTTTTAACATATTTTCTTTGCCAAGCGTTGGAAGTAAGCTTTATTGATTTGTCCCCATGATTTGGGTAGACAGACAGACCACCCGCATCAGATGGAGAGAGAGCTACAGTATTACATTTGGACCGGGGGTTGAATAAATGGAGGTCTTCGTTAGGCTATTAAGGATGAATGGAGACAGAGACAGGACGTGTGGCCCTCACTGTCCCACTCTTGCCCTTAGCACTATGGTTGATGCCTTCCCAGCCTGGCCTCAGTCTGGGACATTTCACATGGGAGGATGGTAGGAGAGAAAGACCACCCATATCAGATGGAGACGGAGCAGTCACTTTTGGACTGGAGGATGGATGGAGACAGATCAGGACAGAATGTGTGTCTCACTGTCCCCTTAGTACTGTCGGTGAGTCTGGTCTGTGGTTTATGGGGACATTGACTAGGGATGAGTGGAGACTGATCAGGATAGGATGTCTATATCCCTCACTGTTCCTCTGGAGCCCTCAGTGCTGTAGGTGGGTGACGCCAGCCCAGCCTTTGTTTGTTTTATGGTTATGGGGACATTAGCTTGACATCGGGGGTGAAAGGGAGTGAGTAGTGCTCCCCTCTCCATAGAGGACAACTGGCAGCGTATGGGCCAGGGTGGCAGGGCAGCAGGAAGGGGGCAAGAGGCCGCAGATGGGAAGTGATGGCTCCCTTTGTCAGCCTGAGCAGGACAGATTGATGTTAAACGAGCCACATAGCTCCACATTATGTCCATGCAGGGCATGGTTATTGGTTGCATTCCAAAGGGCACCCTATTCCCTTTATAGTGCACTTCTTTTGACCATGGCCCATAGGGCTCTGGTCAAAAGTAGTGCACTATATAGGGAATAGGGTGCCGTTTGAGACGCAGGCATTGTCAGCATTTGGGACAGGGCTGACTTCCCTTCATGTGCTTCCTCAACCCTGCGCCCTGCTGTCATTCCGCCCATCTCTCAAATTCAAGGGATTACAGTACAGTTCAGTGATCCCTAAAGAATGGCAGCATACATCTAAGTCTAACTGGATTTATTTAAGATTCTTACAGTTTCTCAAAGTATTTTTGCTTCCAAGTGTTTATTTGGAGATCATTATGATACAGGATCACTGTCCTGCCTATCTACAGTATTGTTGATGATACAGGGTCACTGTCCTGCCTATCTACAGTATTGTTGATGATGCAGGGTCACTGTCCTGCCTATCTACAGTATTGTTGATGATGCAGGGTCACTGTCCTGCCTATCTACAGTATTGTTGATGATGCAGGGTCACTGTCCTGCCTATCTACAGTATTGTTGATGATGCAGGGTCACTGTCCTGCCTATCTACAGTATTGTTGATGATGCAGGGTCACTGTCCTGCCTATCTACAGTATTGTTGATGATGCAGGGTCACTGTCCTACCTATCTACAGTATTGTTGATGATGCAGGGTCACTGTCCTGCCTATCTACAGTATTGTTGATGATGCAGGGTCACTGTCCTGCCTATCTACAGTATTGTTGATGATGCAGGGTCACTGTCCTGCCTATCTACAGTATTGTTGATGATGCAGGGTCACTGTCCTGCCTATCTACAGTATTGTTGATGATGCAGGGTCACTGTCCTGCCTATCTACAGTATTGTTGATGATGCAGGGTCACTGTCCTGCCTATCTAAAGTATTGTTGCTGGTGATAAACTCTGCTGGTGAGTTTGTATTGACAGGCTTTTGTTGAAGGACAGTTCCAGTAGTCAGGACGACAATGTGTAATGGATGACAATATATTTCACATTGTACGTTGATATAAATCCCTTAATATTTAGATTAAAGATTGAATCCAAAGGAACTTGTAATGTAGGAATACATATAAAAACCTTGTCAGATCAGAGAGATTGTATGTCCCTCTCTCTCCACTACCCCAGCCGTCTCAATGACATCATGTTGTTGGAGTTGGTGTTTGTGTGTGTGTGCGTGTGCGTGGTCATGTGCATGCACGTGTGTTCGTCTTTTTGAGTGTATTATATTACGAGTCAGGCTTGATGCTGCAGGAAATTGCAGCAGGATTAAGCAGTTGTGCTTCACCTGACACTGGTGATCATCCCAACCAACAGCAGGCGACAGGCTCGGATGGCCATCACCATGACAAATGCCAATACTCCCTCTGGTAATGTGAGCAGACCCAGTCCAGCAGGAAAAGGAGCTCTCTCTCACACAGTCAGGCAGTCACCTGCCAAAGATTTAGATGAGAAGCTTGTTTCCCAATGAGCAACTTGAACCCCCTCGGATTCAAAACATGAGAATTGTCAGGGTGAGAGCAAGTGTTAGACAGGGCTGGAGGAAGGAGAGATAAGTGTTAGACAGGGCTGAAGGAAGGAGAGAGAGAAGGAGAGAGAAGTCTTAGACAGGGCTGAGGGAGAGAGAGAGAAGTGTTAAACAGGGCTGAGGAGAGAGAGAGTTTGTTAGACAGGGCTGAGGGAGAGAGAGAGAAGTGTTAAACAGGGCTGAGGAGAGAGAGAGTTTGTTAGACAGGGCTGAGGGAGAGAGAGAGGTGTTAGACAGGCTGAAGGAAGGAGAGAGAGAAGGAGAGAGAAGTGTTAGATAGGACTGAAGGAAGGAGAGAGAGAAGGAGAGAGAAGTGTTAGACAGGGCTGAGGGAGAGAGAGACGTGTTAGACAGGGCTGGGGGAGAGAGAGAGAGGTGTTAGACAGGGCTGAAGGAAGGAGAGAGAGAAGAGAGAAGGAGAGAGAAGTGTTTGACAGGGGTGAAGGAGGAAGAGGGAAGGAGAGAGAAGTGTTAGACGGCTGAAGGAAGGGGAGAGAAGTGTTAGACAGGGCTGAAGGAAGGGGAGAGAAGTGTTAGACAGGGCTGAAGGAAGGGGAGAGAAGTGTTAGACAGGGCTGAAGGAAGGGGAGAGAAGTGTTAGACAGGGCTGAAGGAAGGAGAGAGAAGTGTTAGACAGGGCTGAAGGAAGGAGAGAGAAGTGTTAGACGGCTGAAGGAAAGAGAGAGAAGTGTTAGACAGGGCTGAAGGAAGGAGAGAGAAGTGTTAGACAGGGCTGAAGGAAGGGGAGAGAAGTGTTAGACAGGGCTGAAGGAAAGAGAGAGAAGTGTTAGACACGGCTGAAGGAAAGAGAGAGAAGTGTTAGACAGGGCTGAAGGAAGGAGAGAGAAGTGTTATACAGGGCTGAAGGAAGGAGAGAGAAGTGTTAGACAGGGCTGAAGGAAGGAGAGAGAAGTGTTATACAGGGCTGAAGGAAGGAGAGAGAACGAAAGATCTATGAAAAGAGTAAAGAGCAGTCAAATTAAGGAATATTAAATTGAGAGCAGACAGACAGACAGACAGACAGACAGACAGACAGACAGACAGACAGACAGACAGACAGACAGACGGTCTACATTCCTGTGTGTTTTTCTCTCTAACGTGTGGAAGAAGTTTGTGAGGGCCAACTCTGAGTCTGGAGCTCTGCTGTCTTATTGAGGTATGGAGATTGAACACAGCCATCAGTAGTGCAAAGTGGTTCCCATCTCACATCAACACACTGTTAATAAGGTTCATCTATTAGCTTAGTGGCTCGCTAATATGCAATCTAGTCGTACAATAAATGATAAAAGGATTGGTGCAGACTAGGGTCCTGTGCTAATGTGGATGGAGAGATGCCGTTATACTGTACAGTAAAATACCTTGACTATGAAATGCGGCTAGGGTTTTATTATGTAAAACCTTTTTATGTAAAGCATTCTAAAAGTCCTTTATACCCTTAAGTGAAATGCTTGACTGAAATAAACCTACATGCAGTGCAATGCGTGATTGTTGTGTAACCCCTTTCAAGAGGATTTATGATTTATGATGATTTATGATGCCATTCGTGCTGACTGACCAAATATATAACCTGTAAAGCTGTTATACGCTTCCTATTGACAGATATACATATAAATGCATTTGTCTTAAGTACTTACTGAAGTACTGTATGTGTTTCTACATCCTAGGGAAATGGGTGAGGCAGATAGAGGCTCTGTCTCAAACGGTGCCCTATTCCCTTTATAGTACACTACTTTTGACCATAGGCTCTGGTCAAATGTAGTGCATTATAATAGGGTGCCATTTGGGATGTAGTCAAAGATTTCACACAGTAGTCAGACAATACTGTTAGCCTGTTATCGTGATACTGTTGACTCTTGGGGCAGTGTTGCTTTTTCCTCCCTCTATTTAATCTCACGTCAGCTATATTTTAATCAGTTCTAAATTGCCTCTAAACTCTGTCATGCGTGACTGGCTTTAATTTGTTAACATGGAGGTTGCATCCAAAATGGCACCCTACAGTATTCCCTATGTAGTGCACTACTTTTGACCAGGGCTCATAGGACTATCGTCACAAGTAGTGCACTATACACTTCATATGTCAGCCTACAAGGTATTAAAAACCTCTTAAGGATGAGACCCTTTTTTTCAATTTTCGCCTAAAATGACATGCCCAAATCTAACTGCCTGTAGCTCAGGACCTGAAACAAGGATATGCATATTCTTGATACCATTTGAAAGGAAACACTTTTGAAGTTTGTGGAAATGTGAAATTAATGTAGGAGAATATAACACATTAGATCGGGTAAAAGATAATACGAAGAAAAAAACATGCGTTTTTTTGTATTTTTTGTACAATCATCTTTTAAATGCAAGAGAAAGGCCATAATGAATTATGCCAATGTGGGGCAGCATCCCTGTGGAATGCTTTCAACATCTTGTAGAGTCCATGCCCGACAAATTGAGGCTGTTCTGAGGGCAAAAGGTGGGGGGGTTATGCAACTCAATATTAGGAAGGTGTTCCTAATGTCTGGTATACTCAGTGTAGCGAGCTGCACAACAGAGCTAAACAAAGTGAAATGCCCTCACTCACTCAGCTAGTGTTAAATGAACTTAAACAACTTCAGTAATGTCTACAAGGTGAAACTTATTTTTCATGGTGGTGTGCTTTTTAACCTTTTACTGCAGTGGGCTAAATCAGGGTCACACAGAGTGTGTGTTGGTAGTCTTAAACAAATCTACTTTGAAACAAAAGTATACACTTCACACACATGGTTAGAGGCATAAAAAGAAGGAGACACCTGCACCATGTCAGATATAGAGTTGAAATGTATAAAAAATTTAGTTTGCATCCAAATATTACACTTTATATACATCATAAAATATTGAAATATAACAAAACCGTTTGACATAAAAACACCAGAGTTTCTGCATAAAAATAAATTGATGTTTAATAATTATGAAATATGAATAACATTCCACCCATGAGCCCACTAGAGGGGACAATTTGGTCATTTGACTGCATTTGGTCATTTGACTCATCACTGTCAAACGCTCCCTGAAACACTCCAGCGAGCAGGCCTTTCTAATCGGCCTGGCCCAGGTATTCTGGAAGGATATTGACCTCATCCCATCAGTAGAGGATGCCTGGTTATTTTCTTTTAAATGCCTTCCTCACCATCTTAAATAAGCATGCCCCATTCAAGAAATTTAGAACCAGGAACAGATATAGCCCTTGGTTCTCTCCAGACCTGACTGCCCTTAACCAACACAAAAGCATCCTGTGGCGTTCTGCATTAGCATCGAACAGCCCCCGTGATATATGCAACTTTTCAGGGAAGTTAGAAACCAATATACACAGGCAGTTAGAAAAGCCAAGGCAAGCTTTTTCAAGCAGAAATTTGCTTCCTGCAACACAAACTCAAAAAAGTTCTGGGACACTGTAAAGAGAATAAGAGCACCTCCTCCCAGCTGCCCACTACACTGAGAATAGGAAACTCTGTCACCACCAATAAATCCACTATAATTGAGAATTTCAATAAGCATTTTTCTACGGCTGGCCATGCTTTCCACCTGGCTACCCCTACCGCGGTCAACAGCACTGCACCCCCCACAGCTACTTGCCCAAGCCTTCCACATGTCTCCTTCTCCCAAATCCAGTCAGCTGATGTTCTGAAAGAGCTGCAAAATCTGGACCCCTACAAATCAGCTGGGCTAGACATATCTGGACCCTTTCTTTCTAAAATGATCTGCCGAAATTGTTGCAACCCCTATTACTAGCCTGTTCAACCTCTCTTTCGTGTCGTCTGAGATTCCCAAAGATTGGAAAGCAGCTGCTGTCATTCCCCTCTTCAAAGGAGGGGACACTCTTGACCCAAACTGCTACAGACCTATATCTATCCTACTCTGCCTTTCTAAGTTCTTCGAAAGCCAAGTCAACAAACAGATTACCGACCATTTCGAATCCCACCGTACCTTCTCCGCTATGCAATCTGGTTTCAGAGCTGGTCATGGGTGCACCTCAGCCACGCTCAAGGTCCTAAACGATATCGTAACCGCCATCGATAAGAAACAATACTGTGCTGCCGTATTCATTGACCTGGCCAAGGCTTTCGACTCTGTCAATCAACACATCCTCATCGGCAGACTCAATAGCCTTGGTTTCTCAAATGATTGCCTCGCCTGGTTTACCAACTACTTCTCTGATAGAGTTCAATGTGTCAAATCGGATGCCTGTTGTCCGGGCCTCTGGCAGTCTCTATGGGGGTGCCACAGGGTTCAATTCTTGGGCCAACTCTTTTCTCTGTATACATCAATGATATCGCTCTTGCTGCTGGTGAGTCTCTGTTCCACCTCTACGCAGATGACACCATTCTGTATACTTCTGGACCTTCTTTGGACACTGTGTTAACAACCCTCCAGACGAGCTTCAATGCCATACAACTCTCCTTCCGTGGCCTCCAACTGCTCTTAAATACAAGTAAAACTAAATGCATGCTCTTCAACCAATCGCTGCCTGCACCTGCCCGCCCGTCCAGCATCACTACTCTGGACGGTTCTGACTTAGGATGCAACAAAGCATCCTTCACTCATGCTACCAAACATACCCTCGTAAAACTGACCATCCTACCGATCCTCGACTTCGGCGATGTCATTTCCAAAATAGCCTCCAATACCCTACTCAATAAACTGGATGCAGTCTATCACAGTGTCATCCGTTTTGTCACCAAAGCCCCATATATTACCCACCACTGCGACCTGTACGCTCTCATTGGCTGGCCCTCGCTTCATACTCGTCGCCAAACCCACTGGCTCCAGGTCATCTACAAGACCCTGCTAGGTAAAGTCCCCCCATATCTCCGCTCACTGGTCACCATAGCAGCACCCACCTGTAGCACGCGCTCCAGCAGGTATATCTCACTGGTCAACCCCAAAGCCAATTCCTCCTTCGGCCACCTCTCCTTCTAGTTCTCTGCTGCCAATGACTGGAACGAACTACAAAAATCTCTGAAACTGGAAACACTTATCTCCCTCACTAGCTTTAAGCACCAGCTGTCAGAGCAGCTCACAGATTACTGCACCTTTACATAGCCTATCTATAATTTAGCCCAAACAACTACCTCTTCCCCTACTGTATTTATTTATTTATTTATTTTGCTCCTTTGCACCCCATTATTTCTATTTCTACTTTGCACTTTCTTCCACTGCAAATGTACCATTCCCGTGTTTTACTTGCTATATTGTATGTACTTCGCCACCATGGCCTTTTTTTGCCTTTACCTCCCTTATCTCACCTCATTTGCTCACATTGTATATAGACTTATTTTTCTACTGTATTATTGACTGTATGTTTGTTTTACTCCATGTGTAACTCTGTGTTGTTGTATGTGTCAAACTGCTTTGCTTTATCTTGGTCAGGTCGCAATTGTAAATGAGAACTTGTTCTCAACTTGCCTACCTGGTTAAATAAAGGTGAATTAAAAAGAAAAAAAGTGTGTCAGTGTTGTGGTGTGGTGTTTTTTTTATTGCTGTAGCATTTACTCTTTCATATGAAACTCAAGACAAGATCCTGTGGAATGTAAGACACCATGTCAGACAGTGTGCCAACGCCAGGAAGCATACATTTTATAGTCAGTTGGAAGGAATCCCGAGATATATTTATAGTTCCACGCTTAGCTTTGCATCTTGTTGTAAAGGGAGAAAGGTTAAGGCAATGTTCCGCGTCGGTGCGTCTAGAGATCGTGTGTGTGTGTGTGTGTGTGTGTGTGTGTGTGTGTGTGTGTGTGTGTGTGTGTGTGTGTGTGTGTGTGTGTGTGTGTGTGTGTGTGTGTGTGTGTGTGTGTGTGTGTGTGTGTGTGTGTGTGTGTGTGTGTGTGTGTGTGTGTGTACTGCTGTCCAGCCAACTGTAACCAAAGAAGCGGACAAGCTTGAGCTGCTGAGTAGCAGCATGCAGCCGACACTGTCCCCAGAACATCAATCATGTCAACAGGTTGGGGGGAATGCCAGTAATAACCCATAATGACCTTTACCGAGACATGAGAACACACCGGGCTAAACAGACCTGGGTTATTATAGTATTCAAAATCATTGTAAATACTTTACCTGTGCTTGATTGATCTTTCCTGGCTTAATAGACCCAGTGCAATTGTCTGAAAAGTGCAAAACGTTGGCCTTCTGGCAATCGAGGCAGGCTAGAGCAAACGCTCAAAGTATTTGAAAGATTTCGAATAGTATTTGAACCCAGATATGTGGGCTGGGCAACAAACCCACCATGGTGAGCAATATTTGGACTGATCAGGAGTCTACTACTGGCAGCATATCAGTGAATTGCCATTCTCTGAATCGCCTCTGGGGAAATAGACCGAAGTATTGTTTGTGATGAGAGAGTAATCGACACCATTGTTGTTGGCGGAGTTCAACTCTTCCACGAATCCTTGGCCAGCGCAGGATATCTGTGAGTGTCTGAGAGGGAAGACACCCAGAGTGTTCAGTCAGGGAATTTGATCAATCAAGCCTACAGTAAGTCAAAGGGCTTTTAAACACTTCACCAGTCGAAGAGTGTTTGATAATGTTCTTTTGTGTGCTTCAGCATTCGGCTATTTTTGTTGGAGTGTCCTCTTTCTCCTTCTCTAGTGCCCTGTCCTTACTTCTAGTGTTCTAACCTCTACTGTCTGCTGTAGTGACTGATGGTAAGGCTAAGCCCAGGCCTGACTCTTGGAAACCAACCACTTTCTCCCTCCTCATTCTAAGCTCTAGGCTTTACACACCATGTGCTGCTGTTGTATTCTTGGATGTTGCGAGTCTTGTATTTCTCACAAGCCTGGAGTGTTTTGTCAGGTAACACAATCTTAATTGCAGTTTAATTTTAGGAAACACGACACAGCTGTGAGTACAGAAAACCTGCCCAAATGTTTTGCCTCCCTTCACCCTTCCTCACCCTCCATCCCTTTCCTTGCCTTCCTCCCCTCACTCTCCTTCTCTCTCTTCCTCCCAGGGCTCTTCTGTGATTTTAAGTAATTTAAGTGTTCCCTTTGTAAGTGTTCCCTTGAGATACAATATAATGTAGTCACCACAGTGGATGTGTGTTTTTCACCCTGACTTAACTGAGGGGGCTACCTCACATTTCAACACAGCTGATGACATGGTATCATGTTACAATCTCTCAGTGTGTGAAGTTCAAACGTGTAGTTAAGTTTCCCTCTGTCCTTTGAACAGCTCCATGTGAACTGAGCTCAGACAAGGTGTCTGATCTCTCTCTTGTTTCTGTCTCTCTCTCCCCCTCCATCTTCTCTCCTCGTCTCTTCCATCCTTTCTCTCTCTCCCTCATTTTCCCCTCTCTTTCTCTCTCCCTCCTTTTCTCCTTTTCTTTCTCTCTCCCTCCTTTTCACCCTCTCTTTCTCTCTCTCCCTCCTTTTCACCCTCTCTTTCTCTCTCTCCCTCATTTTCCCCCTCTCTTTCTCTCTCCCTCCTTTTCTCCTTTTCTTTCTCTCTCCCTCCTTTTCACCCTCTCTTTCTCTCTCTCCATCCTTTTCACCCTCTCTTTCTCTCTCTCCCTCCTTTCCCCCCTCTCTTTCTCTCTCTTTGGTGGTGATCACTAGCTGCCTCCTGACAAACCCATGAATCACTGGGGGCTGATTCCTTCTGCCTGAATCCTGAATCGCAGCCAGCAGAGGCAGACTTGTAAAACTGATTGATTCAGACCGACTGGACTGGGGGAGCCCATCCTGATGAGATGAGGAGGGTTTGATCGGCTCGATTCAGGCTTGGTGTTTTTCGTGGTTTCCTCACTCAAAATGAGTGGTAGCCTGACCTAGATTTGTGGCTGTTTGTGACCGTGCCACTGCTCGGTTTGGGTCGACAGGCGTTGTGGGGGTTGCAGCTGCCTCTATTTTTCTCGTTCTCTCTCTTCTGCTCTCTGTGGCACCTCCACTCAGCTCCCACCAGGCAGGGATCTCTCGCTCTCTTTTCATGTTACACACAACACATCCCTCCCTTCCTCCCTCCTCCGCCATCCCTTCTTCCGTCATCACTCGCTCTGTCACTCCTTCATCAGTCTGCCGTCAGTCAGTCAGCAGCAGATCAGATCACCAGGAGGACAGGTCTACTCAGAGCTTTTACAGTACTGAGGGATTATTTCTCCACTTAGCTGTCTATAGTCCAGGAGATCGACTTTACATGCTACATGGTTCAGTTATCATGTTTCTGGGTGAGTAGTAGGGTATTTATCCATGGCTTGACTTGATCCTTTCTAGTGCAACTTGCTCAAATTCAACTAGCTCAAACTGCTCATATTGCTTGTGTTGCACACCAGTGCTCTGAGGTATTTGGTGTTTGTTAACCCTTTTTACAGCCTGCTATTTACAAGGTAGCTATTAAGAAATTACTTGTTAAAGCAGTATTTTAAATCTATAAAATAAAGTGTTACCAAGGATGTACTGGCAGTGTGTGTGTGTGTGTGTGTGTGTGTGTGTGTGTGTGTGTGTGTGTGTGTGTGTGTGTGTGTGTGTGTGTGTGTGTGTGTGTGTGTGTGTGTGTGTGGTGTGTGTGTGTGGGGGGGGGGGATTTGTGTTTGGGTGTGTATTTGTGTTTGGGTGTTTGCGGTTGTGTGGGGTTATGTCTGTGTGTGTGTCTGCACGTGTGCAAATGTTTGTGTTTGTGTGTAGGTGTGGGTGTGTGTTTCTGGGTATCATTTGCATCTCAATAAAGTTAGAACTGGCTAGAACCCTCTATGGGGGTTGACTCGACGGGAAGGAGAGAGAATTTATTTTTTTTTCTCCTTCATTTCATCTGCTTCATTTGCTTGCTCTGTGGGAAAAGGAAATGTGAACATATTTGAGTGTTTTTAATGTAACAATCTTATCGTCTCTGTGTCCTTTTAGCAAAGTTAGGCCTATGTCTAATCTGAGGTGGCATTCTCTATCAAAACAGAAATACAGCCTAAATCCATTTCATTGCTGTTGCTGCCATGAAAGGAATTGAACAAAGTACTTTAACTCCCCTCTGTTCCTTGGTTGGATGTGGGTGTGAGTTGTGACATTCTATTAAACAGTTCACATGACAGTGTGGTACCATACTGCTAAAAGGCATAAAGCCATTTAGAAGGGCCGTTGGTCATTGGGTGGTGTGACATTTCAGACGTAAAGCCTCTGTGGCTCAGTGGCTGTGAAGTGTAGTGTGTATAGCAAGCTGCTTTCTCTAAACCCCCTATTGATGTGAGTATACTAATAGCCCATCCTCACAGCACTCTCTCTGAGGAGTTATAAGTTATATAATGAAATGATAATTTTGCAGCGTATCTGAAATAGAGGCTGAACTTGAGGGAAAAGCACATTTAGAGAGGAAATGAGGAGGGCTGGCTTAACGTTCCATCAGGCTTCTCCTGAGACCAGTTTCCCTCAGCTCAGCTGTTTATGTATTTATTGATATTTTTATTTAACCTTTATTTAAAAAGGGGAAACCCATTGAGACCATGGTCTCATTTACAAGGTTACCCTGGAGCAATAAATCAACGTGATCAGTCTCAATACAACACTATCAAAGTACAATTACACATTAAAACTAATCAAATTGAAAAGCGACAAATAAAATTACACACAAATAAAAACTTCAATCAAAACAAGTGCAGTTCTCCTTCACCACATTCCTCATCAAAGTCCCGAACTGACCCTTTGAGACAAGAGTCAAGCCTCAACGTGGCCTGCAGGTCTTTCCATGCGCTATGGGCACAATAACTAAAAGCAATCTTCCCGGACTTTGTGGATACCCACAGAACCTCTAGAACCAGCCAGTCTTGAGAGCGAGTCTGATGATGGCTGGATTTCCAATTAAGCTGTGAAGCTGTGAAGGGAGCTCTGTTCTGAGGGAGCTATCTCTCTCTCCTTCTCTCTCTCTCTCCATTTCTCTCTCTATCTCTCCCGTTCTCTCTCTCTCTCTCTCTCTCTCTCTAGTCTGGTCTGGTGTTGTTGCCAACCCTCAACAGGGAATTAGATAAGGCGTGAAAATATGGCGAGATGAACTGGGCTGGCACTCTTCAGCGGGAAGAACAGACTTTAGACAGACTAAACATGTAGGCCTACTTCTGCCAGTGAATGTTCTTTTCTGGAAAGTGGCTTTTTCTGAAATAATTCCCCAAGCTTTGACATTGTGTGCCTGATTAGAAACATAAAATAATAAACATTGCTCATATAAAACAATGTTGTAAGGTTGGGGATAGCAGAAACCTGAATTTATCAGCTCTGTGTAGAATATACCTTCGTACTCGAAATACTGTATGTTGCACAACATTTTCTAAGGAAGTAACAACATAACCGCTAGCCATGATCTGGTGTGTGTTTCTGGTGTGCGTTGAGTACAATGGTGTTTGCAGCAGTGACGGTGAACCACAAAGCTCAGCAGCAATCAGAGGTCGCTGCCTGCCTCCCAAGTCTTTAGCTCTAATCTGTTATCTATAATTATATTGTAGCCTCTACAAACTGCTCCTCTGCTCCTGCTGGAACGACTTTGTAATTACAGTACAGGGGTTTATAATGACACCAATTCTGGCAACAGTAACTATGATCATCTACAGGCCTCTTCTATGTTGACCTCTGGCAATAATGGCTGATGCTTTATCTTTCATATAATGTCTGCATAATACACACAGAATTACATTCAACACTATATAATATTGTATTTCATATTATTTGTATTGTATCCCTATGGTATTATATGCTGTTTAGCAGACAATTGTATCCCAAGCGACATTTTAGTATGGGTGGCCCCAGCAGGAATCGAACCCATGAACATTGGCATTGCAAAAGCCATGCTCTACCAACTGTGCCAGACAAAACAACATTTTTAATACCTCACAACCCATTTGTACCGCAATGAACTAAACCAAATATGTGAGAGATCACTGAAAACTAGATAACAATCCTCTAGACAGACTTTGTGATCTATATTATTACATCCACTATGAAATTTAACAGCGGTCTGAATGATAATGTCCATTAGGGTTGATAAAGTAATAGCAGCTGTAAGTACATTTGGAGGAGACTGAGGCACAGCCACTTAATGCATAAAGCCCACGCACTGGGAGACTGTGGAGAATGATGTGCCTGGTTATGTCCCAAATCCTATTCCCTATATAGTGCATAGGGCTCTGGTCGAAAGTAGTGCACTATATAGGGAATAGGTTGCCATTTGGGAGGTAGCCCCTGCCTCCAACGGCTCTAAATAGAATCTTGTAAAATAAAATCTGGTGCCAACTGTTGCCTGCCGGAGCGCTTTTATAGGAGCTCGAGGGTTTGTAGATATTCATGCCAGTGCCACGGGAAGTGTTTCAGCAAACATTAGTATTTCTTTGACAAACAATAGTAGGACTCAAGCATGGGGCTATATGGAGCTACGGAGAGGCTAGAGAAACAGGTTTCTGCTACTTACAGGATGAGGGAAGAATAATGCTTTACAGTTGCAGTGTGTCAGTTAAAGAAGAAGAGTTGTATTTTAGATAGCGTGGGAGGGGGATGTCTGTTCCTAAATCTCCATGGAAACGGTAGAGCTAAAACAACAATAATTTGCACATCAAGGGACAACGTATTATGATATGAATTGATTGATTACAGCAAACACTCGGGTGTGTGTGCTGAGAAGGAATTGAACACCACTAATGTAACGCTGCTCTTTCTCAGAGGAAAAGCGTACCTTGATTACACAAGCCACATTCACATACAGCTTCATTGTAAAATGATATACAGTACAGTGCATTCAATGAATACACTCTCAGAAAATTGACTGGGGTACAGTACAGGCTCTCTAATTTGTTTGGCCGTGTAGGGATCATGTACAGATGCCATACAATATTACACAACGAAATGTTAAGTGCTACTGTATTACAAAGTACTTGGCAGTATTAGATAAATCACAAAGATAAAAATAAGAGACTGCTCGTCTTTTAACTCTCAGGATTCTCATGTTTATATTTCAAATCAAATTTTATTTGTCACACGCGCCGAATACCGTGAAATGCTTACTTACAACCCCTTAACCAACAATGCAGTTAAGAAAATATTTACTAAATAAACTAAAGTAAAAAATTAAAGATCAACAACAAAATAACAATAAGGAGACTTTATACAGGGGGTACCGGTACTGAGTCAATGTGCAGGGGTACAGGTTAGTCGAGGTAATTGAGGTAATATGTACATGTAGGTAGAGGTAAAGTGACTATGCATAGATAATAAACAGAGAGTAAGAGCAGCGTAAAAAAAGGGGGGGGGGGGTCAATGCAAATAGTCTGGGTAGCCATTTGATTAGCTGTTCAGCAGTCTTATGGTTTGGGGGTAGAAGCTGTTAAGAAGCCTTTTGGACCTAGACATGGCGCTCCTGTACCGCTTGCTGTGCGGTAGCAGAGAAAACAGTCTATGACCAGGGTGGTTGGAGTCTGACAATTGTTAGGGCCGTTCTCTGACACCACCTGGTATATAGGTTCTGGATGGCAGGAAGCTTGCTTAAAAGTAGTGCACTACATAGGGAATAGGGTGTCATTTGGGAGTAACATGTTTTGTCAGGTTTTATTCCTAGAGCTGTTGACATTGCTGCATGTCAGACCTGCTCCCCGCTGTGAACCAGAGAGAGGGTTGCTGTTGTTACTGTGTTGTTACAGTGCTTTGAAGAGCAGATGGTGTCGGTTTAATAAGCAACTGGATTGTATGTCCTTTCTTTTTGGGGGGAGCTCCCGAGTGGCGCAGGCACTACATCTCAGTCTAAGAGGCGTTACTACAGTCCCTGGTTCGAATCCAGGCTGTATCACATCCGGCCGTGACTGGGAGTCCCATAGGGCGGCGCACAATTGGCCCAGCGTCGTCCGGGTTTGTCCGGGGTAGGCCATCATTGTAAATAATATTTTTTTCTTAACTGACTTGCCTAGTTATATAAAGGTTGAATTTAAAAATAATAATAATAATTTATATATCCCTATGTATGTCTTTCTTTTATATATAGTATTCCTATGTACTGTATGTCCTTTCTTTTATGTGAAATACTTATATGTTCTCCTTTATGTAAGTGAGTGTATGGTGTGTGTTAATGTCATGTATGATCATGAGTCATGTATGTGTGAGTCACACTATCACACACAGTTTGACACTGACTTGAGATCTTGTTTGAGCTTGGATATGAAAGGAAACTTTGGTTCTCTGATTTCATGTAGTATCTTGTGTAGTTTTTCCCCCAATTATATGTTGTTTAGCTCAGTGGGCTAACCTGATCTTGAATCCCACAGACAACCGGGTTCCAATAATAGTTCAGACACATGAGCACATTTTGTTATGTTATTAACTGACAATTATCTGATTATTTATCCATACATTCATACATTCCATGCCCTTTTTCAGTCATGTTCACATTAGAGATGTTATCATAGAGACCGGAGGGAAGTTGAGAGATTGAGTGGTGCCATTTTTATTTTCTTGTCTCTGTTGCAACAACAACAACACATGGTAGTCTGACATATTGCAGTTCTCTTCAATAGTTCAGGGGAATATCCCCACTCCGCAGGAAACCATAGCAATGCATCATGTTCTCTTTTTGCATTCACATTCCGATAGTGATCTATTAGCGGCTGCTAGTGGTAGCTCACCTCCTAGTGTCTTAGCACTAGTAGAGAAAACATAATGGATTATTGAATGGCTCTGGCTGCTGGTCTCACAGTCATTGTCCTTCCAGAAGGCCCATAACAACAGAGAAATCATCTCTGTGACTTCTTGGAAGAAAGCCCTGCTGTTGTTAAGGTTGGGAATGGGTTCTGATTCCATTCCAGAATGTTTTGCAAACATTTAAACATTTGTGTTTTGGCTCAGGTACTGTACACCCTGGAGTGGAGTACTCCACCACCTCCTCCTCCTCCTCCTCTGCCTCCCCCTCCTCTCTCCCACACCAAATGCAGCAGGATTGAGTCACAACCCTTGTGAGTCACTCTACACACAGATATAGAAACAAAGATAGATTGGCCACCCACTCAGAGAGTGTGGTGAAAACAGAATAGGCCTAAGCATAACTGGTTGTGCAATAGGTGCTTAGTTCCCCCTACTGTCCATAGACAAAGGCTTGCGTCCCAAATGGCACTCTGCATCCCAAATGGAACCCTATTCCCTATGTGGGCCCTTGTCATGAGTAGCGCACTATTTGGGAATGGGAATAGGGTGCCATTTGGGATGCAACCATATATCCACTCAACAAATGGCAGCGTGAGACCTCAATCCATCTCAGATACAATATGTAACCTATGTCTACTCTACTCAGTACTGTATAGTACATGACAGAAATTTAGAGTAAACCTTTCTGAAGCAGTTTTTTCATGTTTAAAAAATCAAATGAAATCCAATTTGTACTATGCGGTTGTGATTCAGTCAGTGATTCTCTTGTTCCTGTGGAGCCTATGAAAAAATGCACTAGTTTATCTTTAAAGAGCTGTCCCTGTGGTTACATGTGGTTGACATTATGGACAGAATTCACAAATTGCTCTCAGACTGTAGGATTCACCATGCCTATTTTAACAGATTAAGCCTGTGTGTGTGTGTGTGTGTGTGTGTGTGTGTGTGTGTGTGTGTGTGTGTGTGTGGGGGGGGGGGGGGGGGGGGGGGGGGGGGGGATTTTTCTTCACACTGCCAGCACTAGGGCAGAGAAACACACACACACACACACACACACACAGAGAGAGCTCTCCTCATGTTGTGGTGCAATATAAGGCCATTAATTTATTTTGATCTGTAATTAAATTGTCCCTGTTCATCAGGTGATTTTCTTTAGAGAGTAAAAAAACAATTTTGCAAATAAATTGAGTTCAATAGCACAAAGATCCAACTTGTTTTACCTACCTCAGAGCACGAGGTATACTGCCATGACTGGCTGACTTTCCCAAATCTGCATTTAAATTGAATTGGGTTGTTATTAGATTTTCTTCCTGAAATGTTTGGTGCATGGCTGAACATGAATCAATGGTTGTGTCCCAAATGGCACCCATAGGGCTCTGGTCAAAGTAGTGAACTACATAGGAAATACGGTGCCATTTGGGATGCATAACTACTATGTCTGTCCTCTAGTCTGTCATAATAAATAGTTGGAACATTTCATAACCTTGTAATAATCACAGAGGTGCCCATAGAGGAGTGTCTAATATCTCGTTAGCCGGTTGGGAGGGGCAGGAATGGACAGCTGAAGTCTGAGTTCCAAAATGACACCCTATTCACTATGTAGTGCACTACTTTTGACCAGGGCCATTGCAGATCCAGCCAATGTCTTTTGTTACAGACCCAGACAGGGTGAGAATGTGCTGAGCATTATGTTCTTTATTTATGTGGATTAACTAAACTGTACTGTAACCTAAACCCTGATAATCTTTTAGCTACTTTAACCAGCATCCAAATTCACTCACACCATTTAATTATAGTCATTATGTTCTGTTCTGTAGGTCAACTACAGTATGTTAAAATGTTAAACCAAATACTATATCATAAATACATAATTCAACTTTTTGTATTGGGTGTAAAGAAGAAGGTGGACGTATTTAAAGTGTGAAATCCGTCATTTTCCATGGAAATGGAAAGATCAACCAGGTCTAGAATAGCACTGAATTAACTATTTAAATTCTGTAACTCTAAATCTATTCCATGATAGAATAATCTAATATTAATGAGAAAAAATATGAGAATTCACAAATACGTTTTTATTATCTCTTAGAGTGCATTCCAAATGGCACCCTATCCCCTACTGTACATAGTACACTGGTTTTGACCAGGGCTCATAGGGCTCTGATCAAAAGTAGTGCACTATATAGGTAATAGGGTGCCATTCGAGTGGGTAAATATCCTAACCAGAAGCCATAGAATACAGGCAACATCTGCACTGGGCTAAAGGCTAGAGCTGCCGCTTTCAAGGGGCCTAATACTAAACCGAACGCTTATTGCAAATCCCGCTACGACCTCTGACAAGCCATTAAACAGGCAAAGCATCACTACAGGACTAAGATCGAATCCTACTATGCCAACTCTGATGCTCGTAGGATGTGGCAGGGCTTGCAAACTATCACGGATTACAAAGGAAACCCAGCCGCTAGCTGCCCAGTGAAACGAGCGTACCAGACGAGCTAAATGCCTTCTGTTCTCGCTTCGAGGCAAGCAAAGAGTACAGTCATGAAGAGGGAATGACAATGCCAAGATTTGGCATGAGCACTCAGATCCTCAAAAAGTTCTACAGCTGCACCATTGACAGCATCTTGACTGGCTGCATCACCGCTTGGTATGGCAACTGCTTGGCATTCGACCGCAAAGGGGCTTCAGTGCATTTGGCCAAGTACATTACTGAGGTCGAGCTCCCTGCCATCCAGGACCTCTATACCAGGGGGTGTCAGAGGAAGGCCCAAAAATTGTCAAAGACTCCAGCCACCCAAGTCATAGACTGTTCTTTCTGCTTCCGCAGAAAGTTCCCCAAACTTGAAACTCATGCGCTGCTTATGTATGCCAGTTAGGCTCTACACCCCTTGTAAAGCGGATTAATGTGCTTAATTGTACAATTTTTTTGCCCACTTTAGTTGTGTTACAACACTTATCAAAACATATAGGCCTATGGGCTAGGCTACATGAGGTGTGCGACTATGATTAGAAAAAGTCACGAAAAAGGCATTGTTTCTTGGCTTAAGCTGGGCATCATTCACAATTAATATTGTCACCCATCAGACTATTCTTGATTTAATCTTGTCTTTACATATATTAAATAATATATGTGTGAAATTCGTTTTGATTTAGAATGGACCATTATCATGCATCTGTTTCGAAACATGTCAGGGGAAAAAAACATGTAATCTATGCACTTAAATAGCGAATGGAGGACGCTTTTCCTGTGGTTAATTTTCATGCCAGCCAGGTAGGCTATACTCCTGCTGTAAAGATAAGTAATGTGCTTAATATTTGCTTAATATTAGGAAAGTTGACAAATAAATATAGTAGATGTATCCTATAGAAAGCTGATGGGATCCTCCTCTTTTTAATAGAGGCCATCACTCTGTTTTCTCACGCAGTTGCACAGCCTATAGAAATGTTGCGCAACATGAGCTTATGGGCTCTCATGAAGTGTTTGATTAGATTTTCAATCACATTTGCATTGATGTCGGAGTGATTAGAGTAACAATAGAGTACTGAGTACCAGGCAGTTAGCAAATTTGGTAGGCTACTAATGACCAGCAGCAGCATCAGAGCTTGAAGAAGCCTAATTACCGCAACTCAACGGTAACCAAAATGTGACTGTCTTTATGACTTGTGACTTGTCTTTATGACTTGTGGCTGTTGCGATAATACGGTCACCGCAACAGCCCTACCTCTGATCACACGCAAATAGTTTGTTGTATTCCTTCTCGCATCTATGCGTTCTCTTCCTCTCACCTTTTCTTTTCACTTGTGGATTTCAATGCACAACACATCAGCTGTCTGTGACAAGGCGAAACATTTCCAAGCTAAACCTTCATATCATAACCACTACACACAGCCTACATCGTTTTCACCATATTAGTTAAAGTTACGTCATAGTCAACATAGCTAATTGAACTAATGCGTTAGTAAACCAGCTACAATCATGCAGTATAGTCAGTAAGCAGTTTAGCAGTTACACCGGCCGGCCCTAGTGGCAATAAATTAGTCAAACCAAAAGCTTACCTTGACTTGGAAGAGTTCCATTGTTGGATAGTCATAGGCAGCTAGCTAACATAGCAGCCCTCTGTTTGAGCCGGGTGTTTGAGAAGGCTAAACTAGCTAGCTGTATTTGCTACCTAAGTACAGATAGGTATCTCTCTCTCTCCCTCTCTCTTGCTCCTCCTTTTTTTAGAAATGAGTTTGTTCAAAAATGTTAATCTAATGTCTTTCTCTCTCATTAAGTCAACTATTCATCACTTTTTATGCACTGCAGTGCTAGCTAACTGAAAGCTTATACTTTCAGTACTAGATTCATTCTCTGGTCTTTTGATTGGGTGGACAACATGCCAGTTCATGCTGCAAGAGCTCTGATAGGTTGGAGGATGTCCTCCGGAGGTTGTCATAATTACTGTGTAAGTCTATGGTAGGGAGTGAGAACCATGAGCCTCCTAGGTTTATTATTGAAGTCAGTGTACCCAGAGGAGGATGGAAGCTATCTGTCCTCCAGCTACACCATGGTGCTACACTACAGAGTGCTGTTGAGGCTACTGTAGACCATTGCAAACAGTGTGTTTTAATCAATTATTTGGTAACGTGACTATATTTAGTATAGGATATTTTTTTTATGTTTCACTATTTTTATGAAATTCACTGAGGAGTATGGTCATGTCCTTCGTCCTCTGAGGAACCTCCACTGGTACCCACACACATACACACACTCAAAGCCAAAGCAATGACGTCTCCGAAATGGTTCTGCTCAGTCCTTAACCTGTAGATGTTAATCATGTTGGAATAGCCACAAGCATCAATAGTTGCCCTGATCCACATCTAAGAGGTGTCATCATTAAGTGGTCAATGTCTAGGGCTGTGGAGGGACTCGATGGTAAAGCCTCGAAAGAACACCTTTCATGGCACAAAAACGTTTTTCTTTTCCCACTGAAAGAACACTCGATGGAACAGAGAATGAGAAGCATTTGGCTTTTTTTACCACAATTGCAAGCCAGGGTGAGATTGAGCCAACCAAGAAGATTATTGATAGGTAATGTCCCTTTCCCCATAAAATTCCCATTACACACAACTGGTCCATAGGTTGTGCTTCCAATATAGTGAATTAGATTGTGATTCAATCTCACTTGGTTGGCAAAGACAGATTCTTAGACAGATCATTTTCCCCATTGAGAAACAAACCCTCATGTCTTGGCCCTCGGCCTTGGCCCCAATCTATGTCACCATCTGTGTGGGACTGTGTCACACATATACGTAACTGTTTATAAAAGGAATAGATGCCTGGGTCGACAGCCTTCCAATAATAGCTGTGTGTAGCTGTGTCCTGACCGGAGTAAAATAAAGTTGCCCTAAGACACTGATTTAAGGTCAGATTTGGTTTTCTACTCTAATGGTTAAGGTTAGGGTTTGGGGAGGGCAAGCTGATTCTAGATCAGTGCCTAGTCGAAACTTCTATCCTAAGATGTGCTGGCCATGAACCTTAGCTAACAGTGTAATACACGAGGACTGTAGTCCTATAATTTTATTTTCCCTTCTTAGTGATATGATTTCACTGGCTGTGGAAAAACAATTGAAGGTTGAAAATGAATATGATATGCCTAACGGCTTGCAACCACAAAGGCACATTTCCCTTCTCACAATAGGATGAGATTAGATTCCTATTTATATTCTCCTATTACTATGATAATGCTATTCTTGTTTAGAACAATTATAAGCTTAATTTTTGTTGCCATAACATAAAAGCATTTTCATTTTATACTTATTTATATCTATATTTCAAATGGATCTGTGTAGTATTTTCTTGATATCAAATGCAACAGAGGGTCTTATTGTTGAAGCCTAATTGAACATCTACAGTCTGCATAATGTATAATGATAAATAACCATTAATGTTTCCATCTTGTCTTTAATTTGCCAGAGTCACAGAGAATATGTGCTCCCAGCCTTGATAAGGAGGGTGGAGAGGATATGGGGTTGGGTAGCCTTTCGGGAAAAGAGCAATTTCACAACACGCTCCATTTTATTTGGCATTGTCAACTGTAATCAGAGTGGAGTGGAGGAGAGCAGGGAGGGAGGAAATGATGGCTAGTTTGTGAGGTGTGCCGAAAGCGCCCATAATGCACCACAGGAGGGTCAAACCCGTCACTCCATCAGAGCAGAAAATGTCACAACTGTCATCTCTCAACCATCATGTTGTTTTTTTCCTACTTGGAAGCTTTATTGAGATAGTATTAGAAACAGATGGAGACAGATGAGATCAGAGCTTTGAGTGTTACAACTCAAACACGTAACAAGTCTACAAACTCCAAGTACCATAATACAACAGGTATACATAACACAAGGGGGGTTTGCAAGGCAATGCAATGCAATGCAATGAAAGACAGGATAGTGGGGTTGCTCTGAGACTCCCTCCTCCCTCCCAGGACCCAGACAAGAAGATGAAACAGACATGAAGCTTGGGTCAGGCTGATTTAAATACTGTATCTAACTCTCTTTCTGACTCGGACTGACTCCAGTTCTCTCTCCCTCTCTCTCTGACTCTCTCTCTATCTCTCAATTTCAATTTAAGGGCATTGCCAAAGCATGTGAAATAGATAATAAACAGAAGTGGAATAAACAATAAAAAATGTACAGTAAACATTAAACTCACAAAGTTCCAAAATAATAAAGATATTTCAAATGTCATATTATGTCTATATACAGTGTTGTATTGATGGCCAAATAGTTAAAGTACAAAAGGTAAAATAAATAAACAGAAATATAGGTTGTATTTACAATGGTGTTTGTTCTTCAGTGGTTGCCCTTTTCTTGTGGCAACAGGTAACACATTACTGCTGTGATGGCACACTGTGGTATTTCACCCAATAGATATGGGAGTTTATCAAAATTGTATTTGTTTTTTGAATTCTTTGTGGGTCTGTGTAATCTAAGGGAAATATGTGTCTCTAATATGGTCATAAGTTTGGCAGGAGGTTAGGAAGTGCAGCACAGTTTCCACCTCATTTTGTGGGCAGTGTGCACATATCCTGTCTTCTGTTGAGAGCCAGGTCCACCTTCGGTGGCCCTTCTCAATAGCAAGGCTATGATCACTGAGTCTGTACATAGTCAAAGCTTTCCTTAATTTTGGGTCAGTCACAGTGGTCAGGTATTCGGCCAAATAGCATTCTAGTTTGCTCTGTTGTTTTTGTAAATTCTTTCCAATGTGTCAAGTAATTATCTTTTTGTTTTCTCATGATTTGGTTTGGTTTAATTGTGTTGCTGTCCTGGGGCTCTGTGGGATCTGTTTGTGTTTATGAACAGAGCCCCAGGACTAGCTTGTTTAGGCGGCTCTTCTCCAGGTTAATTTCTCTGTAGGTGATGGCTTTGTTATGGAAGGTTGTTGAAGCCCTTCCGCTTTTAGATGGTTGTAGAATTTAACGGTTCTTTTCTGGATTTTGATAATTAGCGGGTATCGGCCTAATTCTGCTCTGCATGCATTATTTGGTGTTTTACATTGTACACAGAATTTTGCATGCATTCTCAATTTGGTGTTTGTCCCATTTTGTGAATTCTTGGTTGGTGAGCGGACCCCAGACCTCACAACCATGAAAGGCAATACGTTCTGTTAAACTAATTGAAGTATTTTTAGCCAGATCCTAATTGGTATGTCGAATTTTATGTTCCTTTTGATGGCATAGAAGGCCCTTCTTACCTTGTCTCTCAGATCGTTCATAGCTTTGTGGAAGTTACCTGTATTTCTTTTTTTTGTGTGCTCTGGGGCAACGGTGTCTAGATGGAATTTGTATTTGTGGTCCTAGCAACTGGACCTTTTTTGGAACACCATTATTTTTGTCTTACTGAGATTTACTGTCAGGGCCCAGGTCTGACAGAATCTGTGCAGAAGTTCTAAGTGCTGCTGTAGGCCCTCCTTGGTTGGAGACAGAAGCACCAGATCATCAGCAAACAGTAGACATTTGACTTCAGATTATAGTAGGGTGAGGCCTGGTGCTGCAGACTGTTCTAGTGCCCTCGCCAATTCATTGATATATATGTTGAAGAGGTTGGGGCTTAAGCTGCATCTCTGTCTCACCCCCCGGGCCTGTGAAAAGAAATGTGTTTTTTTTGCCAATTTTAACCGCACACTTGATGTTTGTGTACATGAATTTTACAATGTCGTATTTTTTTCCCCCAACACCACTTTCCATCAATTTATATAGTAGGCCCTCATGCCAAATTGAGTCTAAAGATTTTTTGAAACCAACAAAGCATGAGAAGACTTGCCTTTGTCTTGTTTTGTTTGTCAGTTAGGGTTTTCAGGGTGAATACGTGGTCTGTCATAATGTAGTTTGGTAAAAAGCCAATTTGACTTTTGCTCACTACATTGCTTTCACTGAGGAAATGTAGGAGTCAGCTGTTAATGATAATGCAGAGGTTTTGTGGATTGGAGTGATCAGTCCTTGGTTCCAAATATTGGGGAATATGCCAGAGCTGAGAATGATGTTAAAGAGTTTATGTATAGCCAATTTTAATTTGGGGTCTGTATATTTTATAATGTAATTTAGGATACCATCAACCCCACAGGCCTTTTTGGGTTGGAGGGTTTGTATTTTGTCCTGTAGTTCATTCAATCAATCAAATGTATTTATAAATCCCTTCTTACATCAGCTGATGTCACAAAGTGCTATACAGAAACCCAGCCTAAAACCCCAAACAGCAAGCAATGCAGGTGTAGAAGCACAGTGGCTAGGAAAAACTCCCTAGAAAGGCCACAACCTAGGAAGAAACCTAGAGAGGAACCAGGCTATATGAGGGGTGGCCAGTCCTCTTCTGGCTGTGCCGGGTGGAGATTATAACAGAACATGGCCAAGATGTTCAAATGTTCATAAATGACCAGCATGGTCAAATAATAATAATCACAGTGGTTGTCGAGTGTGCAACAGGTCAGCACCTCAGGAGTAAATGTCAGTTGGCTTTTCATAGCCGATCATTCAGAGTATCTCTACCGCTTCTGCTGTCTCTAGAGAGTTGAAAACAGCAGGTCTGGGACAGTTAGCAGGTCCGGTGAACAGGTCAGGGTTCCATAGCCGCAGGCAGAAGAGTTGAAACTGGAGCAGCAACACGGCCAGGTGGACTGGGGACAGCAAGGAGTCATCAGGCCAGGTAGTTCATTCAATGTAATTGGAGAATCCAGTGTGTTCTTGTAGTCTTTAATAGTTGATTCAAACATTTGTATTTGATCATGTATATGTTTTTTCTGTTTGTTCTTTGTTCTATGTTATAGAGCCAAAAAGATTGTAGAAGTGGTTTATCCATACATCTCCATTTTGGATAGATAACTCTTTGTGTTGTTGTTTGTTTAGAGTATTCCATATTTCCCAGAAGTGGTTAGATTCTATGGATTCTTCATTTACATTGAACTGATTTCTGACGGGCTGTTCCTTCTATTTCCGTAGTGTATTTCTGTATTGTTTTAGTGGTTCACCATAGTGAAGGCGTAGGCTCATGTTTTCTGGGTCTCTATGTTTTTGGTTGGATAAGTTTCTCCATTTCTTTCTTATGTTTTTGCATTCTTCATCAAACCATTTGTCAATTTTTTACACTTATTTAGGTTGTATGCTTTACATTTTTAGATTTGATAGGAAAGCTGAAAGGTCAAATGTACTGTTTAGATTTTCTACTGCTAAGTTTACACCTTCGCTATTACAGTGAAACATTTTGTCCAGGAAATTGTCTAGAAGGGATTGAATTTGTTGTTGCCTAATAGTGTTTTGGTAGATTTCAGCACTACTTTCCTTCCATCTATAGCATTTCTTTATATTATTCAGTTCCTTTCACTTTGATGCCTCATGATTGAGCATAGCTCTGTTCAAGTAGAGTGTGATTTTGCTGTGATCTGATAGGGGTGTCAGTGGACTGACTGTGAACACTCTAAGAGACTCTGGGTTGAGGTCAGTAGTCTCTTAGATAAAGTAGTCTATAGTACTACTGCCAAGAGATGAGCTATAGGTGTACTTAACATAGGAGTCCCCTCGAAGCCTACCATTGACTATGTACATTCCCAGTGTCCGACAGAGCTACAGGAGTTGTGACCCATTTGTGTTGGTTATGTTGTCGTAGCTGTGTCAAGGGGGGCATCGGGAAGGGAATGCTGTCACCTCCAGGTAGGTGTTTGTCCCCCTGTGTGCTGAGGGTGTCAGGTTCTTGTCCAGTTATGGCATTTAGGTTGCCACAGACTAGTACATGTCCCAGGGCCTGGAAATTGTTGATATCCCCCTCTAGCGGGGAGAAGCTGTCATCGTTAAAGTATGGGGATTCTAATAGGGGGATATCAGTAGCACACATGAGGACATTTTTCTCTGTTGTGATCATTTTCTTATTATTTCTTGCCAGATATAAAATGTTCCTTTTTTGTCAAATTTAAGAGAGTGTGTTAGGTGTGCTCTATACCAAATTAGCAGTTGTGCTGGTCTGTTTTGTGGGTTTGTTCTGTCTAGATTGTGTGTACTAGCTTTCTGAGCTCCACCATGTCTCTCTCCAGCTCTGTGAATGTATCTCTCTCAATGATGGAGGAGCAGTGCAGTTGTGGACCTGGGTGTGTTCAGTGCTGGGGGGGTGACTATCCTTGTCTGCAGAACAGTTTGAAGAGGTGTGATCAGACTCACTCAGGATGGGGGAGTCATCACAGAGAGACAGCTTTTCCTGCTGTGCTCTCTCTTTGATCCCGTAAAAGTCCTGCTGGAACTGCATGAGGATTCCCTGCACCATTACTGTCCCAGACTTGTACACGTTGACAGAGGTTGTTTCAATTTCCTCAATGTCTAGTATTCTGAGTTTCCACCCTGGGCCAATACCCTCTCTCTTGATATAGGGGTAATGTGCTCTTATAGCACTGTGCCATGAAAGGGGGTGGTCTGTGTGGAAAATGAAGTTGCTTACGTTCCCCTCTTTGTAGCATTCAGCAAATAGTGTCTCTGGATTGTCCTTGAGGATATTTTTTAGTACATATTTCGTGCAGTGTTATTTTTAATATATACAGAGTACTGTATTGTAATGACAGGGATAAGGGATAAGCCATGGGGGCTTCAAAGGTCTCTGCATTTGGGTGAGGGGTGCTGTGAAACTCTCCTGCCATTGTTAGGCTCAAGAATTTTCACACCTCTCACTTCACACTTCAGTGCTAATTGAAGTTGCAGCCTGGTCAGTTCTGTCCTAGCAGCTTGGTAGCTTAGTAGCCTTATTTATTAAGCTTTATATAACAAAATTACCTAGAGATTGTCTTTTACTTTTTAGCTCCAGAAGTAGGTTCAGACTGAACAATACTCAGTCAGTTTTGTGTTGGATGGTATTTCCAGGTTCCGCTGTGTTTCTTCTGCAGGTTTTGGTTTGTTAGATGTTTTTTCTTGATAGTCCTTGGTAGTAATAGTCCATTCAAGTAATTTAGTCCAAAATCAAGGTTTTAGGTATGGAATTTTGATTTGTATTGAAGGTTGTGATGTTGAGTTTAGTATCCTGAATAAGTCCTTGCAAAAAAAATTCAAGTTTATATACATTTATCCAACTGTAATTCTATCTTTTTGCAGAAGAACTCAGGAGCCCATGAGCTCACTACCTCTCTCTCTCTGCGTCTCTCTCTCTCTCATTCTCTCTTTCTCTTTCTCTCTCTCTCTCTCTCTCTCTCTCTCTCTCTTTCTCACTCTCTCACTCTCCCTCTCTCTTTCTTTCCAACTTTCTCTCTCTCTCTCTTTCTATCTCTCTTTCTCTTTCTCTCTCTCTATCAATCTCTCTCTTTCTCTCTCTCTCTTTCTATCTCTCTCTATCTCGCTCTCTGGCTATCCCTTTCTCTGACTAGACTCTTTGAGTCTGGCTGTTTGAGAAAGCAGCATCAGACTTAAAGATTAAATGAGCCATTAAGGATCTCTGCAGTGGACCTCTGAAGTCTTTCCATAAGGCATCATAACACTAACTGCAGGAGGGGGATCCTCCTAACTTATTTTTTACATAAGCATATTAGTACTGCAGTGGGCTAAATCAGGGTCACACAGAGTGTTTCTTAGTAGACTTAAATAAATCTACTTTGAAGCAAAAGTATACACCTCACACACATGGTTATGGGCTTACATATCAGATATAGAGTTGAAATGTATTCAATTCTGAGCTTACATCCCAATATTACACTTTTAATACATCACAGATAACTGAAATATAACAAAACTCTTTATCATAAACACAGTTTAAAAAAAAATCATGTTTATTAATTATGAAATTATGAAACATTTGACATTCCACCCATGAGACAACTAGGTCATTTGACAGCCGAACATAGTGTTCTCTGAAAATACAGGCTGTGACCAAAATGGCACTGCATTCCCTATATAGTGCCCTACTTTTAACCAGAGGGCTCTGGTCAAAAGTAATGCACCAAATAGGGAATAGGATGCCATTTGATATGCAACCACAACCAAATCAAATCAAATGTATTTATATAGCCCTTCTTACATCAGCTGATATATCAAAGTTCTGTACAGAAACCCAGCCTAAAACCCCAAACAGCAAGCAATGTAGGTGTAGAAGCACGGTGGCTAGGAAAAACTCCCTAGAAAGGCCAAAACCTAGGAAGAAACCTAGAGAGGAACCAGGCTATGAGGGGTGGCCAGTCCTCTTCTGGCTGTGCCAGGTGGAGATTATAACAGAACATGGCCAAGATGTTCAAATGTTCATAAATGACCAGCATGGTCAAATAATAGTAATCACAGTGAACAGGTCAGGGTTCCATAGCCGCAGGCAGAACAGTTGAAACTGGAGCAGCAGCACGGCCAGGTGGACTGGGAACAACAAGGAGTCATCATGCCAGGTAGTCCTGAGGCATGGTCCTAGGGCTCAGGTCCTCTGAGAGAGAGAGAGAAAGAAAGAAAGACAGACAGAATTAGAGAGAGCATACTTAAATTCACACAGGACACCGGATAAGACAGGAGAAATACTCCAGATATAACAGACTGACCCTAGCCCCCGACACATAAACTACTGCAGCATAAATACTGGAGGCTGAGACAGGAGGGGTCAGGAGACACTGGGGCCCCATCCGATGATACCCCCGGACAGGGCCAAACAGGCAGGATATAACCCCACCCACTTTGCCAAAGCACAGCCCCCACACCACTAGAGGGATAACTTCAACCACCAACTTACCATCCTGAGACAAGGCCGAGTATAGTCCACAAAGATCTCCGCCTCGGCACAACCCAAGGGGGGGCGCCAACCCAGACAGGAAGACCACGTCAGTGTCTCAACCCACTCAAGTGACGCACCCCTCCTATGTATGGCATGGAAGAGCACCAGTAAGCCAGTGACTCGGCCCCTGTAATAGGGTTAGAGGCAGAGAATCCCAGTGGAGAGAGGGGAACCGGCTAGGCAGAGATAGCAAGGGCGGTTCGTTGCTCCAGTGCCTTTCCGTTCACCTTCACACTCCTGGGCCAGACTACACTCAATCATAGGACCTACTGAAGAGATGAGTCTTCAATAAAGACTTAAAGGTTGAGACCGAGTCTGCGTCTCTCACATGGGTAGGCAGACCATTCCATAAAAATGGAGCTCTATAGGAGAAAGCCCTGCCTCCAGCTGTTTGCTTAGAAATTCTAGGGACAATTAGGAGGCCTGCGTCTTGTGACCGTAGCGTACGTGTAGGTATGTACGGCAGGACCAAATCGGAAAAATAGGTAGGCGCAAGCCCATGTAATGCTTTGTAGGTTAGCAGTAAAACCTTGAAATCAGCCCTTGCCTTAACAGGAAGCCAGTGTAGGGAGGCTAGCACTGGAGTAATATGATCACATTTTTTGGTTTTAGTCAGGATTCTAGCAGCCGTATTTAGCACTAACTGAAGTTTATTTAGTGCTTTATCCGGGTAGCCGGAAAGTAGAGCATTGCAGTAGTCTAACCTAGAAGTAACAAAACCATGGATACATTTTTCTGCATCAATTTTGGACAGAACATTTCTGATCTTTGCAATGTTACACAGATGGAAAAAAGCTGTCCTTGAAACAATCTTGATATGTTTGTCAAAAGAGAGATCAGGGTCCAGAGTAACGCCGGGGTCCTTCACAGTTTTATTTGAGACGACTGTACAACCACCAAGATTAATTACAGTCAAGGTAAAATACAGCTAAAATATACACTGGTAGGCTGGATGTCGATCAAACAGACTTACGCCACCTGTGTTGGAGAGGGAGCAAAGTTTGAAGTTTTGAACGCTCTCGATCTCAGACTGAACACCTCAAGGAATTAGCATCTCATGGCGTTTCACTCTAGTGAGATTTTCTCACTAGAATGAAATGAGTTTTTCACAGCATCTGACAGCATTCAGACAAGCATCTGCTCTTGTGTTCTACGTCAGTACAGTCATCGATGCCAAGCATAAAGTACCAGTCAAAGGTTTGGACACACCTACTCATTCAAGGGTCTTTCTTTATTTTTACTATTTTCTACATTGTAGAATACTAGTGAAGACATCAAAACTATGAAATAACACATATGGAATCATGTGGTAACCCAAAAAATGTGGTCTGATGTGTTATATTCTCCTACATTAATTTCACATTTCCACCAACTTCAATGTGTTTCCTTTCAAATGATATCAAGAATATGCATATGAATATGCATATCCTTGCTTCAGGTTCTGAGCTACAGGCAGTTAGATTTGGGTATGTCATTTTAGGCGAAAATTTAAAACAAATAAACAAATGTATTTAAAATGTGAAATTCTTCAATGTAGCCACCCCTTGCCTTGATGACAGCTTTGCACACGCTTGGAATTCTCTCAACCAGCATCATTAAATTAACAGGTGTGCCTTCTTAAAAGTTAATTTGTGGAATTTCTTTCCTTCATATTGCGTTGTGCAATCAGTTGTGTTGTGACAAGGTAGGGGTGGTATACAGAAGATATCCCTATTTGGTAAAAGACCAAGTCCATATTATGGCGATAACAGCTCAAATAAGCAAAGAGAAACGACAGCTATCACTTTAAGACATGAAGGTCAGTCAATGTGGAAAATTTCAAGAACTTTGAAAGTTTCTTCAAATGCAGTCGCAAAAACCATCAAGTGCTATGATGAAACTGGCTCTCATGACGACCGCCACAGGAAAGGAAGACCCAGAGTTACCTCTGCTGCACTGGATAAGTTCATCAGAATTAACTGCACCTCAGATTTCAGCCCTAATAAATGCTTCACAGAGTTCAAGTAACAGACACATCTCAACGTCAACTGTTCAGAGGAGACTTTGTGAATCAGGCCTTCATGGTCGAATTGCTGCAAAGAAACCACTACTAAAGGACACCAATAATAAAAAGAGACTTGCTTGGGCCAAGAAACACGAGCAATGGACATTAGATCGGTGGGAATCTGTCCTTTGGTCTGATGAGTCCAAATTTGAGATTTGGGGTTCCAACCGCCGTGTCTTTGTGAGCCGCTAAGTAGGTGAACGGATGATATCCGCATGTGTGGTTCCCACTGTGAAGCATGGAGGAGGAGGAGTGATGTTATGGGGGTGATTTGCTGGTGACACTGTCAGTGATTTATTTAGAATTCAAGGCACACTTAACCAGCATGGCTACCACAGCATTCTGCAGTGATACGCCGTCCCATATAGTATGCGCAGAGTGAGACTAACATTTGTTTTTCAACAGGACAATGACCCCACACACCTCCAGGCTGTGTAAGGGGTATTTGCCCAAGAAGGAGAGTGATGGAGTGTTGCATCAGATGACCTAGCCTCCACAATCACCCGACCTCAACCCAATTGAGATGGTTTGGGATGAGTTGGACCGCATTGTGAAGGAAAAGCAGCCAACAAGTGCTCAGCATATGTGGGAACTCCTTCAAGACTGTTGGAAAAGCATTCCAGGTGAAGCTGGTTGAGAGAATACCAAGAGTGTGCAAAGCTGTCATCAAGGCAAAGGATGGCTACTTTGAAGAACATTTTTCAAAAAGGAGAACAAAATCAAGCTATTGCTTCAAATACATACTCCCGAGTGTCACAGTGGTCTAAGGCACTGCATCTCAGTGCAAGAGGTGTCACTACAGTCCCTGGTTCAAATCCAGGCTGTATCACATCCAGCCTTGATTGTAAGTCCCATATGGCGGCGCACAATTGGCCCAGCGTCGTCCGGGTTTGGCTGGGGTGGTGTGCCATTGTAAATAAGAATTTGTTCTTAACTGACTTGCCTAGTTAAATAAAGGTTAAATAAAAAATGTAAAAAATACTTAATCATACTGTGTACAACGCCAAGAGAATATAACATTTCTATCTACGGTATCTGTGTTAGTAGCTGACACAGCAGGGAAACTCTTCCAGCTAATTTCATAGAAATTAGATCATCCATCAAGAGACATTGTGATTTAATAAAGCTATGCAGGAGATCACTGTGATGAAACCAATGTTTAACATGGAGATACAGATCTACTGAGGGTCTTGACTTTATATTGTACAGTATATAGAGATGTAATGTAATACTGCAATCTATACTGGAAAAGATAAACTGTCTTGTGATCATGTTGTCATAGAAGACAGATGGTTAGAACCTCTTTGTGTAGATATTTCCAGTGTTGACAGGAATGAAATTGTTTGGAATTGAGTTTGTAATTGGATTTGTATGTGTCTGCTGTCAATGTGTCGGCTGTCAATTCATTATAACTGCATGAGCACGAGAACAGACATCTTACATTGGCAACCGACCCCCAACATTATGATCATCCCAAGACCAAGAAACCAATAAACATTAGCATCACACAATCAGTAACTCATGCTTTGCTCATGTGATGTAAAAGTAAATAATCTCAAACGTTTTGTCCAGACTGGCTTGTCCAACTTCATGCCATAGGCTTCTCATTGTCAAAATGAAACCTCTTCAATACGGCCTTCTACACTATGGCACACACACTTGTTATGTCCTTAAATCACTGATGTCCACACATTCTGTAGTTTACTTCACTTGAATCCAATACCACAACTCATAAAAAAGATTGGGTAGAATACAATGTCTGATGCCATGAAACAGTAAAGGATGAAATCCCTTTTCCCAGGAAGAAATTATATAAACACAGTTGACTTTCAGTGTTAAAATTCATGGGTTTGTTTTATTACTATTTATTATTATTTATTGCATCAGTCTGAACTTGTACAGATACCCATCTAAATGACAATGAAAATGTGTATCTTTGGAAGCGAAAACTGATTTTTTAATCTGTGCTGCTTACTCAAACATGGTTATTTTGTTAACCCATAATAAAGACTTTGATGAGAAACACATGCGAGACCTTTGAAACAGGCACCCCAGTTCATAGCAGTGATGTTTTTGGAGCTAACGTTTACAAAGCCGTACCAGCAACAACAAAGCAACAAAAGAACATGGCACTGAGTCAATAACACTTGTTGATTTCTTTCTTATGAGAACAAACACAATTATGTCGTTATGAACCTTTTATAGATCTGAAAACACAATGTAATAGATATACAGTGCCTTCGGAAAGTATTCAGACCACTTGACTTTTTCCACATTTTCTTACGTTCCAGCTTTATTCTAAAATTGATTCAATTGTTTTTTTCCCCCTCATCAATCTACACACAATATGCGTGATCAAAATAATCTTGAAGCGTGGATTCCGATTGGTCAGACCAGCGTTGAATGGTCCTTGTCACAGATACATCCTGTTTGAGTTTCTGCCTATACGAGGGGAGAAACAAAATTGAATTGTGGTCAGATTTGCCCGAACGGAGGGCAAAGGAGGGCCTTGTATCCATCGCGTGTTACATCTGCTCCTGCCACGCCCTTTACTTCTCATCCTGGACCTCCCTAACCTACCACCACTCCCCCAGTGCTCTCCCTCTCTCTCTCTGTGCATGTGATTGTGTGAGTGGAGACAGGTGTGCTGGAAGCAGAGCAGATTCCCACCAGCTGCAACCTGTTCCATAATCAAGAACCCTACAAATACTCAGCCCTGCCACTTCCATGCTGCCAGATTGTAGCCTCTACTCAGTCAGTCTGCATTTCTAGCTGTTTGTTGCTGCATAGATTTTGTTATCCTGTTGTGCCTTTTTTCCCTAGCCGCACGCTGCTTTTTCTCTCCACTACGGTCCCGTATGCTCTCTGGTACCTGTCTCCAGTCCCTCGTCTCCTCAGTCCTGCTTCCCTGCCCTGGATCCCCGCTCTACTGCTTAATTGGATTCCGCTCCAGACCTGCTTACCCAGTTCCTAATCTCCTTTCCCTCAGCCTCAGTCCGGATTCCCTACTACCCACCCAAGATTCCCCTGGACTGCACCCCATCTCCTCTCCCGCTTTTTAATAAATACATTGGTTACCTATCCTTGTCTAGTCATCTGAGTCTGCATTTGGGTTCACCTACTCCGCCCCGCGTAACATAGCGGATGTTAGAGTAGCAGTGATCCAGAGTTTTGCCAGCCCGGGTACTACAATCGATATGCTGATAGAATTTAGGTGGCCTTGTTCTCAAAGTTGCTTTGTTAAAATCCCCAGCTCCAATAAATGCAGCCTCGGGATATATGGATTCCAGTTTACATAGTCCAGTGGAGTTCCTTGAGGGCCGCCGTGGTATTGGCTTGAGGGGGGATATACACGGCTGTGACAATAACCGACGAGAATTCTCTTTGGAGATAATACGGTCGGCATTTGATTGTGAGGAATTCTAGGTCAGGTGAAACGAAGGACTTGAGTTCCTGTATGTTGTTACAATTACACCTTTACACCTTCAATTACACCAACCTTCTTCTTCCTGGAGAGATATTTATTCCTGTTGGCGCAACACACAAAGAATCCCGGTGGCTGTACCGAGTCCGACAGCATGTCCCCAGAGAGACATGTTACTGTGAAACAGAATGTTACAATCCCGGATGTCTCTCAGGAAAGCAACCCTTGCCCTAATTTCGTCTACCTTGTCATCTAGAGACTGGACATTAGCGAGTAATATAATCTGAAGCGGTGGGTGGTGTGCACGCCTCTGAAGTCTGACCAGAAGACCGCTCCGTCTACCTCTTCTGCGGCGACGTTGTTTTAGGTCAGCCTCTGGAATCAGTTCGAACAAAGGATCCGCTTTGGGAAAGTCGTATTCCTGGTCATAGTGCTGGTAAGTTGGCTTCGATCTGATATCCAATAGCTCTTCCCGATTGTATGTAATAACACTTAAGATTTTCTTGACTAACAATGCAAGAAATAATACATGAAAAAACAAAATACTGCATAGTTTCCTAAGGACTAGAAGCGAGGCCACCCTCTCTGTCGGCGCCGACAGAAAAGGTAGTAGAAGCTTGAGTCTGGAGGCCAGTCCACTTCAGTCTCTGCCTGCCTGCCTCTTGCCTGCCTGCCTCCTACCTGCCTGCCTGCCCTTCATTCACACACTACAACACTCCCCTTGTGCCTCAGGCCAGGGCTAGTCATTAAAACTAGATGTAAGAACTGATGTACTGTATCTGTAACAGTGTCAACATGGTTGTTTATGTCTGTGGTAGTGAGAGAGTGAAGATGTGTGTCTAGTGTAGTAATGTGTTGAGAGCATGTCCTGTCTGTGTGGTCCTTACAAATAATTATCTTTCATTCGATCAACCCATGTTGAATACTTGTACTTGATTCCTGCTCTGAAGAGTGAAACATATTTTGAGTTGTTGTATTACATAAATCCAACGTATCCAAATCATATATTCCCCTTTACGGGAGAATAATCTAGGTTATTATAGGTTTGAGGGAGCAGGATATAACTAGTCTGCTGTGTGATTTATCAGGTAAGCAGCAGAGTTTAGTTGGGAATGATGTTGTAAATTCTGAATAAACCCCCTGCAGGTTTACATCTGCAGCATCCTCTCTCACAGAGCCCAGGATAATGCAGGCAGGCATTAGGCAGTTCACAGAGCCATGCTCTCAGCCCCAACCTCTTTCCCCAGCCAGCCCCATCCCAAGCAAGCCCCAGCTCGAGCTCGCTGCTCTAGCCCTATTCCCATTCCCATCCTATGCCCCAGATCATCTCCCCAGTCCCAGACTCATAATTATTCTCCTAGATCCATCCCTTTACCCCAACATACTACCCCATTCCTCCAGCCTACCTGCCAGGCTGACTCGCATCACACCATACCATGTCCATACACACCAACTTCAAATAGGTGCTCATATTCTTGTCACATTCACACCACTTCTTAGCCTAGCCTATGAGACAGTGGAGATGTTTGTCCTGCTTCATTTAAGACATGATGAGTTACTTTCCACTATTCTCTGCCACAGCGCTCCCCACAGCCACTGTGTGTGCTGCTCTTTTCTCTGCATGTTAGCTTCTTGTGTATGTTATGTATAGAAACCCTACATCCCACCACCCTCAAATGTGTTAATGTTTCTCTCTCCGTTTTTCCCTTTACCCACACTCTCTTTCTCTCTCCCTCTCTCTTTCCATTTCTCTGTCCCTCTCTCTCCATGTTTCTCTACATCTATCTCCCTATTCATCTCTCTGTCTCCATCTCTCTCTCTCTCTCCATTTCTCTCTCTCCATCTCCCTCTTTCTCTCTCCCTCTCTTTCCATTTCTCTGTCCCTCTCTCTCCATGTTTCTCTCCATCTATCTCCCTATTCATCTCTCTGTCTCATCTCTCTCCATTTCCCTCCCTTTCTCTCTCTCGCTATCTCTCCATCTCCACAGGAAGTTCATGCCATAGCAACACGCTGCCTGCGCTGGTGCGGACTCCGTCTCTGATGATGCCGTCCACTCTGGATATGAAACCCTTTATGCCCTTCCACCAAGTGGACACGTCCTCTGCTGTGGGACTCTTCCCTAATTTTAACACGGTAAGAAATCGCTGCTTTCATCTCTTGTAAGTAATGCTTGCCCGAGCCAGAGTGTCCCATAGGACAGGAGACCATCTCCTGTTTCTGTAGTGTGAGGCAGATTGATGCACCCCCTGGATGCTAGTCCTTTCATCTTGTGTACTTGTAGTTTATTGATCTTAGATTTCAGTGTTCTTGTTTGAATCTTAAGAATCTTAACGGCAAATGCACAACAGAAGTATGAGTGAGACAGAATGAGAGAGAGAGAGAGAGAGAGAGAGAGAGAGAGAGAGAGAGAGAGAGAAAGCACTGCAGTGCATCGTCAAGGCATCGATTTCACTCCTCCAAAAATTAATGGTGGAATAAAAATCGATTCTTTCTTTTATCTTGCCAAAAATACATCTCACTTTGACAGTTGATGTGGCAGGTGGAAATATGACATATCCTGAAAAATCGACTGAGAGAGTTAGAGAAAAAAAGGTGCTATTTAGAACCTAAAAGGGTTCTTCAGCTGAACTCTTTCCTCAGAGGATTCTACATGGAACCCAAAAGAGTTCTACCTGGAACCAAAAAGAGTTCTACCTGAAATCAAAAAGGGTTCTCTTATGGGGACAGCCAAAGAACCCTTTTTGAACCCTTTTTCCATTCTATTTATATGTCTTCTCCAACCTGCGGAGTCAGACAGAACACTATTCTTATGAGAGGGACTGAGAGGCAGGCAAGAGGACTCACCAGCTAATGCCTGTGTTCCCAGACCTGCCATGGACCGATGTGACAACACTCTTTAGCAAAGTTAGTGAGATCTTCGCCTGTGGTCACGGCAAACTGTCAGGAACACTCTGCCTCACAGCGCTGGTCTCCAGCTCAGACCTGGATTTGAACACTACTCAAAATCATTTGAAATACTCTATCTGTGCTTGATTGAGGTTGGCTGATTCCATAGAACCAACAGAAACATGAAACGTCCCAACCCTGTCCACCAGACAAGGCTAGAGCAAACACACAATAGTATTTGAAAGATTTCGAATAGTATTTGAACCCAGGTCTTGCTCCAGTTTATCTCAGCACAGTCCAGTGTGTTTCCACTAGCTGAGACAGACCCATCTAAACCTGACATAATGGCTCTACTGCTGTCGTTGACTATTAAGCGGTAGTGCACTGAGTTGATGAGTTCATGTTGGTGGGAGTGATGTTGATTATACAGTGTACCTATAATGATGACACCAACATGAAATATTTTCCACAAGTTAATCCAGGGACATTTATTTTTCAAGACATTTTGAAGAAAAAACTAATTTCAGAATATAACACACTGATGGTGTCCCAAATGGCATCTTGTTCCCTATAAAGTGCACTACTTTTTAACCAGGGCCAACAATGCTCTGGTCAAAAGAAGTGCACTATATCGGCAATGTCATGCCATTTAGGACGCTACCATCTTTCATCCTCCTGTTTGCCATTAGCTTTACTGTAGCCAAGTTCTGTTCCCTTTTACAGACAGCTATTCAGCCCAAGCTATTTACAGTACACGTGCTGTTGGCGGTAGCCTATTCTGTGTAAACAAAAGTGATTTGACAAGCATGAGCTCTCAGGGTAGATGAAAAAGGTTTTCAATATTTCCTAGTGTAATGAATAATATACGATACAAAGTGACAGAACAGAACAGAAACACAAGTATTTAGAATGCGTTTTGTTTATTGAGTGTTCTGCTGAGGTTCTGTCTGGTTGGAAACAATGGGAAGACACTAGAAAACCACAGTGACAATAAAAACAACAATATGCTCCGAAGCCTGACTATGACATTAGAATCTGAGCTATAGTCTCACTGCGGAGCTTTTCCCTATTCTGCCTTTCAGAAGTATGATTACTACAACCGAGGTTCCCTCTTGAAAGGGCTACAGTAATTGCCTGGTCCCAGATCTGTTTGTGCTGTCTTGCCAACTCCTATGGTCATTGACACACCAAACACAATGACATAGGCCTTAGTGAGACAGTACAAACAGATCTGGGACCAGGCTACTACAGCACAGAATCTAAAGGCTTTTCCTGTACAGGCATTCACACTCTAAGGTTTCGTCCAAAATGGCACCCAATTCCCTATGTAGTGCACTACTTTTGACCAGAGCCCTATGGGTCCTGGTCAAAAGTAGTGCACTGTCAAGGGAATAGGGTGCAATTTGTGAAGCAGAATCATGTTTATTTTGGTCATATCACCGAACGGGTGTCTATTTATAATTAGTGTCTGTGCCCATCAACTCAGTGTGAAGAACAGTGAGGCTCCACACAAAAATACACGCAGACACGAACCCACGCACGTGCGAACACACACATCAAATGTGCTCTATAACCCAATCCAGACAGGCTGTTATTAGCACCATTGGGATAAACAGGTTCAATGCTAATTCTGTAACATTGTTTATATCAAGTGCTGCATGCATTAGAATGATCCCAGATCTGTTTGTACTATCTTGCCAACTCCTTAAACATGGCAATGATCATAAGGACAGGTGTAGCATACAGAGCTCTTACAGGACATTCCAAGCCATTCCAAGTCATAATGGTTATGTAAGGAATGGAGGTAAACAGTGGTGGACAGATCTCTCTTAATGTTTCCAAAAAATAAAACATTTAGAATAAAATAAATGTTCTGCTTCCAGCAGCCTTTAGGCTTCTGTTGTTAAAAGAGATTTATTTTCATATCGTAAACCTTTTATTGAGAATGAGGGAGTATGGTGTTGGAACATATCCAGGCTGATTTCTTCATTGTTGCAGCATCACTGTTCTGTTCTGTAGTAACTGTACTACTGTGTGTTCTGAATCAATAAACCTGTTGAGAACAAACCGCTCTGCAGGTGTCAGAAACTCGGTGTATTCAGGAATACAAAACCTACAGATGGTGAATTGATGTCTTTGTTTACCTCTGCAGCTGCTTTCATTATATAATCCATGAAACACAATATTTAGGCTATTGAAAGAACAATTGGCAAGTGGAAAAAGTATCTGCACATTTCATCAGATGCAATTTTTTTGTTTTGATTTGCTAAGCTTTCAGTCTGTGATTACCTTCATCAGAGAAGGTGCACTTGGTAAGAGACATGTCAACCACAATGAATTAGTGCATTTTCAGTCCTTGTTAGTCAGGCCTGTGACACTGGCACACTGAGACATGCTGAATCGACATGCTGAATTGATTATTATTTATGATAGCATACTGTATCTACTCTACACTATAGTATGTTTTACCTGCTGTATTTAATGAACCTGTATAGTGATAGAGTGAGATGGGTTGCGTGCTGTGGGAAGATGTTTGGTGGTGGCGCTGATGCAATGTTTTTATTGCCTGTGCTACAGACGGCTATATTGGTCCGCTTTTTTGTTTGTTTATTAATTGTAAAAAATTATTCCAATTTTTCCCGCAGCTATGGTTGTGAGGTTTATTTGTTTACTATTTGTTTACCAGAAGTGATTTCCTATTATTTGCGTTGATGTGGTGAACAAGGGATGACAACAAGGTGTAATTGAAATTCCTTGGACAGTGACAGCCATTCTGAACAGCCTGGCTCTGGCTCTGGCCATGCCTGCCTGCCCTTACCCCTGCAGCTCTCTCTGCCTGCTTGTCACTGGAATGTAATTATCAGTCACTGAATGATAAATAAAGTCACTTTTCTAGGGTTGTGTTGTTGTAGTGTGGTATGTATGGTATTGTGGTGTGATTAGGGCAGTGGTGGTCATGAAATTTGTCAGACAGTTATTGTCATGCAAATTACTGCCGGTTTCATGGTAATTGCCCGTTAATTAACACAAACATGTTTAGCATCTCCAGGCCTCCACGCATACAAGCCACAGATGTGTGCCTTTGGAACATCTACAGTACATTTTAAGAAGTATAATAAATCCATACACCATCACAATAAATCCAGAATTTATTTTAGGCATGTCTAAAGAAACATTATGATATGAAGAAAATGTATTTCAGATTAACCGAATATGAGTTGGCATACTGTATGTTATCTGGCTATATACCATGCCATAGGCTGTACATTTAAACAATTAAACCAGGCAAGTCAGTTAAGAACAAATTCTTATTTACAATGACGTCCTACACCGGCCAAACCCGGACGATGCTGGGCCAATTGAGCGCCGCCCTACGGGACTCCCAATCATGGCCCGTTGTGATACAGCCTGGATTCAAACCAGGGTGTCTGTAGTGACGCCTCTAGCACAAAGACGAGGTGCCTTAGTGCTAGCCACTTGGGAGCAGCGGTCTGTAGGCTAGTTAATTTAGCAGACAAGATTTGCTTATAAGTCTGTGCCATTATTTTATATTATAATTATATGGTTTTATTGTAAGAATTATATAATTGAACTTAGCTGAATAAAATACAAATAATATTTTTCTGGAGCGAATGTTTATATGAAGTGGCTGTGTTGAGCGTAAAAGTGATAATTTGAAACATGTCCTATAGACTAGATTTAGAAAAATACAGACACTGTTATGAATTATCCAAAATCTAAAAATATATGTGATTATAGGCTATTGACTATTTGAAAAAGTTACCAAAAAATGTTGCCATCTGTTCCTTGCCTTAGACTGCACACCCTGTTCTCTCATGAAGTGATCATATTTCCACCCATCAGAGTATTCTCAATTTAATCATGTCTTCACTAATACATACAATTTGTTTTTGATTTAGAATGGTCATTTTCAAATGGGTAAGAACGGGGCAGAGGGAAAAAGACATGTCATCCTTATGCACTCGTATAGCTAATGGAGGCCACTTTCCCGCAGTTTAAATCATGCCAGTTAGGCTACTCCGGTTTTATACCTGAGCAGCTGAGCAATAAATATAGTAAGAGCTGGGCTCCTCTTTTTTTTAGTGGCAACCATCAAAACTCTACTTTCACACAGGATTGCATATAGAAATGTCTGGGCTTATAAAAACACTAATTTCACTTCACGCATCAACCACTTTTTGAGGAGCACGCAGCCTCTCGCTGTGCAACAGGTGATATTCCACCCAACTCTGTATGGCATGTGCTCTCCAACCCTGTTCCTGCAGCTACCCAGTGCTTACTTTGGGAAACTAAGTGAAATCTGTTTGGGAACATCAATACAAAAAAAATCACAACCAAACATATTTTATTAAACTGGCCCCTATCTTTGCACGCTCGAGAAAGGAATGAATGAGAGAGAGGAGATTGAACGCACAGAGGTGAGATATTCTGTAGCTAAAGGTAATGTGTCAGCCTATTAATTATGAAAATATAGAAATGCCCTATTAATTGGCTATTCAAAATCAAATACAAATTCACTATAATTGTAGGCTAAATCCGTAAGGCGACCTGCACAATCAATGAACCAACAGCATCGCCTAGGCCTATACGTTCTCTCCCAGACTCATGGATAGAAAGTTTGGAGCATAGCATAAGGTAACCGTCCCAGTCCACCCAGTATGCATAATAATACAGTCCACACTCAAAGGCTTCTGCATTGCTTGCTGTTTGGGGTTTTAGGCTGGGTTTCTATACAGCACTTTGTGACATTGGCTGATGTAAAAAGGGCTTCATAAATACATTTGATTGATTGATTGAAAGGCGATTACTAGAATTTGTTTAATTCTGACACATAGGCTAGACCAATTATGTACCAAATCATATAGGCAATATGCGAATGCATAAAAAATGCTCAGCTGGAAGGTATACAAGCAGGCATACAAATAGCAGGCAAACAATTAGCTTTGATCTACTCAGAAGAATCAAAAGCAGGTGTATTTATGACCCTGGAGAGAGAACAGGGTGCATATAGCTCAGACCCCACATGCAACACGCTCTTTCTCCCTCTCCAAACTGGAAATCCCTCATGAACTCCAGGAAGTTCTTCAGGTACTTTGTGTTTCTTCCACTATATAATGGATTTAGCCCCTGCCTGGCTCATGTCTTTTCATGTCTCTAATTGGATAGAATAACTAATGGCATAGATAGAATGGTAGAATAGCTGACTCTCTGGCCAAGAACGACTTGCATCTCGACAGATTTTTGTATCTGTTCTCTCTTCTGTGTAATCCAGATTTCATAATATTCTATGTGAGCTAGCAAGAGGTAGGAGAGAGAGCATCAAATACAGTGCATTTGGAAAGTATTCAGACCCCTAGACTTTTTCCACAAATAGTTTTTTCCCCCTCATCAAGCTACACACAATACCCGATAATGAAGAAGCAAATACAGGTTTTTAGAAATGTTTGCATATTTGCACATCACGTTCAAGTCCGGGCTCTGGCTGGGCCACTCAAGGACATTCAGATTTGTCCCGAAGCCACTCTAGTGTTGTCTTGACTGTGTGCTTTGGGTTGTTGTCCTGTTTAAGGTGAACCTTTGCCCCAGTCTGAGGTCCTGAGCATCCCCACAGCATGATGCTGCCACCACCATTCTTCACCGTAGTGATGGTGCCAGGTTTCCTCCATATGTGACGCTTGGCGTTCAGGCCAAAGAGTTCAATCTTGGTTTCATCAGACCAGAGAATCTTGTTTCTCATGGTCTGAGAGTCCTTTAGATGCCTTTTGGCAAACTCCAAGCGGGCTGTCATGTGCCTTTTACTGAGGACTGGCTTCCATCTGGCCACTCTACCATAAAGGCCTTATTGGTGGAGTGCTGCAGAGATGGTTGTCCTTCTGGAAGTTTCTCCCATCTCCACAGAGGAACTCTAGAGCTCTGCCAGAGTGACCATCAGGTTCTTGGTCAAATAAAATAAAATGTTATTGGTCACATACACATTGTTAGCAGATGTTATTGCGAGTGTAACAAAATGCTTTTGCTTCTAGTGCTGAGTGCAGCAATATCTAACATGTAATCTAACAATTCCACAACAACTACCTACTACACACAAATCTAAATAAGGGAATGGAATAAGAATATATACATAAGTATATGGATGAGCAATGACAGAGCGGCATAGGCAAGATGCAATAGATGGTATAAAATACAGTATATACTGTACATATGAGATGAGTAATGCAAGATATGTAAACATTATTAAAGTGGCATTATTAAAGTGACTAGTGATCCATTTATTAAAGTGGCCAATGATTTCAAGTCTGTATGTAGGCAGCAGCCTCTCTATGTTAGTGATGGCTGTTTAACAGTCTGATGGCCTTGAGATAGAAGCTGTTTTTCAGTCTCTTGGTCCCAGCTTTGATGCACCTGTACTGACCTCGCCTTCTGGGTGGTAGCGGGGTGAAAAGGCAGTGGCTTGGGTGGTTGTTGTTCTTGATGATCTTCTTGGCCTTCCTGTGACATCAGGTGCTGTAGGTGTCCTGCCGTACCAGGCGGTGATACAGCCCTAAAGTATGCTCTCAATTGTGCATCTGTAAAAGTGTGTGATGGTTTTAGGTGACACACCAAATGTATTCAGCCTCCTGAGGTTGAATAGGCGCTGTTGCATCTTCTTCACCACACTGTCTGTGTGGGAGGACCATTTTAGTCCTCCCTGACCATGGCCCTTCTCCCATGATTGCTCAGTCTGGCCGGGCGGCCAGCTCTAGGAAGAGTCTTGGTGTTTCCAAACTTCTTCCATTTAAGAATGATGGAGGCCACTGTGTTCTTGGGGACTTTCAATGCAGCAGAAATGTGTTAGTACCCTTCCTCAGATCTGTGCCTCGACACAATCCTGTCTCGGAGCTCCTTCGACCTCATGGCTTGGTTTTTGCTCTGACATGCACTGTCAACTGTGGGACCTTATATAGACAGGTGTGTGCCTTTCCAAATCATGTCCAATCAATCGAATTTACCACAGGTGGAATCCAATCAAGTTGTAGAAACATCTCAAGGATGATCAATGAAATGCAAGATGCACCTGAGGTCAATTTCTAGTCTCATAGCAAAGGTTCTGAATACTTATGTAAAAAAGTTATTTCTGTTTTTATTTTTAATACATTTGCTAAAAAAAATACAAATATGTTTTGTTATTATGGGGTATTGTGTGTAGATTGCTGAGGAGTTGTTTTTATTTAATCAATTTTAGAATAAGGCTGTAATGTAACAAAATGTGGAAAAAATCAAGGGGTCTGAATACTTTCCGAAGGCACTGTATGTCTTTAACACCTTTCTCTGTAGATGAGCGTCACTGGGTAGTGAACACTACCAGGCTACCATCTGTCCTCCTTCAAGGTGTTCACTCTCCACTGATCTTGGGGTGCTGCTAGTCTGTGGAAACCAGCTAATGTGTTAGTTAGATGGAAGAGAGCTCTCTATATCTCTCTATCTCTCCAGTGTCGGTTCGACACTTAACAGTTGCACTCCTGTCTTCTTGTCTTCCAGATGGATCCCGTGCAGAAAGCTGTAATAAACCACACATTTGGGGTCCCCATCCCTCTGAAGAAAAAACAAGTGATTTCCTGTAACATCTGTCAACTTCGCTTCAACTCAGATGTAAGTACAGAACAAAACACCCTCTGGAAGAGAGACAGTGTGATAATGTGTGAATATGTACAGTACGTCATTGTTTATTTTGTATGTTTATTTTGTAGAAAAATGTTGTACTAATACATTCAGGAGAAAGTTCTGATAAAATTATTTATACAGTATAGAGTAGTAGTGAAAAGCATTCAGATAAAATATTACATTAAAACAGGATCAACCCCATGAAAGAGACTTCTTACTTAAAGGGATAGTTCATCCAAATTACAAAATGACACATTGGTTTCCTTACCATGTAAGCAGTCTATGGTATGACAGCAATCCATTATTTGGTTTAGTTTCCCTGGCAAATCAGATTCAAGTCATGGTACCAGTATTAGCATTTTTTGCGCATCATGTCCACATCATCCTAAAGTATCTAAAGTTAAATGTGAAGCTCAACAAAGTAACTTATAGATGATTTGAACATGATGCGCGAAAAGTGATAATATCAGTACCATAACTTGAATAGGATTTGTGCCACAAATGCTAAAACATTAGAATGGATTGCTGTCATACCTTATCCATAGACTGCTTACAGGGTAAGGAAACCAATGTGTCATTTGGGTGAACTATCCCTTTAAACATAAGTGAAGGCATATCTTCAGCCTAATTAAGTCAGACATATTGTATATAAATAGCTCTGAGATTTTGAATAATAAAGAAGTAAAAAATAATAATGTACTGTATGTAATGTACTGTATATCCTTTGGGTCAAGCTAAGAGGACATATTTGTTTACAAGCTGTTGACTGCCCATTATTTGTTTCAATGGCTGCTGTAGTATAATAGTTGTGCCTCCAATCTTCTTACAAGTCTGTATTCCCCTTCCAATCAACCAATGGCCAATCCTGAAAGGGGTTCGAACACAGCTGACGACGCATTGTGTACTAAATGGTTTGAAGTTGTTTTGTAGTGCAGACCAGACTAGTACTGGAAAGGTGGATCTTTTTTGACAAGGTAGACCACAGTATGGGCTATTATAGAGAGACTGTTGTAATCTATAATAGCCCATACTCTGTTGTGCCTGACAGTACAGATGGGTAGTTTTAGTTTAGACACAAGCGAATCAGTAGAGGCTGGTGACTTGAAAAATTGAGGAGGATGGGAGACCAACTGTATAGGCGCGTAACACACAGAGATGACAAAGTGTGTTTCAAAAGTCGTCAAAGACAAATTATTTTAACCTAAAGCATTTAATAAATACATTTATGGTACAATATTATGGGGAATGGGAATGAGAGGGCTATTTACACTGTGTGGGAAAGGGATCACAGCAGTGCTTGAATGAGGTAATGAGGCATTCAGAGGCTTGACCAGTGCAGGACAGGATTTGACTGGGAAGACAAAAAACAATAACACAACACTCTACACAGTTAGACAAAAGAGCTAAGAATGAGTTAGTCCAAGCAAGGAGTACAATCATTGACGTGTAATAATGTGATTGTGTATGTGATTGACTCTACATACAGGAATGAGAGAACATTTATAGGGGTACTCACAGTGCTTGGAGGGGAAACATTCAATGTGCCAGTGGATGAGTGGGCACATGAGACAGGGCTTCAGTTCATGTCAGGAGAAAGTTGACAAAGGTCGTGGAGTGGAGTAGTCATCCCCTCTTAATCAGGGAGCAGGAGGGGACTTAGCGGTAAATACAAATAGCAGATACATTCCATTACAGCTGCGCCATCGTAGGTTTGGACAACAAGTTTCTCTATGAAGTTAAACTCAGACATCTCAAAATTCATAGTCAAACACAGACTGCACGTCTCGCCCACTTGAAACATCAAAGTATCCCAAGAAAAGTTCCTGAGTAAAGCCCTGATCATCCACATACCTGACGATAACTGACAACTGCAAGCAGACTGGTGGCACCATAGGTTCCAGAGCAGTGGGGCAATCATTACCCCCTGGGGCCTGGAGTTTTTCCTCATATGTTACCCTAACTAGGAAAAGTCTGGACCCTATAAGGTATGCCAGTGATTTAATCAGTTGTTAAAAGGTTTTATATGGGCTATGATGGAACCAGTTTTTCCTAATCAGGTCACATGATTTTTTTTAAATCCTGAAAAAACTCCTGGCCCTGCCGGGATGAAAACCCTGTCAAACTGCAGCTACCTTATATTTGTCATATACATTATATTTAGACTAGATTAGGAGGGGATTTCCTCTACCCAGACACATAGACAACAACAGATAGACAATATAACTCACAGGGCTGAGCTTTCTTTATGCATGTCATGCAGGCTTATGCAACTGTAGTGCTTACAAAACATTTACTCACATCAGTCATCACTATTATGTTGATTCATTCATTCATTCCAGTTAATCATTATGGATTAAAAATGTGTAGGCAGGCTAGCCAGCCCAATTTTGAATATAAACTAAATTTGATCACATTTTCTCCTGACACACAAATGGACTACAAATACATAACGTTACCAATTAGTTTACCCTGACCAGATGGACAGGGCGCATAGACTGTATGCAGCTGCTCTTATTAGTAGCCTATAGTTGATCAGACTGAAAAATGGTCTCGTTTTCATCCCATACAGCATGTCAGATTTCTAATGTTTAGGTGTAGCCTAGGCTGCTACAACATTTATATCACGAGTTTTTGCTTGTGTCTCTCTGGAGTGATTATGTGTTATCATCTTTGCTAAATAAATAACCAGCGGAGGAAAGTGGGAAGCCTAACAGGCTGACTACACCGCTCGCGTCGCATGGTCAAAATACATTTAGAAATCTATATTATTCAATTGTTGCACCCACACTGCTCGCGCGTGCCAACGAGCGTCTGCGTTGCCAAGGGCTAAAATAGAACTCAGTTCTATTTGTGATGCAGATCGCGCTGCAAGTCCTGCCTCTCCCATCTCCTCATTGGTTTATAGAAGCAGATACCCACGTGCCAATCTCCTCATTGGTTATACCCACGTGGGTGACTGAAAGACGAACGAGGTCAGTGGCGATAATACACCTAATTTATGAAAGTTGCCAATCGCAATATAGAGTCAAGAGAAGAAAAGGCCTGGATGGAGGAGAGATGACTAGAAACGATTCGGTTGACCATTTTATGTGTGGATAATTGTCGGAGTAGAGGACCTTGTACATTTCAGGTAAAATAACAACTCAATGTTTATATCTCAGGACAAATTAGCTAGCAACAGCAAGCTAGCTAAATAGGACAAATTAGCTAGCAAGTGCAAGCTAGCTAGCTAAATTGCCATAAATGTTTAATGCTTTTCAACCTGTCCCCAAATTAATGTAATTGGTTCAGAGTTTGTTTTGATATTTTAACCTGCGTGTCGTGATCGCGTTTGGTGTGGGGGGACAAAATACATGTATGCACGATGGCGCATGCGAGCAGCCGCTTTGGGTTCCGTATAATACCCTGACTATACCGCTCGCGTCGCGTCTGCGAGCGTTGCAAAATAAATGTAGAAATCTATATTATTCAATTATTGCACCCACACTGCTCGCGCGCGCCAGCGAGTGTCTGCGTTGCCAAGGGCTAAAATAGAAGTCAGTTCTATTTGTGATGAAGATCGTGCTGCAAGTCCTGCCACTCCCATCTCCTCATTGGTTTGTAGAAGCAGGTACCCACGTGCCATCTCCTCATTGGTTATACCCATGTGGGTGACTGAAAGGCGAACGAGGTCGGTGGCGGTAATGCACCTAATTTCTGAAAGTTGCCAATCGCAATATAAAGTCCAGAGAAGAAAAGGCCTGGAAGGAGGAGAGATCACTAGAAACGATTCGGTTGACCGTTTTATGTGTGGATTAATTGTCGGAGTAGAGGACCTTGTGCATTTCAGGTAAAATAACAACTCAATGTTTATATCCCAGGACAAATTAGCTAGCAACAGCAAGCTAGCTAAATAGGGCAAATTAGCTAGCAAGTGCAAGCTAGCTAGCTAAATTGCCATAAATATTTAATGCTTTTCGACCGAGTCCTTGTGTCCTCTAAAAGCAAATTATTGCATGCCTAAAAATGAATGCAGGCCAGCAATACAGGCGGCTTGATGCAAGGCTCCCTGTTAACCAGCTATACTTTGTTATTGAACACCCTCACCTTTCATCCTTCTTCATGAAACTGATCTCAGGCAAAGGTCAACGCTCGCTTTTAATTCGCACCTTTTCTGTGTACCCAAGAGAATGTAAGGGGTTCTTCAACAAAAAGTCCACAATATTTTAGAACAGTGTTGGCCGTTCTACCATTCTGCCGCAGAAAACTGCACACCCGCGCTGGTAGCTATCTAGCTACTGGAGTTAGCAAGGAACATTTCTATAAATTGCACTAACTGGACACAAAAAAGTTCAAAAGTTCTAAAACCAAGAAAACGATTTATAATATACCTCCTCAGTCTCCTGTAATTTGAAAAAAATAATTTTAATTGAATAATATCCCAAAAATGCTCAACTATCACTTCTCACTTAATCTGTGGCACAATCCCAATACAACTCAATAGGTTAATTCTCTGATCCTAATTCTATAATTGGATGGACACCATGTCAGTTCATACTGCAAAAGCTTTGATTGGTTGGAGGATATCCTCCGGAAGTGGTTATAATTACCATGTATGTCTATGGAAGGGGGTGAGGCCTAAGAGCCTCCTAGGTTTTGTATTGAAGTCAATATAGCCAGAGGAGGACACAAGCTAGATGTCCTCTGGCTGCACAATGGTGCTACCCCAGACAGTACTGTAGACCATCATTGCAAAAAAGTGTTATTTAATCAAATATTTGATGACATGAATATATTTAATATAGTTTTATCTAAAAAGGATAACATTTTGGTCCTCCCCTTTCTCCTCTGAGGAGCCTCCACTGGACCGTATATAGCCTTCTGTGTGACCAGACTGTTTGAGCTATGTTGTACCCAACAGTGCAGGAGGATATTTTTAGTTTAGACAACCACCGTGTGCCCTACTGTGTGACCAGACTGTGGTAGTCTAGCCTTGTTTATACCTGGTTCTAGCATGCATCCTTTGTCCTGATCTTGTCCACATTCTGATCGTGCCCACATTTTTAGACAGGTGTAGATGATTAAAAGATGCATTATGAACTGTTTGTGATCAGATCTTATAAGTGTAAACGGGCAAGATCAGCACAAGATGAGGACGAAGGACGCATGTTAGCAGCAGGTATAAACAGGGCTTCTGTAGTACCCCAATGGAAAAGTGTTGTAGACCAAATAGTACAGGTGGACACAACCAAACATAGCCTACTATGTAGTATCCCATGACAGACAAAACATTATCATCTACGAACTGTCCAGAACACAGGAGATTTGGTTCTGGATGCCGAGATGACCAACTGTGTGGCCAGTCTGTTGTGGTCTGTTCTCCCCCATAGGGAAGTGATAATTACTTCCTGTATTGTCATGTTGTTTCCCTCTGCTGGCCTTGATTAAGGTATTATAACGGGAAATTAATGATATTGGGGTGGCAGAGAGCCCAGTCTGATAGAAGGGTCCCACTGTGAAAAGTAATTGAGGAAAGGTTTCCTCAAAGCGATGAAACAAGACACAGGGTTTATCCCCAATGGCATCCTATGCCATATAAAGTACATTACTTTTGTCAAAAAGTAGTACACTGGAATATAGTGCCATTTCGGACTCAGCATTGGGGATTTTAACCCCAGTGTTTGTTGTTTGTCTTCTGTTGTGTCCTTTGATCTAGATTGTTGCCAAACAGGAACAATTGTTGGAACCAATTTCAATTTCAATTCAATTTCAATTCAAGGGCTTTATTGGCATGGAAAACATATGTTTCCATTGCCAAAGCAAGTGAAATAGATAATAAACAAAAGTCCACAACCTCAACATTACAATCACTAAACCACTGAAAGCTCCTGGATGTTTGAGGAACACATAGCTAGAGATAATGTCATTGTTAGAGGGAATGAAGGTGTCCTTCAATTTGCTTAAATTCAAGGAGCTTTATTGGCATGGGAAACATTTGTTAACATTGCCAAAGCAAGTGAAGTAGATAATATACAAAAGTGAAATAAACAATAAAAATGAACAGGAAACATTACACTCAAAGAAGTTCCAAAAGAATAAAGACATTTCAAATGTCATACGTACAGTTGAAGTCGGAAGTTTACATACACTTAGGTTGGAGTCATTAAAACTTGTTTTTCAACCACTCCACAAATTTCTTCTTAACAAACTATAGTTTTGGCAAGTCGGTTAGGACATCTACTTTGTACATGACACAAATCATTTTTCCAACAATTGTTTACAGACAGATTATTTCACTGTATCACACTTACAGTGGGTCAGAAGTTTACACACACTAAGTTGACTGTGCCTTTAAACAGCTTGGAAAATTCAAGAAAATTATGTCATGGCTTTAGAAGCTTCTGATAGGCTAATTGACATCATTTGAGTCAATTGGAGGTGTACCTGTGGATGTATTTCAAGGCCTACCTTCAAACTCAGTGCCTCTTTGCTTGACATAATGGTAAAATCAAAATAAATCAGCCAAGACCTCAGAAAAAGAATTGTAGACCTCCACAAGTCTGGTTCATCCTTGGGAGCAATTTCCAAATGCCTGAAGGTACCACGTTCATCTGTACAAACAGTAGTACGCAAGTATAAACACCATGGGACCACGCAGCCGTCATACCACTCAGGAAGGAGAGACGTTCTGTCTCTTAGTGATGAACATACTTTGTTGCAAAAAGTGCAAATCAATCCCAGAACAACAGCAAAGGACCTTGTGAAGATGCTGGAGGAAACAGGTACAAAAGTATCTATATCCACAGTAAAACGAGTCCTATATCAACATAACCTGAAAGGCCGCTCAGCAAGGAAGAAGCCACTGCTCCAAAACCGCCATAGAAAAGCCAGAGTACAGTTTGCAACTGCACATGGGGACAAAGACTGTGCTTTTTGGAGAAATGTCCTCTGGTCTGATGAAACAAAAATAGAACTGTTTGGCCATAATGACCATCGTTATGTTTGGAGGAAAAAGGGGAGGCTTGCAAGCCGAATAAACACAACCCCAACCATGAAGCACGGGGTGGCAGCATCATGTTTTGGGGGTGCTTTGCTGCAGGAGGGACTGGAGCACGTCACAAAAGATGACATCATGAGGCAGGGAAATGATGTGGATATATTGAAGCAACATCTCAAGACATCAGTCAGGAAGTTAAAGCTTGGTCGCAAATGGGTCTTCCAAATGGACAATGACCCCAAGCATACTTCCAAAGTTGTGGCAAAATGGCTTAAGGATAACAAAGTCAAGGTATTGGAGTGGCCATCACAAAGCCCTGGCCATCACAAAGCCCTGACCTCAATCCCATAGAACATTTGTGGGCAGAACTGAAAAAGCAAGGAGGCCTACAAACCTGACTCAGTTAGACCAGCTCTGTCAGGAGGAATGGGCCAAAATTCACCAAACTTATTGTGAGAAGCTTGTAGAAGGCTACCCGAAAAGTCTGACCCAAGTTAAACAATTTAAAGGCAATGCTACCAAATACTAATTGAGTATATGTACATTTCTGATCCACTGGGAATGTGATGAAAGAAATAAAAGCGGAAGTAAATAATTCTCTACTATTATTCTGACATTTCACATTCTTAAAATAAAGTGGTGATCCTAACTGACCTGAAACAGGGAATTTTTACTAGGATTAAATGTCAGGAATTGTGAAAAACTGAGTTTAAATGTATTTGGCTAAGGTGTATGTAAACTTCCGACTTCAACTGAATATCAACGAACTGGCGAGGGCACTAGAACAGTCTGCAGCACCCGGCATCACCCTACTAGAATCTGAAGTCAAATGTCTGCTGTTTGCTGATGATATGGTGCATCTGTCACCAACCAAGGAGGGTCTACAGCAGCACCTAGGGCTTTACCTAGCAGAGACTTGTAGATGACCTGCGGCCAGTGGGTTTTGCGACGAGTATGAAGCGATGGCCAGCCAGCGACAGCGTACAGGTCGCAGTGGTGGGTAATATATGGGGCGTTGGTGACAAAACGGATGGCACTGTGATAGACTGCATCCAATTTGTTGAGTTGAGTGTTGGAGGCTATTTTAAAGATGACATCGCCAAAGTCAAGGATCGGTAGGATGGTCAGTTTTACGAGGGTATGTTTGGCAGCATAAGTGAAGGATGCCTTGTTGCGAAATAGGAAGCTGATTCTCGATTTAATTTTGGATTGGAGATGCTTAATGTGAGTCTGGAAGGAAAGTTTACAGTCTAGCCAGACACCTAGGTATTTGTAGTTGTCCACATATTCTAAATCAGAACCGTCCAGAGTAGTGATGCTGGACGGGCGGGCAGTGATCGGTTGAAGAGCATGCATTTAGTTTAACTTGCATTTAAGAGCAGTTGGAGGCCACAGAAGGAGAGTTGTATGGCATCTGGAGGTTAGTTAACAGTTTCCAAAGGAGGGCGCCAGAAGTATACAGAATGGTGTCGTCTGCGTAGAGGTGTATCAGAGACTCACCAGCAGCGAGAGTGACATCATTGATGTATACAGAGAAGAGAGTCGGCCCAAGAATTGAACCCTGTGGCACCCGTATAGAGACTGCCAGAGGTCCGGACAACAGGCCCTCCGATTTGACACACTGAACTCTATCAGAGAAGTAGTTGGTGAACCAGGCGAGGCAATCATTTGAGAAACCAAGGCTGTTGAGTCTGCCGATAAGAATGTGGTGATTGACAGAGTCGAAAGCCTTGGCCAGGTCGATGAATACGGCTTCACAGTAATGTCTCTTATCGATGGCGTTTATGATATCGTTTAGGACCTTGAGCGTGGCTGAGGTGCACCCATGACATGCTCTGAAACCAGATTGCATAGCGCAGAAGGTACGGTGGGATTCGAAATGGTTGGTAATCTGTTTGGTGACTTGGCTTTCGAAGACCTTAGAAAGGCAGGGTAGGATAGATATAGGTCTGTAGCAATTTGGGTCTAGAGTGTCTCCCTCTTTGAAGAGGGGGATGACCGTGGCAGCTTTCCAATCTTTGGGAATCTCAGACGATACAAAAGAGAAGTTGAACAGGCTAGTAATAGGGGCTGCAACAATTTCGGGAGATAATTTTAAAAAGAGAGGGTCCAGATTGTCTAGCCCGGCTGATTTGTAGGGGTCCAGGTTTTGCAGTTCTTTAAGAACATCAGCTGTCTGGATTTGGGTGAAGGAGAAATGGGGGAGGCTTGGGCGAGTTGCTGTGGGGAGTGCAGTGCTGTTGGCCGGGGTTGGGGTAGCCAGGTGGAAAGCATGGCCAGCTGTAGTAAAATGCTTAATGAAATTCTCAATTATAGTGGATTTATCGGTGGTGACAGTGTTTCCTAGCCTCAGTGCAGTGGGTAGCTGGGATGAGGTGCTCTTATTCTCCGTGGACTTTAGTGTCCCAGAACTTTTTTGAGTTTGTGCGACAGGATGCAAATTTCTGCTTGAAAAAGCTAGCCTTAGCTTTCCTAACTGCCTGTGTATATTTGTTCCTAACTTCCCTGAAAAGTTGCATTTCACGGGGCCATTCGATGCTAATGCAGAATACCACAGGATGTTTTTGTGCTGGTCAAGGGCAGTCAGGTCTGGAGAGAACCAAGGGCTATATCTGTTCCTGGTTCTACATTTTTTGAAAGGGGCATGCTTATTTAAGATAGTGAGGAAGGCACTTTTAAAGAAGTACCAGGCATCCTCTACTGACGGGATGAGGTCAATATCCTTCCAGGATACCCGGGCCAGGTCGATTAGGAAGGCCTGCTCCCTGAAGTGTTTTAGGGAGCGTTTGATAGTGATGGGGAGTGGTCGTTTGACCGCAGGTCCGTTACGGATACAGGCAATGAGGCAGTAATCGCTGAGATCTGTGTTGAAAACAGCAGAGGTATATTTGGAGGGCAAGTTGGTTAGGATGATATCTATGAGGGTGCCCGTGTTTCAGATTTGGGGTTGTACCTGCTAGGTTCATTGATAATTTGTGAGAGATTGAGGGCATCAAGCTTAGATTGTAGGATAGCCGGGGTGTTACGCATGTCCCAGTTTAGGTCACCTAGCAGCACGAGCTCTGAAGATAGATGGGGGGGCAATCAGTTCACATATGGTGTCCAGGGCACAGCTGGGGGCAGAGGGTGGTCTATAGCAAGCGGCAACGGTGAGAGACTTGTTTCTAGAAAGGTGGATTTTTAAAAGTAGAAGCTTGAATTATTTGGGTACAGACCTGGATAGTAAGACAGAACTCTGCAGGCTCTCTCTGCAGTAGATTGCAACACCGCCCCCTTTGGCAGTTCTATCTTGTCGGAAAATGTTCTAGATAGGGATGGAAATTTCAGGGTTTTTGGTGGTCTTCCTGAGCCAGGATTCAGACACGACTAGAACATCCGGGTTGGCAGAGTGTGCTAGGGCAGTGAATAAAATAAACTTAGGGAGGAGGCTTCTAATGTTAACATGCATGAAACCAAGGCTTTTACGGTTACAGAAGTCAACAAATGATAGCGCCTGGGGAATGGGAGTGGAGCTAGGCACTGCAGGGCCTGGATTAACCTCCACATCGCCAGAGGAACAGAGGAGGAGTAGGATAAGGGTACGGCTAAAGGCTAAAATAACTGGTTGTCTAGTACGTTCAGAACAGAGAGTAATAGGAGCAGATATCTGGGCACGGTAGAATAGATTCAAGGCATAATGTACAGACAAAGGTATGGTAGGATGTGGATACAGTGAGGGTGACGATGAAAGAGATATTGTCCCTAGAAATATCATTTAAACCAGGTGATGTCACCACATGTGTGGTAGGTGGAACTAAAGTCTTAAATACGGCATTTTGAGCAGGGCAAGAGGCTCTACAGTGAAATAAGGTAATAAATACTAACCAAAACAGCAATGGACAAGGCATATTGACGTTAGCGAGAGGCATGCGTAGCCGAGTGATCATAGGAGTCCAGTGAGTGGCTTCAGGCAGCTTGCGGGCCAGGGCTAGCAAGCTAACAGAAGGGCCTTGGAGGGACGTCGCAACGGAAGAAAGTCTGTTGTGGCCCCCTCGTGCTATTACTTCGGCAGACGGATCAGCAGGGCTCCATGTGGTAAACCAGGCCAATTGGCAGAATAGGTAGAGTGGCCAAAGAATTTGTCCGGTGGGCCTCTTAAGCTAACAGTCCGATGTGCTCTGGACAGCTAGCAGGACACGGCTAGCATGCTAGCGGATGGGATTTCAGGGGACAAAGCGACGGCGGAGCCAGTTGAGAAAAACCCCATTGGGCGAATCACATTGGTGGTCCAGTCGTGATGAGTCGGCGGGGGTCCAAGCCAGTTGGCAAAAAGAGGTATTGTAGCCCAAGTAGTGGCTGATGGACCTCTTTGGCTAGCCGGGAGATGGGCCTAGCAAGGCTAGCTCCAGGCTAATTGATTCTTGCTTCGGGACAGTGACGTTAGCCAGGAGTGGCCACTCGAATAGCAGCTAGCTAGCTGCGATGATCCAGGTGAAGAAAAAAAAGGTTCAGAGCTTGCGGTAGGAATCCGGAGATATGGAGAAAAATTTGTCCGATTTGCTCTGTTTGTCGTGCTGTGCAGACTGGCAAGAGTTGTCCGTGCTAGAGGTGGCTGATGACCACTAGCAGTGGCTAGCTGACTACAGCTAGTAGCTAGTTAGCTGGCTAGCTTCTGTTGGGGTTCCGGGTTCAGACGACGGATCAGCAGGGCTCTGTATGGTGGGTATAGTGGCCAAAGAATTTGTCCGATGGGCCTCTTACGCTAACAGTCCGATGTACTTTAGACAGCTAGCGGGCCATGGCTAACTAGTAGCCAGTTAACGATGTTTACAAGGGAGAAGACAAAAACACACGTCCGACTGCTACGCCATCTTGTATGTAAACTTCCCACTTCAACTGTAAATGCCAAAACCAGACACGAACCTGACACCCTCAGCACACAGGGGGACAAACACCTGCCTGGAGTTGACAGCATTCCCTCCCCCATATGCCCCTCGAGGCACAACTATGACAACATAACCAACAAAAACGGGTCACAACGCCTGCAGCTCTGTCGCATGCTGGGTATGTACATAGTCAATGGTAGGCTTTGAGGGGACTCCTATAGTAGGTACACCTATAGCTCATCTCTTGGCAGTAGTACTATAGACTACGTTATCACTGACCTCAACCCAGAGTCTCTCATTGCAATCACAGTCAGCCCACTGACACCCCTATCAGATCACAGCAAAATCACAGCCTACTTGAACAGAGTAATACTCAGTCATGAGGCATCAAAGCCAAAGGAACTGAGTAATATTAAGAAATTCTATAGATGGAAGGAATGTAGTGTGGAAACCTACCAAAAAGCAATTAGGCAACAACAAATTCAGTCCCTTTTAGACCATTTCCTGGACAAAACGTTCCACTGTAATAGTGAAGGTGTAAACTTGGCAGTAGAAAATCTAAAATATATATTTGACCTTTGATAGCTTCCCAATCAAATCTAACAATTTCAAACAGAAAACCAAAGAAAATGAACAATGACAAATGGTTTGATGAAGAATGCAAAAACAGAAGAAAGAAATTGAGAAACCTGTCCAACCAAAAACATAGAGACCTAGAAAACCTGAGTCTACACCTTCACTATGGTGAAGCACTAAAACAATACAGAAATACACTACGGAAAAAGGAGGAACAGCACATCAGAAATCAGCTCAATATAATGAAGAGTCCATAGACTAACCACTTCCGGGAAAATTGTAAGACACTAAACAAACAAGGAATTATCTATCCAAAATGGAAATGTATGGGTCAACCACTTCTCCAATTGTTTTGGCTCTATAACAAAGAACAAACAGCAAAAACATATACATGATCAAATACAAATCTTAGAATCAACTATTAAAGACTACCAGAGCCCACTGGATTATCCAATCACCATGAATGAACTTCAAGACAAAATAAAAACCCTCCAACCCAAAAAGACCTGTGGTGTTGATGGTATCCTCAATGACATGATAAAATATACAGACAACAAATTCCAATTTGCTATACTTAAACTCTTTAACATCCTTAGCTCTGGCATCTTCCCCAATATTTGGAACCAAGGACTGATCACCCCAATCCACAAAAGTGGAGACAAATTTGACCCCAATAACTACCGTGGGATATGCGTCCTCTGTCCACGATATCCTGGGGTTATGCAACTGTAACCAGGGGAAACCTAAAACTACGGAGTGTGCAGGAGAGTCTAAGATGAGGAAAGTTATGCGTTCATTGTGGTTATGAGCAACTGTGAGGGAAATGGGAATCGTGGTCTGGCACACCAGTCCGGTTCCTAGAGGACGGTTGTCTAGGGCATGGACTGGGATAGGGGGTTGTAAAGGGACTAAAGGAATGCATAATGATAAGGCCACTGACTAGTCTAAGAAATTGCCTGCAGAACTTGAGTCCACTAGGGCAGGACTCAGTGGGGGGCCAGGATAGTCCAGGAAGGTGACCGGAAGGAGGACGGGCTGGGTGGACAGAGAGGAGCAAGGCACGTCCACGCCTACCTGGGGCAGTGCAGGAGCACTCCTCGGCCTGTCGCTTCCTCGCCTGGTTCTCCTTCTGCGACAGGTGTTCCAGGGGTGGTCCGACTCCCCGCAGTAGGAGCAGAGACCCTGTTGACGGCGGCGTTGACGTTCCTCTGGGGGAAGGTGCATCATGCCCACCTCCATGGGCTCAGTCTCGCTGGAGGTTCCTGGGAGAGACCCGAACCCCCGGGATGGGAGACAACGGGAACGCAGGAGATTATCCTGGCGGATGGCCATGGCAATGAGCTGGTCCAGCTTGAGGTCCTCATTGCAACAGGCCAGCTCGGGTCTGGACGTCCGCCTGTAGCCCACTGCGGAAAACCGTCAACTGGGCTAGTCGTTCCAGCCAGTGGACGCAGACGCTGTCCTGGACCCCTGGCGTAGACGGAGGAGACGCTCACCTCCCTCTCGGCCCTCTGTAGGGTGGTCGAAAACGGCATGGAAGAGTTGGGTGAAGCTCTCATAGGACTGCACTTCTGGACCGTCCCTCTCCCAGATGGCGTGCGCCCACTCCAGAGCCCGGCCTGTCAGCACCGAGATCACCAAGGCCACCTTGTACCTCTCAGAGGTCACACTGCAGGAGAAACCCGCTACATTGAGCTGGGGTGCCGTCAAACCACTCCAGGAGGAGCAGGTGGACGTTGCTGTTCGGATCAGGTGATGTAGATGGCGGTGGGGTGGCTGGACCAACCGCGGGGAGCTGGGAAGGTGGTGGTGTAGCCTGCAGCTGGCGTACGGTCCGGAGCACCTCGTAGGTGCTCCAGGCACGAGTCGTGGTATAAGAGATTTGCTCCTATAGCGCAGAGGTCGGGATGTCCTGCTTCTTCCTATTCTCTTGGGTCGGTCATTCTGTCACAAGTGTAGAGAGGAGTAGGCAGGAGGCAGTCGCAGGTTTAGAACTACTGAATTTATTAAAGCACCATATATAAAAGAGGGACGAAACCAAAAGTGCAAAATAATGAAGTACACAGGAAATAGTAGGAGAGATTCCTCTCAGGAAAACAAGCAACATTTACAATGACCGACAAATACAAATAACAGAGGGAGTATATATACAGTGATAGAGTGGGGATTGGAACCAGGTGTGTGTAATGATGACGAGACAAGTCCGGGGTTGATGAGTGAAGGGCATTTGCCAGCAGCAGGCTTGGCAACAGCTAGAAGGCCGGTGACACCGAATGCCTGAGCTGGACAGGAGGGGGAGCCAATGCGAAAGCTGATGTGACAGCTACCTGAGCCTGACGAGCCAAACATTATGGACGTTTTATGAGCCCTACATTAAAGACGTTTTATGAGCCCAAGCCCAAAAAAGCCCAAATGATTGTGCCACCATCCAGTACATAGCCTATGGTGACTCCCTGCTTAAATAAAGAAAAAATTAAATATATAGGCTACGGCACATTACGCACGACAGAAAAACAGAAAAGGCCATAGAAGTAGCTATTCTGTCTTGGGTAAATAAATGAAACAAGCTTCAGTAGGCCAATATTTTTGAGTGTGTACTGGATTAATGTAGTGTATTGTATTATACGGACTGGAATTACGCACCTCGTTCAAACCATGAAGATGGGAGAAAACATGCGATGCTCTGTTTACATATATAATATATATCTAAATCTTGAACAGGATTATCTATTTTGGATTCAATTTGAATGGAGTTGATGGAGAGAGAGAAAGACAGAGTGCTCAAGTACGCACTGAGTTGAAGCAATGATATTCGAGTGATAGGTTGTTTTAAAACTCTGCAGCTGCAAATATAAAAAAAGTATCTTTACAATAAAAAAATTAAGTGACAGATGGAGATGGAGATGTGTATATTCGATGCGCATTCAGTCCTTATATTATCCTACTGTAGCATAGGCTATGCTGCAGCAAATGTAGGCCTACCTGTGACAAGAAAGATGATAAGATGATAGATACATCTTAGCCTACTAAGATGCGCTGTCTGTCCCCAACCTGAGCGTTGATGATTGATCATGTAGATAGCAGAGAGAAGGCCATAGAGAAACCAGATTTAGAGAGGCATATCATTTAACACTTCCATTTCACGTCATGCTTTTAATTGTGTTACTTTTTATTTGGTAAATATTTTCTTAAATCTTCTTGAACTGCACTGTTGGTTAAGGGCTTGTAAGTATGCATTTCATGGTAAGGTCTACACTTGTTGTATTTGGCGCATGTGACAAATAAAGTTGGATATGATTTAACCCAGTTCCCTCTATTCAACCCTACTGTGAAGCCACTCATCACTCTGTTAACCTAAAGAGAAGGCCCTGTTGAAGTGTCAGATCGATTTGGCCCTGTTTCACTAACCATGACACATTTAATATTAAATTATACCTTAATCCTCTGTCAAACTTATGCCACTCTCTGTACTCTATAAAGGCACAGCAGACCTGTTCTTGTTATTCTTTTGTTGGTCATAACACACAGGAATTATTTTGGCCCAGTACATTGAAGGTATTGTGCATTGGGATTTCCTATGCACTCGTCATCACACATTGGAGGAAATAGAAAGTGCTTTAAGTAAGCCTTGGTCTGTCTCCCAAATGGCACCCTAATCCAAATATAGTGCACTACTTCTGGCCAGAGCCCTATGGGCCCTGTTTTGAAAAAGGTGCCGTATAAAGGGAATATGGTGCTATTTCGGATGCCCTCTTGGATTAGATAACAAAGTGGCTTAAAGGAAACATGATTACTCACACTGTACTTTCTTTTGATGGTGTTACATTAAAGCCTCATGTCCTCTTAGTACTGTCACTCTGGTGGTTGTCTGCTTTGTTGCTTATGCAGAGCAGGAAAGACTTATGTCTCAAGCAGGGCTCATTAAAGCACCAATGCCTCTCCATCCCATCCTGCTGCTGCAGTGAGTGTAAAACTGAGGAGTGTAATTTAAGACCTTGTATTATTCGGAGTGCTGTAGCTGTAGCTGTAATAGCGTCTCTGTGTAATCCAATCCTGGAGCCAGAGGGGAGAGGAGAGGAGCAGACGCCTACGGACGCCGGAGCACCTCCATGATGAGATTCTAATGGAGTTTCAAGTGAGGAACAATTTCTCATAGAGTCCCAATTCCCTGCCTAGTACACTACTTTTGATCAGAGCCCTATGGTGCAGTATATAGTGAGTAGGGTGCAATTTGGGATGCAGACACAGAGCTTTTGTTTCCAGCTAAGGAGCGATATATTTCTACAATAGAATGAGCAAACAGCTGTTAAATATACAGTACTGTTCTGTATTCAGGAAGGCCTGTCGCTAGGTAACCGTATAGTGAGCACTCCGCACAGTAAATAAAATGCACTCACTAGGGGTGCGTTCGTAAATTCACTCTGGCTATCTACTCCGATTTCAGAACACTTGTCTGAATGTGCAAGAGAGCAGAAGTACTGATGAATATGACCGGTGTCAGTAAACATCGACAATTAAAAAAAAATAAAAAAAATCATTGCCAGCAGCACAGTTACAGTCACCAATGCTCTAGATAACATGAAAACATCTTGAAATATTAAGAGTAAACTGTTCTGACAGATTATTTTATTGCTTAAATGTTAAGGAATTTAGAATTGCCACCATCTTTAAACCCAATTTATTATATGTTTAAGATACATTGTCGCCTGACAGTGTGGTAGCTATCTCTGATGTTGGTTAGGTTTTTAGTGGAATGTTATTGTATTTCACATCAAGCCTTGCTACCCTTTAAGTACATTTTTGTCCCTGAATACACAGATTTAGAAATTGAGTTTAGGCCTATTACGTTTCTATACAAGCTTAGTTAGCCCTTATATTATGACTGTAAAAGAGCATTCAAGTCAAAGTATGTGGTACTTAACGTCCTCAATTACAGATGTAGGATCTGAATTGGAGCAGTTTGCTACAGCAGAAAAATAATCTTGCAGCAACAGGAAATATAAATTATTATGTGGATTATAATTCATGGACATTTTTGTAGGGGTTGATACATTTTCCGTAAGGGAAAATCAAGTCTGAAATTTCAAAGTGGAAATCACAAACTTCAGAAGCCTTTTTAAACCTCAAATACACTACAAGTTTTACATTTCCTACATTGCAGAAATGTTCTCCTGCAACAGGGTGATCAAATGAAGATTCGATTCTACATCTGTAGAACATTTTATGAGCCGGAGGTTTAGTTGCGTCTGAAATGGTACCCTAAACCCTTCATAGTCAACACTTTATAGGTAATAGGGTGCCATTTGGGACACAACCTTAGAAATGACTCATATTAGTTAAGGGCTTCTGATTGTGTCCAGCAGTGGTTTATGTGCAGCCTCTATAAAATAAATATGTATTTATTTTATATTTAATGAATCATTTTAATTGAGTAGTTATGCTTGAAGTTAAACCCATAGGCAAACTGACAGGTTTATAAAATATTTATATATTCAGTTTTTTTCCTTACTTTGTTAAAGAGCCTTTCGATGCAGTATTTTGCAATAGAAATTAAACATTAACAGATTGGTTACTGGTAGTTGAAGAAACTTAGAGAGAAGGGGAGAGAATATCATAAGAAGTGTATGTTTGAAGTCGGACCAATATTAAATGAGTACAGTTAAGCTTCAGGGAAGAGAGAAGACAGACATTAATATAATGGTCAGTACCTCTTGATGATACCCTAACCTCTTTTCCTCAACCATTTTGGGCTAAATTGAAGAGACAGATACATATAACCGAGATGAAAGCAAAGCAGCCAGGCAGGCTAAAGCAAACACTTAAAGTATTTGAAAGTTTCCAATAGTAGTTGAACCCATGTCTGCTAGTAGTAGTACTGCTGCTGGGTATTGTCAGTGTGAAGGTTGCCTAATGTTGTGTGTTGGTGCTTTGCCTCCTACATTAACATGATTACCAAGGCCAAGGAGAGCATTAGAAGAGTTAAAGGTAACAAGATAAGTGGAGGAGGTTGGAAAACGAGAGGTGATATCTGTGTCCCAAACGGCACCCTATTCTTTGTAGAGTGCACTACTTTTCACCAGGGCCCTTTGGACTCTGGTCAAAAGTAGTGCTCTATATAAGGAATAGGGTGCCGTTTGGGACATATACAATGTCTTTCTGTCCTTGTTTCAGAGGTTTCCTTCCAGTGTGCAATTCATTTTAATTAGCTATGATTCATTTAGTGGGTGTTTCTTAACACTTAACAGGATGATATTTGGTTTCTGAAGAAAACATAGTGGAGTAAAAACAGACCCAAAGGCCAGGCCACTCCAGATTAAGCCTGTCTTTAAAGATCCAATGCATCCATTTTTATCTCAATATCAAATCATTTCTGGGTAACAATTAGGTACCTTACTGTGATTGTTTTCAATTAAAACTTTCTGGGAGTGGTATGAGTGGAGAGGGGAAAATTGAAAACTAGTGAGGTTGGGAACTGTCTTTCTTATTGATCTATTAGGCCTCATTTACCACCTGTTGATGTCACCAGGCAGGCCAAAACTCCATCCCACCAAAGCAGGCTGAAATGTCTAGCGATCTTTACAAAGAGCCCTTACACTAAATGGGCATTATCATAATTTTCACCATTTCACAGTATTATTCCAACCTCATAGTGTGGGAATATAAAACACAGGAAAACTATGCCACAACACAGCATCTGGTCCTCAATTATAGCCTCAATGGGACTGGGAAAGAAACAGACAAACACACCAATAATATATCCCACAAAGAGAAACCAAGTTTCAAGTGTATTTGGCATGTGTAATGCACACTCACTGGAGTTCTCATCATAATGAATATGTCCAGATTAGTTGTTGCTGAGAGCCCAACTTAACTAGGCCACAACACCACACACATCTGCCGACCCTATCTAGTTGCCTCACTAAGAGTGGAAAAGAAAACAGCTATAATACCATAACACACTGCAAACGTAGAAATCATGGCACATTCTTTTTTCAATGAACTTTTATTAAGTCTATCAGGTTTTATTTTATATTTATTTGGTCAAGCAGTAACAGTTATTGAGTAACCAATACGTGTTTAGATTGACATGGAGTCTGCCAGGGCTAAAATCTACACCAACATTACAGTATCTAGACCAACCGTTTTTGGGAAGGAGTTATGGCACCAAGGTGAAGTTGGATGACTAGATATGCTGTGTGACTGTGACAGTGGTGAACTGAGAGAGAAAGGTAGTAGTTGCGACAGCTGGCTGTGACTGAGGTGAACTGAGAGAGAAAAGTATAAGTTGTGACAGCTGGCGTGAAAACCTGAACACTCATAGCGCATAATTGGCTGATTCATCTTATATAGTCAGTGATTCAGTCTGGGATATAGGGCTGCACACATACACACACACACACAAACACACATACACCCACGCATGCACGCATGCACGCACACACGCACGCACGCACGCACGCACACACACACACACACACACACACACACACACACACCACACACACACACACACACACACACACACACACACACACACACACACACACACACACACACACACACACACACACACACACACACAGCACAGGCATCCGGCAGCCACTGCAGTACAGGAGTGAGTGTGTCATGATCATGCAAGGAAAGCAGCAGTACTGCAGAACAGAACAGTCATAGGATGGCTGTTCCAATGGCGGAAACGCGGGCTAGACAGGTGTGGGAGGAACAACGTAGTGAAGCAGACAGGGAAATAGAGAAAGAAAGAGAGGGGGAGGGAGGGAGGGATGGAGGAGGAGTGGGGGGGGGGTGGAAAAGAGGGTATGATAAGTTAAAAAGAATGGGGGAGAGTGATGCAGAGAGCGAGAGAGAGACAGAGGCAGAGAGAGAGAGGGGTGCAGAGAGAGCAAGAGTGCAAGAAAGAGTGAGGGAGAGAGAAATGCTGAGAAAGAGGTTGGTTTTCAAGAGTATCGGGCCAACTCCATTCACGAGACTGGCGCTTGGCCCTCAAGATATAAATGTCTCTTTAAAATCTGTCTGCTACTCAGATTGCTGACATAATGTATATTGAACCTCAGGTGTCTGTAATGGAGAACAAATGCAAACACTAGTCAGTGTGATCCAAAGACAGGTTGTAACAGTGTGCCAGTGTGTTTCTCTCTTCGACAGCTCTATGTATACAATGGATGAGTATAGCCTGGAGGAGCAGCTGTTGAGTAAAACACTGATATCATTAACAATGCCACCTACTAAAGGTAGCAACAGAAAGGTGTTTACAATACTATATGTTAGCCTTTTTTCCATGTGTACTCACTTCTGGTACTCCAATCAGGAATTTGATGTCATTGACAACTACAGTACATCTACTGTAGGTAACAGACAGGTTTACTCGCTCTCTGTATCAACAGTATGTTAGCCTTTTTCTAGTGTGTACTCTCATCTGGTACTCTTTCAGTTGTTTTTTTTATTTTTTTATTTCACCTTTATTTAACCAGGCAGGCAAGTTGAGAACAAGTTCTCATTTACAACTGCGACCTGGCCAAGATAAAGCAAAGCAGTTCGACACAAATAACAACACAGAATTGCACATGGAGTAAAACAAACATACAGTCAATAATACAGTAGAAAAATAAGTCTATATACAATGTGAGCAAATGAGGTGAGATAAGGGAGGTAAAGGCAATAAATAGGCCATGGTGGCAAAGTAAATACAATATAGCAATTAAAACACTGGAATGGTAGATTTGACAGTAGATGAGTGTGCAAAGTAGAAATACTGGGGTGCAAAGGAGCAAAATAAATAAATACAGTAGGGGAAGAGGTAGTTGTTTGGGCTATTTCTAGATTGGCTATGTACAGGTGCAGTGATCTGTGAGCTGCTCTGACAGCTGGTGCTTAAAGCTAGTGAGGGAGATAAGTGTTTCCAGTTTCAGAGATTTTTGTAGTTCGTTCCAGTCATTGGCAGCAGAGAACTGGAAGGAGAGGCGGCCAAAGGAGGAATTGGCTTTGGGGGTGACAAGTGAGATATACCTGCGGAACGCGCGCTACGGGTCGGTGCAGCTATGGTGACCAGCGAGCAGAGATAAGGCGGGACTTTACCTAGCAGGGTCTTGTAGATGACCTGGAGCCAGTGGGTTTGGCGACGAGTATGAAGCGAGGGCCAGCCAACGAGAGCGTACAGGTCGCAGTGGTGGGTAGTATATGGGGCTTTGGTGACAAAACGGATGGCACTGTGATAGACTGCATCCAATTTGTTGAGTAGGGTGTTGGAGGCTATTTTGTAAATGACATCGCCAAAGTCGAGGATTGGTAAGATGGTCAGTTTTACGAGGGTATGTTTGGCAGCATGAGTGAAGGATGCTTTGTTGCAAAATAGGAAGCCAATTCTAGATGTAACTTTGGATTGGAGATGTTTTATGTGAGTCTGGAAGGAGAGTTTACAGTCTAACCAGACATCTAGGTATTTGTAGTTGTCCACATATTCTAAGTCAGAACCATCCAGAATAGTGATGCTGGACGGGCGGGCAGGTGCAGGCAGCGATCGGTTGAAGGGCATGCATTTAGTTTTACTTGTATTTAAGAGCAGTTGTAGGCCACAGAAGGAGAGTTGTAGGCATTGAAGCTCGTCTGGAGGGTTGTTAACACAGTGTCCAAAGATGGGCCAGAAGTATACAGAATGGTGTCGTCTGCGTAGAGGTGGATCAGAGACTCACCAGCAGCAAGAGCGACATCATTGATATATACAGAGAAGAGAGTCGGCCCAAGAATTGAACCCTGTGGCACCCCCATAGAGACTGCCAGAGGCCCGGACAACGGGCCCTCCGATTTGACACACTGAACTCTGTCGGAGAAGTAGTTGGTGAACCAGTCGAGGCAATCATTTGAGAAACCAAGGGTATTGAGTCTGCCGATAAGAATGTGGTGATTGACAGAGTCGAAAGCCTTGGCCAGGTCAATGAATACGGCTGCACAGTACTGTTTCTTATCGATGGCGGTTAAGATATCATTTAGGACCTTGAGCGTGGCTGAGGTGCACCCATGACCAACTCTGAAACCAAATTGCATAGCAGAGAAGGTACGGTGGGATTCGAAATGGTCGGTGATCTGTTTGTTAACCTCTCTCGGTTCACACTATTCAACAGCCAGTGAAAAATCAGAGCGCCAAATTCAAAACCACAAAATGTCATAATTCAAAGTTCTCAAACATAGGACTATTTTACACCATTTTATAGATTCACTTCTCCTGAATCGAACCACGTTGTCCGATTTCAAAAAGGCTTTACATCGAAAGCAAAACATTAGATTATGTTAGGAGAGTACATAGACACAAATAACCATACAGCCATTTTCCAAGCAACTAGATGCATCACAAATACCCAAAACACAGCTAAATGAAGCACTAACCTTTGACGATCTTCATCAGATGACACTCCTAAGACTTCATGTTACACAATACATGTATTTTTTGTTCGATCAAGTTCATATTTATATCCATAAACCCCATTTTCCATTGGTGCGTGACGTTCAGAAAATATTTTGCCTCCAATACTGCCGGTGAATCAGCACAACAATTTACAAAAATACTCGTCATAAACATTGATAAAATATTAAACTGTCATTCAAAGAATTATAGATGAACATCTCCTTTATGCTAACGCTGTGATAGATTTCAAAAAAGCTTCAAGAGGAAAGCACACTTTGCAATAATCTGAGTACTGCGCTCAGAAAAATACACTAGGCAATACAGATACCCGCCATTTTGGAGTCATCTAAAATATTAAATAGCATTAGAAATATTCACTTACCTTTGATGATCTTCATCAGAAGGCACTTCCAGGAATACCAGGTCCACAATAAATGTTGCTTTGTTCGATAAAGTCCATAATTTATGTCCAAATAGCTCCTTGTTGTTAGCGCATTCAGTTAGCTACTCCAAGTGTAGGAAGCGCACGGAAAATGTCACAACGAAAAGTAAAAAAAAGTTCTATTTACGTTCGTTCAAACATGTCAAATGTTGTATAGCATCAATCTTTAGGGCCTTTATAACAAGAAACTTCAATAATATTCCAACCGGACGATTCCATTGTCTTGAAAAACGTTTTGGAACACAGCTACCTCTCACGTGAATGCGCGCCAATGAACTGATGTCCTTCCCTGGGTCACCAACTTCCCCACCTTCTTGTTCGCTCTCTGTTCATCATAGACGCCTCAAACAACTTTCTAAAGACTGTTGACATCTAATGGAAGCCTTAGGAAGTGCAAAATGAACCCTAAATCACTGTGTGTTCGATTGGCAATGACTTGAAAGGACTACAAGCACCAGAATTCTCACTTCCTGGTTCGATTTTTCTCAGGTTTTTGCCTGCCATATGAGTTCTGTTATACTCACAGACATCATTCAAACAGTTTTAGAAACGTCAGAGTGTTTTCTATCCAAATCTACTAATAATATGCATATTCTAGTTCCTGGGCCCGAGTAGTAGGCCGTTTAATTTGGGTACGTTTTTCATCCGGCCAGGAAAATACTGCCCCCTATACCTTAAGAAGTTAACTTGGCTTTCGAAGACCTTAGAAAGGCAGGGTAGGATAGATATAGGTCTGTAACAGTTTGGGTCAAGAGTATCCCCCCTTTGAAGAGGGGGATGACCGCAGCTGCTTTCCAATCTCTGGGAATCTCAGATGACACGAAAGAGAGGTTGAACAGGCTAGTAATAGGGGTTGCAAAAATTTCGGCAGATCATTTTAGAAAGAAAGGGTCCAGATTGTCTAGCCCAGCTGATTTGTGGGGGTCCAGATTTTGCAGCTCTTTCAGAACATCAGCTGACTGGATTTGGGAGAAGGAGAAATGGGGAAGGCTTGGGCGAGTTGCTGTGGGGGGTGCAGTGCTGTTGACCGGGGTAGGGGTGGTCAGGTGGAAAGCATGGCCAGCCGTAGTAAAATGCATATTGAAATTCTCAATTATAGTGGATTTATCGGTGGTGACAGAATTTTCTATCCTCAGTGCAGTGGGCAGCTGGGAGGATCAGCACCACATTTGGTGAGGCGGGTTGCAGGAGAGTTTTGAAGTTGAGTTTCTAGAAAAAATATACAAAAAGATATGTGAAGAAAAAGACAAAAAGACATCAAATACATACACACGGGACAAGACGAGGACAAAGGACGTCTGACTGCTACGCCATCTTGGAAACCTTGAAGAAGCTATAGAAATAGAATATAAACGCAATAGAAGCGTTGTTTCTTGTACTATTGTCTTTTGTGTCTTTAGAGGACTGTTTCACTTTGATGTCCTTTTTCTTCTGTCCTTATTTTGTATTTCTTTTCTTCTATTAACTAGATATTCTTTGTTATTCTTTGTTAACTAGCTAGCTTCTTCCAGGAAAGTCCCTAGCAACTGCTTAGCAACTGGTAAACAATTCAGCTAGCTAAGATATCTGTACAATTTTATGAAAGATAGGCTTTTGAAAAAGTAACTATCTTCTTTGTTTGTTGCTTGTTTTGTCTCCAATTCAGTCTTGCTGTTTTCTTTTGCTTTTTTCCAATGTACTTCATTCTAAAAAACGATTTTTTTTTAAATGTAAATTTCAATATTTGTAGGAGCTCATTTTTTTCAGCAGCTGCTGCTCAATTGTTAATTATCTTATCTTTGCAAAATATCTATTATTAAAAGGATCGTTCCACTATATCTATTCATAAATGCTTTCTTAGAAAAAATATTGAAATCAGGGCTGAGAATGGGGTGAAAATATCACTTATCGGGAAAGCAGATCTTTAAACCCTTCTCTCATTCATACACACACCATATCCACACACACACACACACACATAGTGTCTAATTTGATATGTGACAGAGAAAACACTTGATTTTCCATTTCCTCTGGTGTTTCATCTGACTTGTGGTCACCCCGGTAGTATGGGTGAGTCATCTTGGGTACATCCCCAATGGCACCCTATTACCTATATAGTGCACTACTTTTGACCAGGGCCGATAGGGTGCCATTGGGGATGCAACACTTGAGTCACAGCAATAATCTAATTTCACAAGTGACTCATGCGCCCACAACTCAGTGACTCAAAAGATAATTCTTACTCCTGGTTGGAGGTTCTGAATTTCCATGGATATCTATGGGTTTTCTGTAAATGTTATAAGCACAGGGATATCTTCACTTCAGTTTGCATCCTCAAATTATGCAACTTGGTTTGAGAGCAAGGTAGCGGCAGTAATCCTTTCCTATAGCCACAGGGATTTGAAAGATATATGTGTGATGAATAGGATCATATACCTTTAAAAGTAATTGAGGCCGGAGTCTTCCATCTCATAGAAGAGGATCATGGTTCAAGAAAAATGCCATGACAAATATTGTATTTGACAAATAATTCAACCGAGGCCCAACAGATGTTTTTCTTGACCGATTTGTCCATCAAAATCAATTCGCAGGGTGGTGCAGCAAAGTCATTCCCAAGTGGTGCAGCGGTCACTGTGTTAGTTGGGGGGAGGCAGGTAGCCTAGTGGTTAGAGCGTATTTTCTAGAGGCGTCACTACAGATCGAGGTATGATGCCGAGCTGTGTCGTAGCCGGCCGCGACCAGGAGATCCATGAGGCGGCACACAATTGGGCCAGCATCGTCCGGGTTAGGGGAGGGTTTGGCCGACTGGGATGTCCTTGTCCCATTGCGCTCTAGCGACTCCTTGTAGTTTCCTCCGACACATTGGTGCGACTGGCTTCCGGGTTAAGCGGGCAGTGTGTCAAGAGAAGTGTGGCTTGGCGGGGTCGTGTTTCGGGGGACGCATGGCTCTCGACCCTTGCCTCTCCTTAGTCCGTACGGGAGTTACAATGGTGGAACAAGACTGTGACTACCAATAAAAGCGATGGACAGCTACTCATTCAAGGGTTTTTCTTTATTTTTACTATTTTCTACATTGTAGAATAATAGTGAAGACATCAAAACTATGAAATAACACATGGAATCATGTAGCAACCAAAAAAGTGTTAAACAAATAAAAATATATATTTTAGATTTTTCAAAGTAGCCACCCTTTGCCTTGATGACAGCTTTTCACACTCTTGGCATTCTCTGAACTAGCTTCATGAGGAATGCTTTTCCAACAATCTTGAAGGAGTTCCCACATATGCTGAGCACTTGTTGACTGCTTTTCCGTCACTCTGCAGTCCAACTCATCCCAAACCATCTCAATTGGGTTGAGGTCAGGTCATCTGATGCAGCACTCCATCACTCTCCTTCTTGGTTAAATAGCCCTTACACAGCCTGGAAGTGTGTTTTGGGTCATTGTCCTGTTGAAAAACCATTTTTTTAACTAGGCAAGTCAATTAAGAACAAATTCTTATTTTCAATGACAGCCTAGGAACAGTGGGTTAACTGCCTTGTTCAGGGGCAGAACGACAGATTTTTACTATGTCAGCTCGGGGATTTGATCTTGCAACCTTTTGGTTGCTAGTCCAACGCTCTAACCACTAGGCTACCTGCCTCCCCCCAACTAAGCACAAACCAGATGGGATGGCGTATCACTGCAGAATGCTGTGGTAGCTGTGCTGGTTAAGTGTGCCTTGAATTCTAAATAAATCACAGACAGTGTCACCAGCAAAGCATCAGCAAACCTCCTCCTCTATGCTTCACGGTGGGAACCACACATGCAGAAATCATCCATTCACCTACTCTGCGTCTCACAAAGACACGGCAGTTGGAACCACAAATCTCAAATTTGGACTCATCAGACCAAAGGACAGATTTCCACCGGTCTAATGTCCATTGCTCGTGTTTCTTAGCTCAAGCAAGTCTCTTCTTCTTATTGGTGTCCTTTAGTAGTGGTTTCTTTGCAACAATTCAACCAAGAACGCCTGATTCACACAGTCTCCTCTGAACAGTTGATGTTGAAATATGTCTGTTACTTGATCTCTGTGAAGCATTTATTTGGGCTGCAATCTGAGGTGCAGTTAACTCTAATGAACTTATCCTCTGTGGCTGTCCTCATAAGAGCCAGTTTCATCACAGCGCTTGATGGTTTTTGCGACTGCACTTTAAGAAACTTTGAAAGTTCTTGAAATTTTCCCCATTGACTGACCTTCATGTCTTAAAGTAATGATGGGCTGTCATTTCTCTTTGCTTATTTGAGCTGTTCTTGCCATAATATGGACTTGGTTTTTTATCAAATAGGGCTATCTTCTGTATACCACCCCTACCTTGTCACAACACAACTGATTGGCTCAAACACATTAAGAAGGAAAGTAATTCCACAAATTAACTTTTAATAAGGCACACCTGTTAATTGAAATGCATTCCAGGTGACTACCTCATGAAGCTGGTTAAGAGAATGCCAAGAGTGTGCAAAGCTGTCATCAAGGTAAAGGGTGGCTACTTTGAAGAATCTCAAATATGAAATATATTTAGATTTATTGAACACTTTTTTGGTTACTACATGATTCCATATCTGTCATTTCATTGTTTTGATGTCTACACTATTATTCTACAATGTGGAAAATAGTGAAAATAAAGAAAAACTCTGGAATGAGTAGGTGTGTCAAACTTTTGACGGGTACTGTATATATATCAATTTGTGTGCCAGAACAAGTGCAGTTATTTGAAAATATATGTCTATTTATAATTTCTACGTACTTTCTATTTAGTATGCCCCTCCCCCTGTAGTTTACCCACCCCTGATATACAATGAGTGTACAAACATTAGGAACACCTGCTCTTTCCGTGACATAGACTGACCAGGTGAATCCAGGTGAAAGCTATGATCCCTTATTGATGTCACTTGTTAAATTCACTTCAATCATGATTTTTAAGCCTTGAGACAATTGAGACATGGATTGTGTATCTGTGCAATTCAGAAGGTGAATGGGCAATACATAAGATTTAAGTCCTTTTGAACAGGGTATGGTAGTAGGTGCCAGGCACACCGGTTTGCCAGGTGTAAGCTCACTCCACTGCTAGCTTGAAATGTCACGGATGGAGCTAGCTAATTAGATGTTTTTCAATAGCTCAAATGGTTGGTATGTTGTCAAGGAGGGCGGTCACATATGCTAGCAAGGATCAGGAGGAAGCGGTACTCCCTAAGCAAGCAGTGACGTCTATAATACTCATTCACTAGATTGCATTTCTTGTTCATTTATTTTCTTACCAAGAATACATTTAGTCTAAAGCTCTCTCTCTCACACACGCACACACACACACACACACACACACACACACACACACACACACACACACACACACACACACACACACACACACACACAACTTCCTCCCGTCGGCTTTATGAAAATCCTAATATCCTGATCCGCTCTACAAATCAAACACTTTCAAGCATCTCTCTCATTTTCCCTCTGATTGGGCCTGCCTATTGAAAGCTGTGTTTTTCCTCGGAGTGATTGAAGAGTGTGTGTGTTAAGGTTACTCCCCCAGAGACTTTCAGCTTGTTCTTGTTTAGTCTCTCCTTAACTCTCATTAACACCCATCTCACAACAATGTCCACAAATACCTTCACACAGCACTCTACCTAAACAGTATATATTACACATTGTAATAATTTGGTTGTAAACTGGTTTTACAAGGTCAACACTCTGTTACAAAGTAAAGAGGTTTGTGTGTGTGTGTGTGTGTGTGTGTGTGTGTGTGTGTGTGTGTGTGTGTGTGTGTGTGTGTGTGTGTGTGGTGTGTGTGTGTGTGTGTGTGTGTGTGTGTGTGTGTGTGTGTGTGTGTGTGTGGTGTCGTGTGTGTGTGTGTGTGTGTGTGTGTGTGTGTGTGTGTGTGTGTGTGTGTGTCTGTGTCTGTGTCTGTGTGTATTTGTGTCTGTGTGTATGTGTGTCTGTGTGTGTCTGTGTGTCTGTGTATGCCCCCATGTGTGTGATTGCAGTCCATGATGTGAGACTAAGACCCGTTGTGTGTGAAACGAGCCTGATTGCATGGTTCATTTGTTCTCCTTCTGTAGAGCCAAGCCGAGGCACACTACAAAGGCAGTAAACATGCCAAGAAGCTCAAAGCACAGGAGAACACCAAGAATAAGCCGCCCAAGAGTTCCCCTCCTCCTCCTACTCTTCCTCCTTCTCTGGACAGTGCAATGAAAATCACCACCACCACCTCACCCAACTCTGTCATGGCCAGCAACTCTGACAAATCAGGTATATGGAAACTTTTGGTCTTGTATGTCATCCATTCCTCGCCATGCTTCAGTCTTGTATGTCATCCATTCCTCTCCATGCTTCAGTCTTATATGTCATCCATTCCTCTCCATGCTTTAGTCTTGTATGTCTTCCATTCCTCCGAATGCTTCAGTCTTGTATGTCATTTATTCCTCTCCATGCTTCAGTCTTGTTTGTCATCCATTCCTCTCCATGCTTCAGTCTTATTTGTCATCCATTCCTCTCCATGCTTCAGTCTTGTATGTCATCCATTCCTCTCCATGCTTCAGTCTTGTATGTCATCCATTCCTCTCCATGCTTCAGTCTTGTATATCATCAATTCCTCTCCATGCTTCAGTCTTGTATGTCATCCATTCCTCTCCATGCTTCAGTCTTGTATGCCATCCATTCCTCTCCATGCTTCAGTCTTCTATGTCATCCATTTCTCTCCATGCTTTAGTCTTGTATGTCATCCATTCCTCTCCATGCTTCAGTCTTGTATATCATCCATCCCTCTCCATGCTTCAGTCTTCTATGTCATCCATTCCTCTCCATGCTTCAGTCTTGTATGTCATCCATTCCTCTACATGCTTCAGTCTTGTATGTCATCCATTCCTCTCCATGCTTCAGTCTTGTATGTCATCCATTCCTCTCCATGCTTCAGTCTTCTATGTCATCCATTTCTCTCCATGCTTTAGTCTTGTATGTCATCCATTCCTCTCCATGCTTCAGTCTTGTATATCATCCATCCCTCTCCATGCTTCATTCTTGTATGTCATCCATTCCTCTCCATGCTTCAGTCTTGTATGTCATCCATTCCTCTCCATGCTTCAGTCTTGTATATCATCCATTCCTCTCCATGCTTCAGTCTTCTATGTCATCCATTTCTCTCCATGCTTTAGTCTTGTATGTCATCCATTCCTCTCCATGCTTCAGTCTTGTATATCATCCATTCCTCTCCATGCTTCATTCTTGTATGTCATCCATTCCTCTCCATGCTACAGTCTTGTATGTCATCCATTCCTTTCCATGCTTCAGTCTTGTATGTCTTCCATTCCTCCGAATGCTTCAGTCTTGTATGTCATCCATTCCTCTCCATGCTTCAGTCTTGTTTGTCATCCATTCCTCTCCATGCTTCAGTCTTGTATATCATCCATTCCTCTCCATGCTTCAGTCTTGTATGTCATCCATTCCTCGCCATGCTTCAGTCTTGTTTGTCATCCATTCCTCTCCATGCTTCAGTCTTGTATGTCATCCATTCCTCTCCATGCTTCAGTCTTGTATGTCTTCCATTCCTCCGAATGCTTCAGTCTTGTATGTCATCCATTCCTCTCCATGCTTCAGTCTTGTTTTTCATCCATTCCTCTCCATGCTTCAGTCTTGTTTGTCATCCATTCCTCTCCATGCTTCAGTCTTGTATTTCATCCATTCCTCTCCATGCTTGAGTCTTGTATGTCATCCATTCCTTTCCATGCTACAGTCTTGTTTGTCATCCATTCCTCTCCATGCTTCAGTCTTGTATGTCATCCATTTCTCTCCATGTTTCAGTCTTGTATAGGGGAAAGATGATAATATCTCATGTCTAATGTATAGGTGAATATAGTCAGAATATACCAGATGTATGGTAAGCATGTTACCAACCAAGGAAGAAAATAAAGCTTCAAATCCAAAGCAAAGTGTTGTAAAATGTACATTTGCAGTCATTTCTGTTGAATCTTGATTTTTAAAAAGTCACACTATCTGGCCTCACATCTGAGGAGAGCCCAGCAGAAGGTTAGAGGGCTTCAGAAATTGCATCGCATGATCAAAAGTAGTGCTCTGTATAGGTGATAGGGTGCCATTTGGGACACAGACAGAAACTCACTGCTGAGCCCTCTAATGTAGAGTTACATCTTCAGAGATTAGGTAGAAGTTCTATAACGTACTAGCACTGACTTTGCTGAAAAGGAAAAATGAACTTACTACGACTGTGATATGTGGTTATCTCACCTAGCTATATTAAGATGAATGCACTAATTATAAGTCACTCTGGATGAGAGCGTCTGCTAGATGACTAAAATGTAAATGTAAAATATAATGAGCCAGCGATGCTACTCGTTAGTATTCTTTGTCTGCATGCCACGGCACTTTATTCCCTATATACAGTGCATTCAGAAAGTATTCAGACCCCTTCCCTTTTTCCACATATTATAACGTTACAGCCTTATTATTAAATGGATTAAATTCATGTTTTTCCTCATCAATCTACACACAATACTCCATAATGACAAAGCGAGAAAAATATATATATACTTATTTACATAAGTATTTTGACCCTTTGCTATGAGACTCGAAATTGAGCTCAGGTGCATCCTGTTTCCATTGATCATCCTTGAGATGTTTCTACAACTTGATTGGAGTCCACCTGTGGTAAATTCAATTGATTGGACATGATTTGGAAAGGCACACACCTGTCTATATAAGGTCCCGCAGTTGACAGTGCATGTCATAGCAAAAACCAAGCCATGAGGTTGAAGGATTTTTCCTTAGAGCTCCGAGACAGGATTATGTCGAAGCATAGATCTGAGGAAGGGTACCAAAAACTGTCTGCAGCATTGAAGGTCCCCAAGAACACAGTGGCCTCCATCATTCTCAAATGGAAGAAGTTTGGAACCACCAAGAATCTTCCTAGAGCTGGCCGCTGAGCAATCGGGGGAGAAGGGCCTTGGTCAGGGAGGTGACCAAGAACCCAATGGTCACTCTGACAGAGCTCCAGAGTTCCGCTGTGGAGATGGGAGAACCTTCCAGAAGGACAACCATCTCTGCAGCACTCCACAAATCAGGTCTTTATGATCCAGTCACCAGATGGAAGCCACTCCTCGGTAAATGGCACATGACAGCCTGCTTGGAATTTGCCAAAAGGCACCTAAAGGACTCTCAGACCATGAGAAACATGATTATCTGGTCTGATGAAACCAAGATTGAACTCCTTGGCCTAAATGCCAAGCGTCACTTCTGGAGGAAACCTGGCACCATCCCTACGGTGAAGCACGGTGGTGGCAGCATCATGCTATGGGGATGTTATTCAGCGGAAGGGACTGGAAGACTAGTCGGGACCGAGGGAAGATGAATGAAGCAAAGTACAGAGAGATCCTTGATGAAAACCAGCTCCAGAGTGCTCAGGAACTCAGACTGGGGCGAAGGTTCACCTTCCAACAGGACAACGGCCCTAAGCACACAGCCAAAACAACGCAGGAGGGGCTTCGGGGCAAGTCTCTGAATGTCCTTGAGTGGCCCAGTAAGAGCCCGGACTTAAACCCAATCGAACATCTTTGGAGAGACCTGAAAATCAAACCAAAGCTGGAACCGAGAGACTGAAAAACAGCTTCTATCTCAAGGCCATCAGACTGCTAAATAGCCATCACTAGCACAGAGAGTCTGCTGCCTACATACAGACTTGAAATAATTGGCCACTTTTAATAAATGGAACACTAGTCACTTTAATAATGTCACTTTAATAATGTTTGCATATATTGCATTAGTCATGTCAAATGTAAATACTGTATTCTATACTATCTATTGCATCTTAGCCTATGCCGCTCTGACATTGCTCATCCACACATGAATATATTCTTATTCCATTCCTTTACTTAGATTTGTGTGTAGTAGGTAGTTGTTGTGAAATTGCTCGATATTACTTGTTAGATATTCCTGCACTGTCAGAACTAGAAGCACAAGCATTTCGCTACACTCGCAATAACATCTGCTAAACATGTGTATGTGACCAATAAAATGTTATTTTATTTGATTCAGCAAAGTACTGAGTAAAGGGTCTGAATACTTATGTAAATGTGATATTTCACCTTTTGTTTTGCTAAAATGTCTAAAAACCTGTTTTTGCTTTGTGATTATGGGGTATTGTGTTTAGATTGATGAGGGAGGAAAAACAATTTAATCTATTTCAGAATAAGGCTGTAACCTAACAAAATGTGGAAAAAGTCAAGGGGTCTGAATACTTTCCAAATGCACTGTAGTGCACTACTTTTGACGAGAGCCCTATGTAGTGCACTGCATAGGGAATAGGGTGCCATGTGGGACATAGTCTGTGTCTTTTCACACAGTGCGTGTCACAGACTATCTAGTTGGATGTCTGGGATGGTTCTCTTCTCTCTGATGGTTGCTGCCATGGTGCCATATTAATACTAGCCTCTGTTCAGACCCAGCCTGCGTCCCAAATGTCACCCTATTCCTTATGTAGTTTACTACATTTCACCTGAGCCATATGGGCCTTGGTCAAAAGCCGTTCAGCACATGGGAATAGGGTACCATTTGGGATGCAGGCCCACTCTCTGTCGGGGGGATGCTGTTGTTGCTCCTCACTGGGTTTCTGGCAAACAAAGAGGCTGAAGTCAGATTCAGTTTAACTAGAGAGAGTTGAAGAACTAAATCAGGGGTCGGCAACAATAGTCATTTATAGTCATTTACAACATTAACAATGTCTACGCTGTATTTCTGATCAATTTGATGTTATTTTAATGGACAAAAAAATCGCTTTTCTTTAAAAAAACAAGGACATTTCTAGGTGACCCCAAACTTTTGAACGGTAGTGTATATATTTTGGAAATCTATTCCCAAGTATTCCCAAGAATTAAAAAAAATAGACATACTGTATGTGATGTCTCAATGTACAGTAATTAAGGTATGAAATTATTGTTATTTTCAAATACAATATATTTTTGGTCTTAATACACAAATTATTATAATTATTGTCGCTGTCAGATGAAACAATTTTTATTTTTATTTTTATTACATTTATTGAAAACCGCCTCTGAACAATTAATGACTTAGGACCAATAAAATCTATTCAAAATAATTATGAAACTTCAAAAGCTATATGTTTGTTAATGGAAAAATATGGTATATTTTTTTCATTTCCTGAAAGGTTTCAGTTTGGACACAAGATGTTTTCATCAGACAGCAACATTGTATTCCAGCCCCCGACCATGTGATCTGACAAAAATCGTCCCGCGGCTGAATCTAATTGCCTACCCCTGAACTAAATCATTAAATTTGCTAGCTTTAGCGGTTTACGTAAGAGGCTCTCTTTTATGTAATGTCTTGAAACGAACAAACACAGTATGCTGGATTATAGGTGTAATTGTGAGCTATGTAAATCGTCTCTGACCTTTTTTCTCTTCCGAGTAATTGTATTAAAGGTTTGAGTCTGACTGGGTGAAATCCTGGGAAGGGTAAAACAGGGTTGTTTCTTTAATATTTTTTGGTCTAGATTCAGTTCAAAGTTTTACTGATTCAAACAGGCACCAATATATGTCAATATCTCTTTGATGTGTTTCCTTCCATCTCTTATCTGTGAATGAATGTGTTGCTTTGGGATGCTAATATAACTAACCCCTTGCTATCTCCTGTGCTGTAGACCCAGTTGGTGCAGATAGACATTTTGAACCAAATGTTTTTGATAACCTTATCTTAGGATATTTGATGTTAAGTTTACAAATTGGCTTCAAAGAGTACATAGAAGACTTTTAGTGGAAATCAGACTTAATGAAGCTAGGCTTAATGAAGTTTCAAACAATAGTTTAGACCAAATATAGACCAGTGTAGTAACGTGTAGCTTTTAGATGTCATAGATGTCATAGAGTCAGGCATTGCCATTGCATTCCTCTTCCTCTCAGAAGAGGAATGCAGAATGACATTCATAGAAAGCTACGTGCAGGGTTCCTAATGCAGGCCGTTGGATCATGGGTTTGGAGGGTGGGTGTGGCGTGTGGGAAGGGGTGGAGGGTGGAAGGGTGGCGGGTGGAGGGATCGTGTGGGGGTGTGGGTGTTGGTTCAGGCAGCCTTGCCTTGTGGCCCTGTCCTCCATTGTGTTGTGGTACAACATAGTTATGAGTGGGTGGAGGTAAAGGGCGTCTCAGTGTCACAATGGGGGGGGGGGGGGGGGGCAAGAGTTTGATGACTAGGCTCTGTAACATAGACACAGGGACACATGGGGACACACACACGTACAGTACGCACACACATGTACACACACACACACACACACACACACACACACACACACACACACACACGCAGATAGGGATACAGAAAACACTGCCCAAAAGCTCAGTCCTGCTTCTACTGCTACTGAGCTGCTGCTGTGTGAAAAGAGACTCTCCTCCTCCAGGGATCAGACTCTTACACAACGCACCAAAATGAAAATATGAACGAATGTGGCACTAAAAGTTGTAATATTCCATAGCGCTCCCGGACTAACTGTCAGATGTCGTGTGTCTCTCTCTACCTCCCCCCTCCCTCCTTTCCTCTTTCTTGATCTCAGAGCAAATCGCTGTGCCTCCCAGTGAGGCGGATAAAACCTTTGCTTCTCCAAATGCTTTCGTCCCCATCATCTCCACCTCCTCCTCCCTGGCAGCATCAATGGCCATGTCCGTCCACAGCCCCTGTAATCCCGTCCTGTGTGATCCCACGCCTGCCAGCCCCCCATCAGCTACGCCAGCACACCTACAGGGGCATGTTATGAAGACTAGCAGCAGTGGCGGCAGCAGCACCAAGCCTGGGCTCGTGTCCCCCACCACTGCTGCTGCTACAGCAACTCAGCCCACGCCAGAGTCGGAGGAGGAAAAAGCCAAAAAGCTCCTGTATTGTTCGCTGTGCAAAGTGGCCGTCAACTCTCTGTCGCAGCTGGAGGCCCACAACATAGGTGTGTTCCAGCATCTGTTTCTGTTTCATCACCGCCGTGTTAACGTTAGTGTTACTCCCTCTGAGGAGGGTGTGCGTGGTTCTCTCTGTGTGTGTGTGTGTGTGTGTGTGTGTGTGTGTGTGTGTGTGTGTGTGTGTGTGTGTGTGTGTGTGTGTGTGTGTATGGTTCTGTGTGTGTATTTTAAGGTTACTCCCCCAGAGACTTTCAGCTTTTTCTTGTTTAGTCTCTCCTTAACTCTCATTAACACCCATCTCACAACAATGTCCACAAATACCTTCACACAGCACTCTACCTAAACAGTATATACTACACATTGTAATAATTTGGTTGTAAACTGGTTTTACAAGGTCAACACTCTGTTACAAGGTAAAGAGGTTTTTGTCATGAAGATATCAAGACGTCATGGGAAATATGCCATATTTTGGTTGGTTGTTAAAAAGACAACAAAACGTTTCCAGAACATATTTATACAACGAGTATACAACTTGACCACAACATCACAATAGACGCCATATTGACCTTATTGTAAAACATTGCATAATTGCTTTGAAAGCAGAAGGGCACAATATGTCAGATGTTTGTTATGTAAGCTAACATTGACATGTACGTTGTTATGTAGTTATCGCGAGGTCAGACGTCATACCCAGGTCAGAAAAAAAAACAGTTGGAACTCAAGCTGACCAATATGAATTTTGGATGGGAAAACAAAAGCTGGTTTACTTTTAATCCTAACAAATTAGATGTTGTTCTTTTTATGTTTTGCCTATAGTTATTTTCAGTGCTCAATGTACTAAATTATGTTTTTGCCATTTATTTTGTCCCCTGGAGGTTCCAAGCACAAAACTATGCTTGAGGCGAGGAACGGAGCAGGTCCAATTAAGGCCTATCCCAGACCGGGCTCGAAGCTCAAAGTACAGGCCACCAACGTGCTAAAAGGTTCCGGACTACAGAACAAAACGTTCCATTGTGAGATCTGTGATGTTCATGTCAACTCAGAAATACAGCTCAAACAGGTAGTCTCTCATGACAGGCATTGGTATACCATGCTTGTTGTCTTGTTACAGCTTGAAGGGACCTTACAAGCTTGTTAATATTGGCTCAACATAATGTGTCCCAAATGGCACCCTTTAACCTTCATAGTGTACTGCTTTTGACCAGGGCCCATGGGATTCAGCCATAGTAACATCACTGATTTTTGTTGTTATATTTTCTTAGCACATCTCCAGCAGAAGGCACAAGGACAGAGTAGCTGGGAAACCGATGAAGCCCAAATACAGCCCTTACAACAAACAACAACGCAGCTCCACAGTCCTGGCCGTATGTATCATCTATGTTCCTAATCAAAGCCTCTCAGGAACAGTTGCTTAGACTTCAGGGATTAATAGTTAATACATTTATTGGCAGTTTCTTAAAACTGTTTAGGAATATTTATGCATCAGTGGGTTTAAAGACGCCTTCATGCTCATGGAAAATAATAGCTTGTTTTTGTTTTTGTAGCTAATCAATAAGAATAATTGCTTTATAAATAGATTTGCTCCCTCATTAAACCATTGTCCTCTCCTCTCCTCCAGGCCAAGCTGGCTCTTCAGAAGGACCTGGTGAAGCCTATCTCCCCTGCTACGTTTCTCTCCAACCCCTTCTGCCCCACCACCCTCCCCTCCATCTCCCTGCATCCGCGGCCCAACCCCTCCATCTTTCAGACTGCCGGCCTGCCAGGCTGCATGCCCTCTTTCCTCCGGGCTGCTCCAGGGCCAGTCCGGCCCACCACTGGCTCTATCCTCTTCACCCCATATTGATTCCTGGGTTTTGACACAGGGGTCGTGTTCAGTAGGCAGGGAATGGAAGAAAATGGACAGAGCCTGAGTGCAATGGGGAGGAAACTGAGCAAAACAGTGAGGTACTATCTGAGCTCGTCCAATAAGAAATGCTTGTTTTTGTCTCCCATTGCGAAAATATTTAGCTACGGCGTACCCTAATGAACACGACCCAGTGTATCGGTAGAGAGGGCACCAGAGGCAACACGGAGGGAAACTGACAAGAGCAGAGAACCAGGGGACCTCTGACCTTGTGGAGCAGTGAGTGCACTGCATACTGGATGATGTCCTAGTACATACAATACCCACCCAATGCACTGAACTGAGAGGACTACTGCACTGCGAAGCTTGAACAAACAACAGTGTATTTATTTGATTGAACTTGTTTACCTTTCTCTGTCTGCGTGCATTGCCCTGAGGCATGAAGCACAGAGGTTCAGTGGGCCCGCTAAGACCACTGAGGGTCTAAGTATTGGATTCTTGTGGTATAATAAAGAGAATCAAACCACTTCCTGAATGACTTGAATACCCATAGTCTTCCTATTTGATTAAATTAATGGACAGTTCTAGCTACGTGTTTGACAGTGTTTATCATAACAGCCCCCAGACAGAAGGACAGTCATACCTGATTCACACTATAGAGCCGACCTGAACCATACTGAGCTGGCTTGAATATTTTCTTCTCACATTGTCCTTTCCAGCGCGGTTCCAGCAACTACGGTGGATGAGGAACCAGACCAGAGCAGTACCGCTTGGCTTGGATCTGCTCGGTCTGGCCCAGTAGTGGGAAATCAGCCAAATGTTTCAGTTGTTGCTTGATGTCAGTGACTGTAACACAGTAATACAGTTTTGGTCTCTGTTCTGTCTGTATTATGTAAGTCAATAAGCTGAATCTCTACACCACAACTCTTCTTATCATCAAACAGTCTGTATTATTGGTTTACTTTACTTCTGATGCAGCAACTTACAGTAGATAGCCATAGTAAAAAAAATGATTTAGTAACAGTGTTCTCATTGCCCCCACTTCAGAGAGAGAAACCATTCTCTTGGTTTCTTAATAAGGGCCGAATCTTAACTTGAGATGCATTGATGTCAACAGGAGACTTCAAATCTCTTCAAGAACATGTTAGTTAAGTGTGCAGAGCTCAAGTCAGGATTAGACCCTTACAGTACTTTGTTTCTGTAGTATATTATGTAATCATCAGTCATTATTTTCTAAGAGAAAAGGTAGAATCTATTAGTGTTCATTTGTATCCAGGGATGAGGTCTGTTCCATTTCAAAACCGTCAATTCAGGAATTAAACTTCAGTTCCTTTCAGTTTGCTGACTGAATTGACTGAATTGAAATTAAACTGATGTTAACCTGTTTGCATCACCCTGTTGTTTGGCAGGGTTACCATGGGCCTTTCATTTATATCTATGTAATATCCCTAATTTGAAACGATGCTGCAATATGTTGTGGCTTTCTGATGCAATAATGTACAGAGCATTGAATTGGTACAGTTATTCTCTGTAGTGTATAATGTATTGTTTCCCTTTTCCACGTTAAAATACTAGTTATGGAGAGCGACAGAGAGACAGACAGAGGTATTTGTATTTTTTAAGTAAAAGAAAACAACGATCCACTCGAACATGAAAGAATGACAGTTGTTTTCAAGATGGTGGGATATCTTCTGAACCAATATAGGAGACTATACATTGAAATTGAAATCTACCTTTTAAAATAAAGTAATATATTTGGATGATTTGCTCCCATATTGAAATTGTATTTTACACAAATGAAAAATAACTGAATTATTTAATTATGAACTGAATTTAGTTTATAAAGGAGACCTGACGAAGAGATTGTCAATAAAAGGCATGTTGAAATGAAAGAGATATAAGATCCTCATATCGCCCTCTGCTCCTTGCCCTCTGCTCCCTGTCCTCTGCTCCCTGCCCTCTGCTCCCTGCCCTCTGCTCCCTGCTCTCTGCTCCTTTCCCTCTGCTCCCTGCCCTCTGCTCCTTGCCCTCTGCTCCTTGCCCTCTGCTCCCTGCCCTCTGCTCCTTGCCCTCTGCTCCCTGCCCTCTGCTCCCTGCCCTCTGCTCCTTGCCCTCTGCTCCTTGCCCTCTGCTCCTTGCCCTCTGCTCCCTGCCCTCTGCTCCTTGCCCTCTGCTCCCTGCCCTCTGCTCCTTGCCCTCTGCTCCCTGCCCTCTGCTCCCTGCCCTCTGCTCCCTGCTCCCTGCCTTCTGCTCATTGCCCTCTGCTCCCTGCCCTCTGCTCCCTGCTCCTTGCCCTCTGCTCCCTGCCCACTGCTCCCTGCCCTCTGCTCCCTGCCCTCTGCTCCCTGCTCCCTGTAAACATGTACAGTATTTATTTTCAGATGATTTTCTATGATGTGATTGAGGCATAAATTAAGTTTTATTTGATATATGTGGTTGTATTATCATTTGTTTGTTTGTTAAACATTTTGTTTGTCTTATTAAATACCCAAACTTATCACTTATATTGAGCTATTGATTCATATTTTGTAGGACTAATAACTTAATCAATCTATATGTTTAAGATATTTGTAAACGTTTATAAAGCATAACTCTCAATTGAAAAACACATTTTAGGGAAGACTGATTACTCAGTTAGTCAGTGTTTAAGGCATTATGAAAGGTTTATAGAATAAAGCACAACTCGTAATCATTTACATTAATTATATACAATTTAGGTTTTTTTATCATGTACTATTCATACAATTTTAATGATTACATTACATAGATATTGAAGTTAATATTCAGCATATGAAGTTACCTAATCTGGACCAGATTGTTTACTATGCCAGAGGCAGCATACAGTATGTCCAGCTACATTATATTTGTCTAGTTTAGATGTTATTTGAATCTGGTAATAAACAACACTATCTAACATATGTTAATTTGTTTACATTTTATTTTTATTTATTTTACCTTTATTTAACTAGGCAAGTCAGTTAAGAACAAATTCTTATTTACAATGACGGTCTACCCTGGCCAAACCCTAACCCGACGCTGGGACTCCCTATCACGGCCGGTTGTGATACAGCCTGGAATCGAACCTGTGTCTGTAGTGACGCCTCTAGCACTGAGATGCATTGCCTTAGACCGCTGCGCCACTCGGGAGCCCGTCATCACTTATCCATCAATAGATTTTAGTCTATATCAATTCATACAATTTTATTTGTTTGTTATTCATAATGGTACAATTTAAATCATTGCAAAAGTACCAGTTTTAGTTAGCAATCTACTTTTACAGATATGTACAGTCACAAGCTTTCACCTATGTAAGCTACCAACAATAAGGATTAGCCACAATAGTGGAATTTGCTGTTTGCCTAAATGAAACCTCCAAAAATGATGAGTTATTTTGTGCTTATTGACATTCATATTGCACTTTATAGTGATTTCTCAAAGTTCAGCAATAAGAGCTACGACGCTAATATTTGTGTAAACTTTTCACAGTTGTGTACTGTGGGTGTCAATGAGTAGACTGATACCCCATTTAATTGGTCCACAATCTATAGGCAAGGCTATACAGGGCAATATGAATGTCCAATACAATTAGTAGGTTGACTGGCAAGCTTAATGTGGCACATTTCACAGTGGTTTCAGAGTCCCGCAATATGAGGGACAACGCTAATATTTGTGTAATCTCTTCACAGTTCTGTGTGTGTCACTGAGTAGACTGGTACTCCATTTCATTGATCCACAATCCATAGGTAAGGCTGGACAGTGAAATATAAGTATGCGGAAGTTTACATGTATCCATTTTAACTGATTGTTACTTTTTTTGTTAAATTAACTAATTATTGTGTTTTGTTGAATTTATATAAAAACACTCCAACCTTATTTAGCATTATCTAGTCCAAATATGTCATGATTCCACTATGTGACGGTTGTCGTAAGATGAAGCGGACCAAAGTGCAGCGTGATTATCATTCCACATATTTTATTGAACTGTGAAACTATGCAATACATACAAATAAACTAAAGAACAAAACAACAAACCGTGACGCAGAGGTGAAACATACACTAATTCAAAAACAATCTCCCACAAACCCAGGTGGGAAAAACACCTACTTAAGTATGATCTCCAATTAGAGACAACGATGACCAGCTGCCTCTAATTGGAGATCATCCCAAACAAAAACCCAACATAGAAATACAAAACTAGAACATAACAACATAGAAACTCTAAACTAGAAAAAAAAAACATAGAAAATAGCAGCTTAATATGGTCAGGACGTGACAGTACCCCCCCCCCCCCCAAAGGTGCGGACTCTGAACGCATATCTAAACAAACACGGGAAAAAAAAGAAGAAAAAAAAGGTAGGGTTAGGGAGGGTGACTAATGTCTATGGCGGCTCTGGTGCTCTGGTTCTCATCCCGCGAATCCTCCAGCAGAGGAGGCAGCTCCGGTTCGGGGCGTAACCCCCCGCTCCGCCCGCTGATCCCTCCGCTTTTGTGTCACCGGACCCTGGATCGTCGCCGAAGGACCCGGACCGTGGATCATCACTGGAGGTTCTGGACTGCATACCGCCGCTGGAGGTTCTGGACTGCGGACCGTCGCTGAAGACTCCGGACTGCAGACCATCGCTGAAGACTCCGGACTGCGGACCGTCGCTGAAGACTCCGGACTGCGGGCCGTCGCTGAAGACTCCGGACTGCGGGCCGTCTCAACAGGTTCTGGACTGCGGGCTATCTCAAGAGGTTCCGGACTGCGGGCCATTTCAAGAGGTTTCCGGACTACGGGCCGTCGCCGGAAGCTCTGGACTGGGAACTGTCGCCGGAAACTCTTGACTGGGAACTGTCGCCGGAAGCTCTGGACTGGGAATGCCCAGGTGGGAAAAACACCTACTTAAGTATGATCTCCAATTAGAGACAACGATGAACAGCTGCCTCTAATTGGAGATCATCCCAAACAAAAACCCAACTTAGAAATACAAAACTAGAACATAACAACACAGAAACTAAACTAGAAAAAAAACCTGTCACGCCCTGACCTACTCTACTCCGAACACATCTAAACAAACACACAAAAAAAAGGGAGAATTAGGGAGGGTGACTAATAAAATAACAGCTTACTATGGTCAGGACGTGACACACTATTTGTATCCGTTTGCATCTCCTTCAATAAGGGGCTTTTCTTTTGAAGGCGAAGTGCAAATTCCACTATTGTGGATAATGGTTTTTGCTATGAGCATTGATACTCCCCTGCCCTTCCATTTCCTCAGTGATGTCTGTATCAGACTGTCGTTCTGGTATGTTTATATAAGTTATAATAAGTACACATATGTCATGAGTTCATTTAGGACTACCAAGGACAGCTGCAACATGACACTGATGAATAAGCCTGGTCTTATTACATGGTGTTAGCTCACATATGCCACAAGGTAAGCATAACGATAACTGATTGATGGCTAACCCATCCTTGGCTCTGAGGGAAAGGAGAAAGAAAGTGCATTTAAAATGACAGACTGCTCTATGAGTGACCTGTCTTCTACGTAATTATAGAAAGATGTCATACATCAAGTATCAATTCCATATAAGGTGTTCTCTGTTACTAAACGTACATGTTGTCAGGTGATGATTTGTAACCGATACAGTAGGGATTTACGACATGATGACAAAGCTTCAGAGTATCAATGTCAAGATCATCAGATACTAGCCTACGTACATTATCCTAGTTGACACTTCATATCCAATCATCATTTCACCATTATTATTCCACTATTCTTTATCTTATTACCATGTGGGGTGGCGTAGTAAACAGAAGTTTCTCATTCAATGAAACCTGTGCTTGTGGTGGAATGAGGAGGACAGACAGAATGTATTTGATTTTTTGTTGTTGAATTAAGATAATAATTGTATGACTCGCATGGGTGCCAAATTGAAACAAACACCATTAGATTCTGTCACTTCCTTTGTCCTTTTGTCTGTGCCAGTAATAACAGGTCAACAGTATCAAATGTGACATAGTCAACACTGCTTCCATAAATATCCACAGACACCCAGCGCCACTGAAGTAATGCCTCAGGAACATTATCGACCATAGACCCCAGTCATCCCGGTGCCAGACATGTGAGTGTATGAGAGCTGGAAATCTTGCAGTCATGGACATAGGGATTTCATCTGCCAAATGAATACTGTAGATATCTTCGAAATCACACACACACACACACACACACACACAAACACAAGACTAATAAGAGTCCACTTGTACTTGAACTGTCCCTGGGTAGATTGGATAGAGATCCCTATAACTGTAATTATGATACATGTACTATATAGGGAATGTGGCTACTTTATCAAAACATAATGTTTGCTCAACACTGCATATTTAGTCACTTCTCCCAATACAGTGATATTTAATTCTAGCTTTTTGCTCAGTGTTGAAAATGTTGTATAAAGCCTAGTTTTTGCTTGGCAGGTATTACTCATATGAGTTGTGCCTACTGCCTCATCTGAGATAACTAAGTAACTACAAATCCTTCTCTGTCTGATCTCAAATATCAAAGCCAACACACCTCCACGTTTAACACTCTGAGACTCTGAAACTACGTCAGGTTTAGCTAAACATACAGCTCACACAACTTCATGTTACATTCCATCTGTTTGGTGGACACAGGGGATTGACAGCAATTAAAGTATCTACAGTACACCTCCACACAACCACAGGAGACTGCCACAGGAACAATAGTCACAGTGGGCCTTGTCTCTTCATCTCATCATTGCCATTTATACAAACTAGTCTCTCTATCAAACGTAGTCAAAAATCAGCAAGTCATATTTCATACATGGCCCTTCTTATCAAAAGGAATATGTCATGATATATACTGCTCAAAAGAATAAAGGGAACACTTAAACAACACATCCTAGATCTGAATGAAAGAAATAATCTTAGTTTTTTCTTTACATAGTTGAATGTGCTGACAACAAAATCACACAAAAATAATCAATGGAAATCCAATTTATCAACCCATGGAGGTCTGGATTTGGAGTCACACTCAAAATTAAAGTGGAAAACCACACTACAGGCTGATCCGACGTTGATGCAATGTCCTTAAAACAAGTCAAAATGAGGCTCAGTAGTGTGTGTGGCCTCCACGTGCCTGTATGACCTCCCTACAACGCCTGGGCATGCTCCTGATGAGGTGGCGGATGGTCTCCTGAGGGATCTCCTCCCAGACCTGGACTAAAGCATCCGCCAACTCCTGGACAGTCTGTGGTGCAACGTGGCGTTGGTGGATGGAGCGAGACATGATGTCCCAAATGTGCTCAATTGGATTCAGGTCTGGGGAACGGGCGGGCCAGTCCATAGCATCAATGCCTTCCTCTTGCAGGAACTGCTGACACACTCCAGCCACATGAGGTCTAGCATTGTCTTGCATTAGGAGGAACCCAGGGCCAACCGCACCAGCATATGGTCTCACAAGGGGTCTGAGGATCTCATCTCGGTACCTAATGGCAGTCAGGCTACCTCTGGCGAGCACATGGAGGGCTGTGCGGCCCCCCAAAGAAATGCCACCCCACACCATGACTGACCCATCCTCATGCTGGAGGATGTTGCAGGCAGCAGAACGTTCTCCACGGCGTCTCCAGACTCTGTCACGTCTGTCACATGCTCAGTGTGAACCTGCTTTCATCTGTGAAGAGCACAGGGCGCCAGTGGCGAATTTGCCAATCTTGGTGTTCTCTGGCAAATGCCAAACGTCCTGCACGGTGTTGGGCTGTAAGCACAACCCCCACCTGTGGACGTCGGGCCCTCATACCACCCTCATGGAGTCTGTTTCTGACCGTTTGAGCAGACACATGCACATTTGTTGCCTGCTGGAGGTCATTTTGCAGGGCTCTGGCAGTGCTTCTCCTGTTGCTCCTTGCACAAAGGCGGAGGAAGCGGTCCTGCTGCTGAGTTGTTGCCCTCCTACGGCCTCCTCCACATCTCCTGATGTACTGGCCTGTCTACTGGTAGCGCCTCCATGCTCTGGACACTATGCTGACAGACACAGCAAACCTTCTTGCCACAGCTCGCATTGATGTGCCATCCTGGATGAGCTGCACTACCTGAGCCACTTGTGTGGGTTGTAGACTCCGTCTCATGCTACCACTAGAGTGAAAGTACCGCCAGCATTCAAAAGTGACCAAAACATCAGCCAGGAAGCATAGGAACTGAGAAGTGGTCTGTGTTCCCCACCTGCAGAACCACTCCTTTATTGGGGGTGTCTTGCTAATTGCCTATAAATTCCACCTGTTGTCTATTCCATTTGCACAACAGCATGTGAAATGTATTGTCAATCAGTGTTGCTTCCTAAGTGGACAGTTTGATTTCACAGAAGTGTGATTGACTTGGAGTTACATTGTGTTGTTTAAGTGTTCCCTTTATTTTTTTGAGCAGTGTAGATATGTAGATGTAGTATTTAAAGCACTAATACTGTTTTTGTAAGTTAGGTACTTATGGTCAGAATAACAGTCAGTTGCTTCATAAAAAAACACAACAAGATACTTCAGTGAACAAATCTCTATGTCTGCCCTGAAAAAGATCTGCAATGGCTACTGAATTACTGCATGAGAGCAGGGAACATTTTGTCACAGCTTTTAATATAAATTGGACAGGCAGAGACATCTAGTGGTTCTTCTTAGACACAGTCACTCTTAATGCGTAACAGTATTACCATACACCTTAGCCAAATACATTTAAACTCAGTTTTTCACAATTCCTGACATTTACTCCTAGTAAGAATTCCCTGTCTTAGGTCAGTTAGGATCACCACTTTATTTTAAGAATGTGAAATGTCAGAATGTTATGTGAATTTCGTTATCAATGTTCATAAACTTCAATTAATCTACTCAGTCTGCAACCCAGAGTTTGTAAGATTCTGGTTGAATGAAACAGACGAGAGTCCCAGCTTACAATAGTCAAAATGTTTATTCACGAGCGTACTCTGAAGTGCATAATACAAAGACATCCATTTTATAGTTCACTCTTTACTTACGCACATACATCCACACAAACAGTAGATATCCTACGCACATACATACACACGAACAGTAGGTGGGTTGTATCCCTCCCCAGGGTTCTCACCACTGTTTATCACTACCCAGCGCTGTCCGTTCCATTCCCCCGAGATTAGAGGAACCTTGAGAAGTACTCCCTGTCCTATCATAAGTTTCTCAGAGTTCTAGCCAGGTTGAGTCAAACACAGTTTTAATTGTTCTCTGTATTTTCTTCAGCACACACATACACACACATTTATCTCCCTCCCAGTTTATATGTTTAAAGATAATGATTAAATAATTCTACCCTGAAACATAACCATTAGGGATTATAGTTTATGTAGCATGTATAAGGAATAATTAAAGTATTAAACATATGTTTAATACTTTAATTATTCCTTATACATGCTACATAATGTCACGTCCTGGCCAGTCTAACGGTTAATTGGTATTGTAGTTTGGTCAGGACGTGGCAGAGGGTATTTGTTTTATGTGGTTAGGGGTGGTGTGTTTGTTGTAGGGCAGTTGATTTAGGTATTCCGGGGTTTTTGGGCACTGTTTGATTTTCATGTATTCTATGTTGAGTCTAGTGTGTCTGTTTCTATGTTTGGGTTCATTGGGGTTGGGACTCTCAATTGAAGGCAGGTGTTGTCTATTTGCCTTTGATTGAGAGTCCCATATATGAGGGTGTGTTTGTCTTTTGTGGGAGATTGATTTTGCACTGCGTTTTATATAGCCTGCAAAACTGTCATTCGGCGTTCTTGTTGTTTTCGCGTGTTCAACGTCATTTAATAAATTAAGATGATGAGCACCAACTCTACTGCGTATTGGTCCACGTTCTCAGATGACGATTTCTCTATATCATCGGAAGATGAAGAAAGCTGTGACACAAACTATAATCCCTAATGGTTACGTTTCAGGGTAGAATTATTTAATCATCTTTAAACATATAAATTATTTTATCACAGAATAATAGTAGAAAAAATGATTTATTTCATATTTTATTTCTTTCATCACATTCCCAGTGGGTCAGACGTTTACATACACTCAATTAGTATTTGGTGGCATTGCCTTTAAATTGTTTAACTTGGGTCAAACGTTTTGGGTAGCCTTCCACAAGCTTCCCACAATAAGTTGGGTGAATTTTGGCCCATTCCTCCTGACAGAGCTGGTGTAACTGAATCAGGTTTGTAGGCCTCCTTGCTCACACACACTTTTTCAGTTCTGCCCACAAATGTTCTATATGTTCTATTGTTTGTACAGATGAACGTGGTACCTTCAGGCGTTTGGAAATTGCTCCCAAGGATGAACCAGACTTGTGGAGGTCTACAATTCTTTTTCTGAGGTCTTGGCTGATTTCTTTTGATTTTCCCATTATGTCAAGCAAAGAGGTACTGAGTTTGAAGGTAGGCCTTGAAATACATCCACAGGTACACCTCCAATTGACTCAAATGATGTCAATTAGCCTATTAGAAGCCATGACATAATTTTCTGGAATTTTCCAAGCTGTTTAAAGGCACCGTCAACTTAGTGTATGTAAAATTCTGACCCACTGGAATTGTGATACAGTGAGTTATAAGTGAAATGCTACAACATCGAGAGCATCCTGACTGGTTGCATCACTGTCTGGTACGCAATTGCTTGGCCTCCGACCGCAAAGCACTACAGAGTGTAGTGTGTACGGCCCAGTACATCACTGGGGCTAAGCTGCCTGCCATCCAGGACCTCTACACCAGGCGGTGTCAAAGGAAGGCCCTAAAAATGGTCAAAGACCCCAGTCATAGACTGTTCTCTCTACTACCGCATGGCAAGCGGTACCAAAGTGCCAAGTCTAGGACAAAAAGGCTTCTCAACAGTTTTTACCCCCAAGCCATAAGACTCCTGAACAGGTAATCAAATGGCTACCCGGACTATTTGCATTGTGTGCCCCCCAACCCCTCTTCTACACTGCTGCTACTCTCTGTTTATCATATATTCACAGTCACTTTAACTATACATTCATGTACATATGTACATACTACCTCAATTGGGCCGACCAACCAGTGCTCCCGCACATTGGCTAACCGGGCTATCTGCATTGTGTCCCACCACCCGCCAACCCCTCTATAACGCTACTGCTACTCTCTGTTCATCATATATGCATAGTCACTTTAACCATATCTACATGTACATACTACCTCAATCAGCCTGACTAACCGGTGTCTGTATGTAGCCTCGCTACTGTATATAGCCTTGCTACTGTTTTTCACTGTCTTTTTACTGTTGTTTTATTTCTTTACTTACCTATTGTTCACCTAAGACCTTTTTTGCACTATTGGTTAGAGCCTGTAAGTAAGCATTTCACTGTAAGGTCTACACCTGTTTTATTCGACGCACGTGACAAATAAACTTTGATTTGAAATAATCTGTCTGTAAACAATTGCTGGAAAAATGACTTGTGTCATGCACAAAGTAGATGTCCTAACCGACTTGCCAAAACTATAGTTTGTTAACAAGAAATGTGTGGAGTGGTTGAAAAACGAGTTTTAATGATTCCAATCTAAGTGTATGTAAACTTCCAACTTCAACTTTATATACCTTATTTGATTCCCTTCAATTCAAATGTACTCCAACCCTGAGGCCTAAATCCAAACCTAAAATGAGATGAGGATCCCACTGCACTCAATGCATTACAGTTCCTTAGGCGATCCAATTAACGTTCATTTACAGTTGTACTCTGTGTTCAAGTAGACATAGTTATCAATAGTTTGTTTCTTTGTTGCTATTGTTACGCTTCGAACACACCGGCAGCGTCATTGCGCAAAATAGTACACAGCATCATCTGGATATGTATGCAACAAAAAAAATCAACATTCACCTTCTGCTGCCTTTCTGTCGAGCCGTCTACACATAGTGTAAACGCATATGTTCGATAAATCCAACTTACGCACCACACCGAATGCACTGCAACTGCCTCTGCAGTGCAATGCTGCAAGGCAAACGCAGCGTTTCATTGGAAATGAATGTCATTTTGGTTTACCAAAATGCAATGACGCTGTCGGTGTGATCGAAGCAATAGCCAGTCAAAATGTACAGGCCTACAGTGTTCATTTTGTTGTGAGGTAGCCTTCATATAAAAAGTCTAAGCCGTTGGGGGGAGGGTTCTACAAAGCTAACATATGGAATTGTTTTAAGATGGTCATGCCATCGATCATTTAGTTATTTGATTTAGAATTTTAGGACCCCTTTAGGTATCCCAAAAAAGAAAATGATTTGATAAAATCTAGAATTTTCCCTTTACTACTATTGTCCATAGACCCACATTGAATTACACAGGAGGTTGGTGGCACCTTAATTGGGGAGGACAGGTTTGTGATAATAGCTGGCGCAGAATCAGTGGAATGGTATCAAATACATCAAACACATGGTTTCCATGTGTTTGATGCCATTCCATTTGCTCTGTTCCACCCATTATTATGAGCCGTCCTCCCCTCAGCAGCCTCCACTGAATGAATAACAGATTCATAAATGGCAAAAAAGACAGTAAAAAATGTATCATAAGGAATAAGGTTTTGAAGTGTCTGTCCTATATATCTAGGAGACATAAGAAAGCTCAATAATTATTTATTTTTTTTGACACATATTTAACTCCTTATTTTTGTTAGCACAAAACTACCTCCATACTTCTATTCATTTGTATTGGTTACCTTCAGACGAGACTCTCATATTTCCTTCGTGAGATTATCATCTTTCCATAGAGTGTTCATATTAGTTTTGTAGGCCAAACCATTCGGACGGTACAGACGTTTTCCTGAGAAGACCGATTTTCAGGATGGCTCATGGTCCGACAAATACCGCTGTAGCTCAGCCAACTTCGACCGCAGATGCGGAAGGCCGACATAGGCGGATGCAGTGGATTGCGACACAGCCCATGCAAGAAAACAGATACTGTGTCTCAAATCAAACTTTACTTGTCACATGCGCCGAATACAACAGGTGTAAACCTTTTTTATTTTATTTCACCTTTATTTAACCAGGTAGGCCAGTTGAGAACAAGTTCTCATTTACAACTGCGACCTGGCCAAGATAAAGCAAAGCATTGTGACAAAAACAACAACAAACACAGTTACACATAAACAAACATACAGTCAATAACACAATAGAAAAAAATGAAAAATCTATGTACAGTGTGTGCAAATGTAGAAGAGTAGGGAGGTAGGCAATAAATAGGCCATGGAGGCCAAATAATTACAATTTAGCATTAACACTGGAGTGATAGATGTGCAGATGATGATGTGCAAGTAGAGATACTGGGGTGCAAGAGGGTAAGTAATAATATGGGGATGAGGTAGTTGGGTGTGCTATTTACAGATTGGCTGTGTACAGGTACAGTGATCGGTAAGCTGCTCTGACAGCTGATGCTTAAAGTTAGAGCGAAAGATATAAGACTCCAGCTTCAGTGATTTTTGCAATTCGTTCCAGTCATTGGCAGCAGAGAACTGAAAGGAAAGGCGGCCAAAGTAAGTGTTGGCTTTGGGGATGACCAGTGAAATATACCTAGCAAAAACGTATAGATTACCTGGAGCCAGTGGGTTTGGCGACGAATATGTAGTGAGGGCCAGCCAACGAGAGCATACAGGTTGCAGTGGTGGGTAGTATATGGGGCTTTGGTGACAAAACGGATGGCATTGTGATAGACTACATCCAGTTTGCTGAGTAGAGTGTTGGGGGCTATTTTGTATATGACATCGCCATGAAATGCTTACTTACAAGCCCTTAACCGACAATACAGTTCAAGAAAGATTAAGAAAATATTTACCAATTAAACTAAAGTAAAAAATAATAAAAAGTAACATAATAAAATAACAATAATGAGGCTATATACAGGGGGTACCGGTACCGAGTCAATGTCCGGGGGTAGAGGTTAGTCAAGGAATCTCTAGCTTTTTTTTATTATGTTACTTAGATTGACACACGGGCATTTCAAAGTTCCAGTAAGGGATCTCTGCTAGTTTTAAAGTTATGATCCAATTTGTAAGCATTACAGACAGAGTGAATGTGAAAATGAATTCAAATATGTCGCCCTCTGCTGGTGTGCAATGATACAAGTAAAAGGAGGGCCTCGATTTCCTACTATGCCAAATTCTCTGTATAAATGTTGTTACTCTAGTGATATGTAGCCAAGATAATATGAATGACATTTGATCTTTCAGTCATGCAAGACTTTCTGTACGCGTATTGTTCCCAACTTCCCGCCATAGAGCTAACAATTGGACCCATTCGCCGTACAACCCTGCCCCAAGCACCACAAAACCCGCTGGCCGAGAGAGATCTCAGGTAAAGAGATGAGAAGTAGTTTCATTTTCATGACTGTATAAACGCTAAACAATCTACATACTAGAAATAAGGGCATTCTCTTTTGTATTGCATGTTCTATGGTTTACAAGTTTTGAGTTTTATTTCCCCCTTATTATTTGTATTTCACAGTAACACCTACAGTCTACAATCTTAACTTACTATGATAGTGTTAGGACATGTATTTCACAGTAACACCTACAGTCCACAATCTTAACTTACTATAATAGTTTTAGGACATGTATTTCACAGTAACACCTACAGTCCACAATCTTAATTTACTATGATAGTTTTAGGACATGTATTTCACCAAAGTATTTTCTTTTCTTTCTTTAGTTCAGTGTTTCCCAAACTCGGTCCTCGGGACCCCCAGGGGTGCATGTTGTGGTTTTTGCCTTAGCACTATAGAGATTAATTCAAGCTTAATGATTAGTTGATTATTTGAATCAGCTGTGTAGTGCTACAGCAAAAAACTAAACGTGCAGCCCTTGGCATCCTGGGGACCGAGTTTGGGAAAGACTGCTTTAGGTTGTCCTGGTGGTTGGTGATTCTCACATTTCTGCCTTTTTGCAGAGTTTCACAAACTCAGTCCTGGGGCCCTACCCCTGGGTACACATTTTGGGTTTTACCCTAGCACTTCAAAGCTGATTCAAATAACCAACTCATCATCAAGCTTTTATTATTTGAATAATCTAAGGCAGGGTTTCCCAAACCCAGGGGGACCCCAGGACAGAGTTTGGGAAACCCTGCCTTAGTGGATGAAATTTTGCCCATGCCAAGCTGGTCGCACAGGTCATGATGGCCTGGCTTTTGGCTTCAAGTCCACTCCTAGAGCCAGACAATGTCCCGGATATTGTCTGCCTACTAGCTCCTCGTAGCAACCTTAGAGACAGTCCATCCATCCATCGTGGAGGAAAATAGTTTAAAGAACTTCTCCATGGGCCTCCTGAGTGGCACAGTGGTGTAAGGCACTGCATCGGAGTGCTAGCTGTGCCACTAGAGATTCTGGGTTCGAGTCCAGGCTCTGTCAGTGACCGGGAGACCCATGGGGCGGCGCACAATTGGCCCAGCGTTGTCTGGGTTAGGGGAGGGTTTGGCCGGCAGGGATGTTCTTGTCCCATCGCACACTAGCAACTCCTGTGGCGGGCCTGGCTTCTGGGTTAAGCGGGCATTGTGTCAAGAAGCAGTGCAGATTGGCTGGGTTGTGTTTCAGAGGACGCACGGCTCTCGACCTTCGCCTCTCTCGAGTCCGTACGAGAGTTGCAGCGATGGGACAAGATTGTAACAACCAATTGGATACCATGAAATTGGGTAGAAAAAAAGGTTAAAAAAATATATTAAAACAATAAAATAACTTCTCCATGCTGCTCTGTTGAAGTGGACTCAGGTAAATCCTTAAAAAAACATTACTAGTTGCATAAACACATGACATAAGTGAAATTCACAATTTCCAAGATTATCTTTTGCAAATTACTAAAACCATGCAATGTCACTTGTAATCACTTTCAGGTCTTTGTAATGCACTTCCCACGTCGCAATGACTGGGTAAAAGCTAATTTATGCTTGATCCAAAATGTGTTTGGAGGATCCATATGGAGAGTGACACAATTGTGGAGCCTCTGGTGGCATGCGGAGGCCGAATTGAGCTCCACACCGCATTGCCGTGAACCTCCCAATTTTTTTGGAACGCTGAGGGTCTGTATAGCTCAGTGTAGTTCCGCATTGACATGATTGGTTGACGGTAGGAGTGGGTGGGGATTCTGTATAAACACAAACTCACTTCCTTGACAACTTCCTTCACAACAGCTCTGTACTGCTCGGCGAAGCGCAAGAAGTATGAATGCCCCGACTTCTGCAAAGGCCATATCAACATAAATGCTACATGGCCAATGCACACATGGGATTGACCATGTGGTGCTTTTTATGCTTGTTCCGAAAATGCGGTCGGAGGCTCCATATGGAGGGTGTGACGCAATGGCGGAGCCTCCATAGGCACACAGAGGCCAAATTGAGCTCGGTAACCGCATCGCCATGCAAATTTTGCAGCGCCTTTTAAGGACCTAAAATACCAGGAGCATGAATGCCAAGCATGGGAGCTGGTGTGACTGACATAGGGCTCCGTTCAACTCCTTCACGCCCTTCCACCGGTGCCCCTGTTATAAACTCTTCACAATTGTGAATGTGGTTGTCGCTGAGTAGACTGCTACTCTGAAGATTTGTATTTTTTCTCTCAAATTAACTTTTGTTGAATTTATATAACAACTTTCCAACGTTGTTTAGCATTATCTAGTCCAAATATTGCATGATTCCACTATCTGTATCTATTTGCATGACTTTCAGTGAGTGCCTTTTATTTTGAAGGCGAACCACAAATGCCACTATTATGGCTAATCTTTGTTGTGGCTAGCTTCACATATGTCGGAGGTACGCTCTATTGCATGTATTGTCCGTTTGGGAGTTGCCTCTGTAGTAACAGTCCAGCCCCCTGAAAACAAACCATCTTTTAATAACAACCCAGTATAGATATAGCGGAGTTGTAACTTTTGACGATACAATATTTTTTTCTAACGAGTTCTAAGCGTTGAAAGATGTAACAGATGTGATCGCCTACAGTCCAACAAATCAGTGGCGCTCGGTCAGATAAACTGGGATTTTTCAATAGAAACTCCTCCTACAGACTACATTGATTCAACGTCGTATAATGATACATACATAATTCGTCCTGTTTCGTCTGAGGTAAGAAGGAAATCGTCCCTTTGGCCGCAACAAACGGTATCATTTTCATACAAGGATTATATTGCGAACACGGGTTAGAGCGAGATTCAATTTCAGGAATATAGGTAATTGTGTCTGCATAGCCTACTCACTATAACAGCTTAGCATTGCTTCCAATGGTTCTGTAGTCAGTTGGGGAAAACCTCGTGCTACTGCTACAAAGTGATACGAACGCGGATTTTTATTCAGCACGGGTGAGCAAATGGGACATATATTATCCTTTTCATACATTACAATATGTATAAAGGATTTTTACAATTTCGATTCTTTTTATTAAGAGCTCTTGTGATGAGAAGGCCAGGGAGGTGGGGCTTTTGTCTCGTGCCTGCTGTGTGCCTACAATAAAAACAATTGTAATGATATGCCACCACATAATAAATAATAATAATATCGAGCATATCGGAACTTGGAATTTAACCTAAATGTATGATATATAGTTATGTCTGTTGATTATTGTCAACCATACCTAGTGTTGTCTACGCTCCTACATTCCCTTTGCATACGTAGCCTATGCATCGTGGCCGTGTCATTGAAAATGTCACCAATATCAAATTACTCTACTTTTGAAGCATGTGAAAACTATTGTAGCCACATATTAGCAATGCTTTAGGAGTAGTCTAATGTTGAAATAGAAGGAATAATGTACATTTTGTCCATCACAATAAGTAGCATTGTTATTGTCATCAATTACAGCCTCCAAATAGGAATAACATTTTTTTCTTGGAGTCTGAGAATGAGTACATTTGAGTCATTTAGCAGACACTCTTATCCAGAGCTACTTACAGCTGTGAGTGCGTATATTTGAGTACTTTGTCATACTGCGTAAGACTATTCACCAGTGGCTAATTACAGTAGCCAGTTTGAACTACACATCATAAACATATTTGATCTAGAATAGCTGAAAGACACCAACTTTCCAGGAAAGAAAAGCAAACCTAACTTTTCCTACAAATATAGCTACTTAGTCATGACTCCAGGATAAGGTTATTGAATAATAGATGGTTATTATGGTTTGTATAATTGCCTGGATAACTCAGATGCACTACATGAAAGCTTGTGAGAGAGATGTACACTAAACCAGGGTATCCCAAATGGCACCCTATTCACTATGTAGTGAACTACCTTGACCAGTGCACATAGTGCTCTGGTCAAAAGTAGTGCACATTGTAGGTAATAGGGTGCAGTTTGTGACAATCTATGGTAGTATGCCAGTGGGTGGCTTATTACTGTGCAGTAGGTCAGAGTTTGCTGCATTGCAATCTACTAATGTGTTTCAAATGTTTCCCCACACTGTTTTGGCCAGCAACCATGTAAATCTATCATTCTGCTGTGTTTGGGATAAAAACAGATGCTGAGAACAGATTTGACCAAATGGATATGATGATGTACTGCAGTGGTTTATGTATCGTTCAATTCAGTTAAGACAAGACAGTCCAGATGGGTAATCCTCCCAATACCGCAAAACAAGCAATTTTATTACTGTGTTTAAGGCTAATAGAATATATTAGAACAGTTCACATGTCATTCTTCATAGCCTCACACCATAGACTAACAAAATGGTTCTTGGACATTATTTTTGTTCTGACACAGTGATAAGGTTTGTCTTGATTCCACGCTAGTGGATGATTTGTTTGTCAATATGATTGTCAACATTGAGCTAGTTGCTACTTATCTATAGTGTTGACTTGTTCTGATCTCTGTGTCCTCATTACAGAACATGGGCCCAGAAGGAAATGTTTGAAAGAGGTACCTTCCATTTCTAGAAAGGTAAAGCATCTTGGTCTTTCATTGTGTCAGTTGGCTTGTAATTGACAGGGATGACAATGCTATATGCTAATTTGTATGTGTGTATCGTGTGTGATCATCTAATGATTTGTATGTGCATCACCTGCTTTGCTATAACCTATATGTTTACTTTTCAGACTGCAGGGTGGAACTTGCCAGTATGGAGGCTACCAACATACTGCCCATTCTGAAGAAACGCCTAGCCTTCTTGTCAGGTAATAATATCCTCCAATCAGTCAAAGCTGTTTATCTTTACTGTTGACAGAGATGGCTTCTTGGAATGATCTGCACTGCATTTACATTGATAAGTTTAACATTACATTTACCAGTGATCATCTTTACATAGAAATGCCCAACAGTAGTGCCACATCTACTACTACTTTACCTTGGTCCTCATGCAACTGGCTCAAGCACTTTTTGTGCTGCTTATTGAACATTCCCAGTCAGTGAAATAAGCGTACAGCAGTGAGAGCGAGCATTATCAAGGAAGTAGAGGCAGGCAGAGTTGACTAAAAATGAACTTGAAGTTATGCATGCTCGTATAATTCCCAGGATTGTAAGGTTTTGTGTGTACCACACATCGAGCTCTCATTTTCATCAAGTTGCTTAATCATTATAGGTGTGCAAGGTAACAACCATTTGAAGTTTCTGTGTTATTGATGTGCTCCTCATCCCTCTCTAGCCTCTGAAGGGAGTGCAGTGTTAGTCCTTGGTCTAGGAGTGCAGTGTTAGTCCTTGGTCTAGGAGTGCAGTGTTAGTCCTTGGTCTAGGAGTGCAGTGTTAGTCCTTGGTCTAGGAGTGCAGTGTTAGTCCTTGGGTGGTCTGATAAATCCCCTCTCTATTCTTGGCTCTGGCAGGCAGTGTGTCGTGATAATAGCCTGTTGTTCTGTTCTGCCTGCTGCTGACAGAATGAGGTTTCTCATCATGTTGATGATGCTGATTTGAAGGTCACAGCACCAGGGCTGCATCAGGGAGGGACTCTGTGTTCAGATACTGTTGAAGGTCTCATTGATTTACTAGATACACAACAAAATGAATGCTTGTGGCATTAGAATAGAATAGATGTTTATTCTTGTTACACTCAAGTCTAATGAAATACTAGCTAATAGTTATTTTCACAAAGATAATTTTGGGGGATTGAGCTGCTGTACTGCATACACTCACACACATTTAGTTTGAGAGTAAATGGGTTTTTTCTTGAGCTCCAATTTCACATTTTGGCAAAATAATAGTTTAGACGATAAAATAAAGAAATGTGTCGGTGAGCATCATTTAAAGACTTTAGTTAGTTTATTGTTTTTTTCCGGACTAGTAAAACTCTCCAATAGACACAGAATCCTTTTAGGAAAATCACAACAATCAACTATGTGGTTTCCTGTGTTTAGAGTCTTACACATATAAAAGAAAGAACAAAGCAGCTACTTTTCATTCAGAGAAGTGACAGTCTGACTACCTGACTCACACTGGCTTGACAGAAGACTGACTTTGACAAATAGTCGTTTCTTTTATGTCACTGACTCCTAGTGGACACACAACTAACTTTGACGAGAATAACTGTTGCTTTTACTCCTTTAACCCTGACGTGGCACTAGGCTCTCCTTTGGTTCATCCCCCTCATCATTATACAGATGTGTTATGAGGAACAAAACGACGTAGCAGGAGCTTTTGAGTCAGAGGGTATGTCCCAGATGGCACCATATTCCCTATATAGTGCACTACTTTTGACCAAGGCCAATAGGGCTCTGGTCAAAAGTAGTGCACTACATAGAGACTAGGGCATCATTTGGGACACATCCAGAGGCAGAGCTCCCACCATCATTACCTCTGTCCGTGGCGTTTACAAGACACTACTCCTCCTTTAATAGAAGATTCTTGGCCGGCCGTACTTGGAATACTTGGTTCTGCCCGACCTTCTCCCAAGTCTGCCGTTATATGACTGTTATTTACACACAGTCCTCTTTATACACACTTTTTAGTGTGCATTCTTTGAAAATTCATTGTTAATGACTTGTACAGTGAATCAGTGTCGATGCCATAGAATTAGGAGTAAAATGGCCTTGGAACCTGTGACCATGGCAATTTGACTGGTACACTCATGGGTACACCCACTACGGTAGATACACTAGGTCTCTCTTGCAAAATAATGAGACTAATCTGTATAAATAAAGATGAATAACAGTTATTTTTCTGGTTGTTTCACATTCACAGGAGGCAAGGACAGACGCAGTGGGCTGATCCTAACCATTCCACTATGTACAGAACAGACCAGTATGGAGGAGCTCAGCTCCACGTTGGACTATCTCCTCGGCATCCCCAGGTATGAATCAATCACTGGCACACACTGTATTATCACCACTGACTTATAAATATCTATTCAAATGGGGTTTCAATTGGATAGCATGCTTTTTGGGAGCATGTTCCAGTGGGTCCTTCAAAGATTCCCCCCAAATCATGGTCCTTTATTATTTAGAGTTCAATAGATCATTGTATTCATCATGTCCAAATACCACATACACAGCAGCTTGATTTGGAAATACTTACCACTATTATTTAATTAGGCAGAGAGCATTTCTTGTTAAGGTAGTCTACTTTTATTAGCCAATGGAATGTGAGCACAGAGCCTGTCCTTTATCTGGCTGACATTCTATTATTCTCATATTGATCTGTAGGCCTCTAAAAGGGATTTTGGCTCCATTTGCCTTTGAAAAAGCACTTGCATAGCAAAAGTATTGGACGCTCATTAGACTGTGTTCTATTTGGATTGAGCTAGTTCTGCTACGTGGGTGTGTAGGAGAGAAGACCAAAAGTTAAGGAAGATCATGCTATGTTAGCTTGTGACTTCTGCATGTTGATCACACACTTTCTGATCTGTATTCATCTAGGCTTTATGGTTCTGTCTGGCTCAGTTAGTAAGAACATGGCGCTAAGGTTGTGGGTTCCCAGTGGGATGCTTGCTTCATCTACGTATCTGATGTCTTCTATTGAGCTATACTGGGATCCTTGGTGTCAAATTCATGGAACAAGAGCACACATTATTACAGGTAGACAAATAATCACCATATTTCTCTTGCCTTCTCTCTTCAGTGACAAGTGCAAAGCAAGAGGCTTCACAGTCATCGTGGACGGACGAAGGTCACAGTGGAACACCGTGAAGACTGTGGTACTGATGTTGCAGGTAGGAACTGATAAAAGAAGGGGTTCATGTTGCTGGTAGGACACAGAGAATCAGCACAGTGTTCCTTTTAGGATAAAAGCACAGTTTACCCCCACACTGCATCGAGACGAGAGGTCCATATTTCTGTGTATCAAGCGGAGAAACGCCTGTCAAAAACATGCCACCTACACCTCATTTCAATCTGCAGTCTTTATCTCCTACTGCGTTTGGAATGTATAGTGGAACATTACAGTCATATGTACAGTAGTGAGTACTAATAATATCCTCTACAGTTTGACAGCATGATGACTCATATAGGTCAGAGACATGGAGTTTATTGCAGTCAGTCACTATTGTCTCTGTTCTACTTTGCTTTATTCTCCTGACTGTTTCTATGCAGTCTGCTATAACACACGCAGGCTAGATATGAAGACCATTCCAATGCCATGCTTTGTTTTATTAGAAAAAGACTGTCGTTGCGGGTTGAGCTGAGGAGTGAGGATGTAAAAATACTTTAACATGATGTGTTCTGTTCCCAATGGCCTATTTAACAATGTTCAGTAGGTTTAACTCTTTAAAACCCATGACTCTCTATTTATAATTATCCTAGTGAATATTCATGAGTGTAATGATTAATTAGCGCAGTATAGAGGAGCCTATGTCCGAGTGAGAAGCAGATGTGGGCATGTAGTTTCCACAGGGGAACGATCTAGGTCTACCTCCACCACGTTAACACCTCTCTACCAATCAGAATGTGACAAAGAGCTGGGAGGAGAAATAAAATGGTGGTCCAACCCAGATGTTGCGTTCTGTCGGTGTCTCGTCTCTGTTGACCCTACCTGCATAATAAATAACCCTCCAAATGTCCTAAAACATTACAGTGATGAGCTATGGAGCAAAATCTGGGGCAATGTGCGTGGTCCCTAAAAAAACATTCACTAAACTAATCAAATAAATAGACATCTCAGATCAAATGCATCACCAGCAATCAAGTGAAAGTAATTAAGACAAAAAGGAATCTAAGCTGATTAGATTTTAAGAAGAGTAGGAATTAAGTAGAGTAGGAATTAAGTATCTTGACGAGGCTGCCTGATTATACCGTTTTTCCCCCTGAAGTCCAGGCTCTGTGTTGTGCTAATTAGGGCACACTAGTAAAACATTTTACACCATTGTCCCTCCCTGTTTTAATAATTTTCTTCCATTTGATGCCTAATGAACAAGACCCAGGCTCTGGCCACACTGCAGAGTGGATGGAGGTCAATGTCAGCAGACTGTGGTCTGCAGTCTGTCTGCCAGAAACCTGGGTTCAAATACTGTTTGAAATCATTTAAAATACTTTAGCTATGCTTGTTTGAGCTTGCTTGGCTTAATGAATAGTCCCAAAACTGTAAACCCTGCCCATCTTGCACTCTAAGCATGCTAGAGAAAACGCTCAAGGTTTCTGAAAGATTTAAAACTATTTGAACCCAGGTCTGTTGTACTGTCGCCTGCATTCTTCCCTGTCTGCCCTTTCCTGGTTTTGTCACCGCAGATTGACTATACGGTGTAAAATGCTCTTGGTAGATATCTCCAGTCCCCTGCTATCCATAGACCTCTGCAGAAACAGGACCAGGAAAGATAAGATGACAGTACATTTCATACTATCTGTTGACACTAATCTGCCTGGCACTGTCAGGGGAAAATGCTGCTGCAAGCTACTCTTCATTTAGTGGCCTACCATGTGATGGGATGGGGAAATTCACTGCAGGATTTCATGGAAAAACTGATGTGCTAAACAGTTATTGAAAAATGGTGCAGTTTTAGAGGCCTTGCTCTTGGCCACAGAGACACAATTTGTCTGTTTTAAAGCTAGTTTCCTGCAATTATACACATTTTGTCATGGCTTATGCCCTGTTCTTCTTACCTGAGTGACTCAAACGTTATAACAAAATCCATGGGGGCCCCATGCCATGACATTTTTTACTTTTAGATTCTACCTGACTGTAGTTTTTATTTTGGTGATTGTTAGTTCTCAAAGATTATCTTATTTAAAAATAGATTGCTCCATTATCTTTTCTACATGCCTTATATCTGGTTTAAGTTTACACTGAAAATGTTTTTACCATCCCGAAAACTATTTTCAAATTTTTTTTTGGGGGGGGGGATATTTATTGATTTATTTGCAGTGGCAGCCATTGTCAAATCAAATGTTATTTGTCACATACACGTGTTTAGCAGATGTTATTGTGGGTGTAGCGAAATGCTTGTGTTTCTAGCACCAACAGTGCAGTAATATCTAACAATACACACAATCTAAAGTAAAGGAATGGAATTAAGAATATGGCGGTGCGCCACTGCTAAATGCATATAGGGAAAACACTGAATTGTTTTGGGGATGACATTTCTGTTTCTGGATTTGAATGTGTCCAGTAAGCCATTGAAAACCTATACCATTTTGCTTATTTTATTTTACTTAATTATTTTTCTTCATATTATCCCATTATTTAAAGAACGTGATTCCAGCAGAGGTGTCTCTGGTGTGTGTGGTGAAGCCTGATGAATTCTGGGACAAGAAGGTCACTCATTTCTGCTTCTGGAAGGAGAAGGACAGACTAGGCTTTGAGGTGAGTGTCTTATTCTTCTGTCTCTCTTGCTACGTCCATGTGTTTGCCTCCTCTTTCTCTCTCTCTCTCTGCATCTCTTTCGCTCTCTCTCTCTCTCCTAATAATGTTGTCCCTCTGAGCAGCAGCATCCCCAGTCATTTCCCAGAGGGACTAATTATGGCCGGAATTCAATTTACTTCCCTTCACAAACCAATGATTCCAACGTTGGTGGGTTGGGTGGCAAACAAATTGATAGAGAGGAATAGATATTTGTCGGTATTCAATTTGGCCTTGTGTTGTTAACCCCTTCAGCGATGGTGTTCTTTAGGTCTGTTTGTTCTGTATAGGTAACTCGTGTGGGTGGTGTTATTACAATGGCAAGTGATTTCTAGTGATTTTCGCTGGTTCTTTTGTGGTTGCCTGCTCCACAACAGCCCTCAAATACAGCCTATCAGTTACCAATAAACCCCCAGAGTAATTGCTGACAACATGTATAGACCAATATGCATATTTCAATCTGTAATGAAGCTCTCTGCCAAATGAGGCTGATAGATAGATGGCCAAGGTCTGTTGTGGTAGACGGCATGGCAGCGTTAGTCTATTTTAAGTGCACTATGTGGTGATTTTTAAAAGGAAGTCAGCATTGTATCAGAACATTCATGCATCCTGCTCCATTTCAACCTCCCGTATGTCTTTGGTCCTGAAGGATTTATATGAATAGAGGGGTGGGACAAACACGCATCTATTTCTCTTTTCTCACAATACTCCTCACAACAGAACAATGGTAATGGCAGTATGGTGGAAGGCTACAGGCTAGTTTGTTTGGTAGTAATGGAAGTATGGCGTAGGAATACGTAGTTGTAGTCTGACCTGTCTGCAGCATGGTCTCCTTCAGCGTGGACTAATACTATCATCATGTTGCTTGTCAACAGGCATGTAGATCCGGAGCAGATGCAGGCTGCAGTATACAAGTGTCTCTTAGAAGGACAGAAAGTTTACTGTCTAGTGTCTCCAGCATTGTGTGTGTGTAAAGTGTCCTGGCACTAATTCCTGAGACTGCTCAGTAGAGGTCTTTCTTGTTGATTTAGCTCCCAACAGTTGTGTAATGATCTGGGCCAGCAGTACCCTCTAGCTCTCCCTCCCTATAACTCCCCTGCTTCACCAGATGGCTCTGGTAGATGGCAGAGGTGGTCAGTTTATTGGGATTGGAAATAAAAGGGAATTGGGGGAAAATACTTGAAAATTGTGAAATTGACCTAGTTTAGTTAGATACTTTTATTCATCTAACGTTACTGTTGAGGTGTTGAGAATGAAATATCTTTGAACTTAGTGGTTGGCTGACTTGTATTGGGCTCTGGTTGTGGGCAGTAATCTGGCATGAACACCGGAGCATGTGGAAATGTAACGGGGCATGAACAGTCTCACTCAGTGCCTGCCTCCTCAATCTCAAGGAACTAGCTATTTGGTTTGTTCGACATGGACTGTGTTTCAAATCCCCTTGCAACATGTACTGATTATTATTTGTATTTAAGTCAGTAAGTCACAATTTACCCACAATACATCATGGATTTGATGTTCTCCAACAAGGCCATTCTATTTTGAGGGGACACGTTCTTCTGTTAATGGAATGATTTCACAGTGAGACAAAGCAACACTTATGGTAGAGAGCTGACTCACAGAGACACAACTGAACAATAATACCACTGTGGTTTTAAACCCTGACACAAAATGCTCTGCTTGATTTACCTTTCAGTTTCAAAGCACTTCGATTAGGATTGTGAGCTGAGATTACATCCCAGGGTCCATATTTGAAAAGCTTCCCGAGTAGGAGTGTTGATCTAGGATCCGTTTTTCCTTTTAGATCATATTGAGTCAGATTATATATAAAGAACCTAGATCAGCACTCCTACTCAGAGGCACTTTGTGGATATGGGTCCAGGTACCACCTCTCCATATATTCATATACATTAAGATGTAAGTTAAGACAGAACTGATCCTAGATCAGCACCCCTACTCTATAACTGTGTGAATACATGCCCAGAGAGGGATAGATTGAGGTTGGTTTCATGTACAAACGTCTCTATCCAGATGTCATTTGATACATAGTGGGCTGTTCTGTTTTTCTTACTGCTTCTCTTCTCTTTGGGAGGTTGCCAATCTTCCATCACAATTTAACTAGAAACTTCAGGCTTCAGTTTTCTTCCTTCTTATTTGGAGTCTAATCACGATAGAAATAAATACACATGCAATCAGAAAGCCTGCGTGTATGTGATTCTCCTAACCGTGTTAGTCATATGCAGATGAAGAGAACTCCATTGATTCCACACGACAACGTGGATTGATGCGCACACACACACACACACACACACACACACTCTAGGGATTGCTTTACAACCATAAATATTTATCAATGAGTCAGTCTGTCTGCATGTGGAGAAATGTTAATAATCTGCATTAGCATCATGTTTTCACTGCAGCGTGATGATGATGATGGCGATTGTATGTGTGTTTTGCTTTGGTCTCTACGGAGATGAACAAAACATTATGATATTCTCTAACTATACAGTTCTCCAGGGTTGATGCCAAACTATACAGTTCTCCAGGGTTGATGCCAAACTATACAGTTCTCCGGGGTTGATGCCAAACTATACAGTTCTCCAGGGTTGATGCCAAACTATACAGTTCTCCAGGGTTGATGCCCAACTATACAGTTCTCCAGGGTTGATGCCCAACTATACAGTTCTCCAGGGTTGATGCCAAACTATACAGTTCTCCAGGGTTGATGCCAAACTATACAGTTCTCCAGGGTTGATGCCCAACTATACAGTTCTCCAGGGTTGATGCCCAACTATACAGTTCTCCAGGGTTGATGCCCAACTATACAGTTCTCCAGGGTTGATGCCAAACTATACAGTTCTCCAGGGTTGATGCCCAACTATACAGTCCTCCAGGGTTGATGCCAAACTATACAGTTCTCCAGGGTTCATGGCGTTGTAGATGGAGTGTGTGTTTAGCATCTTATGGCCAACATTGAGGATGTGTGCAAGGGCCTGGCAGCCTGCCACTCAGGTTTCTGCTCTCAGATTGTGACACACACACACACACACACCCAGTCAGGTCTCTGCTCTCAGCGTGTGATGCGGTTGGTCGGAGCTAGGATGTTATGTTTAGGGTCACCGTACCGGGGAGTTTAAACGGAGAGTATGTCATTATGCAAATCTTGATTAAAAACAAACCATCCAGATTATCGTAGACTGCCGAGATACAGAGGGTTCACTTGTATTTGACCTGTAAGCTCTCGCTCATCTCTTTATTCATGTTGCACACGCTCTCACTTTAATGTTCTGGGTGAGGGGAGTATGAGTTACGTCTCTGTGTGTACAGGTTAGGATAAGTACCATCTGATCTTCACTGAGTAATATTCACAGCATAGACTGGTGATGAATCACAACATGGTGATAATACAAGACATCCATTTCTGACTTTACGCTCCATTAGTGTCTGAAAACAAACAACCAGGTATGGCTGCCAGATAGATCCCATACGTCTCAACAGATGACATCAGACAGGCAGATATCTTGACGAGAATTGACGTTATTGGGAGATTGTGATGTAAGTATTTTCCTTCACTCTGACAGGACGTATCCAGGATGTTTGTGTTGAGGACTGGAGTTCAGGGCCCATAGTCATAAAGCATCTCAAAGTATGAATGCTGATCTAGGATCAGGCCGTCGCTGTCTTATTCGTTATGATCTGAAAGACAAAACGGATCCTTCTGAATATGGGCCCTGGTCTCCCTGTCCAGTCTGTCCCTGGTGGAAAACATTCTGCTGTGTTCATCTCATCTGTATGGGCCGTGGTCTCCATATCCAGTCTGTCCCTGGTGGAAAACATTCTGCTGTGTTCATCTC